>NC_051289.1:9439030-9749991 GCF_015220745.1 Sebastes umbrosus
TATGTGCTTTCTGATCCTGTTACTTACCAACTCCTTACCAACACATTGTCTCCTGTCTAAATACGCATTGCATGTTTTTATCTTAGTGGAACATTTTGAAATGCATGCTGTCTGCATGAACAAAACCTCCAGTTATTCAGTAATATCAATAAAGTATTTGAAACAAAGTAAAATGCAAAATTAAAATACTGTACAGGAGGAGTAGCTTTCATATGGTGCTAGCTCGGCTGCTATCATGGATAAATATGAACATAAAAAGAGACAGTTTAGATGGTACAGCACTATGGGTGTTGGTTTAAAAAAGTCCTGACTTGATTCATAAAATCAGTGATCACCAACAATATCAGGAAAGATGACCGTTGTGCCAGTTTAATGTTGTTTATATCTGATGCGATGCTCAGAGACTCATTTATATTTTGTATTTAGTTAGCTTTTATTTCGATGTCATGCCAAGTATTTAGCTCATCCCACACGGGATTATAAGAGACAACTTCAACCATAAAAATCAAACTTCAAAAAGAATAACTTCATCCTTTTTAACATTATATTAATCATTTCAAATAACATGTTTATGCGCATATTTTCAAATAACTAGAAAAGCATTCTGAAAGTGTAAAGTTTATCCTGATAAAAGGCTTTTTCCTCATCTAAGGCATATATACAGTATATACACGCACATCCAATCCAAAAACAGGCAGGTGCTGAGCTTCAGGTGAGAAGATCATGGAATAAACACACTGCAGGAATCCAATGCTCACTAATTTATTGCACAGCCCTGCAGTGTGCGAGCTATCTATTTGTTTATTCCTTTTTTCCTCATCTCCCAGGCTTTTTCCAAGTAACTATCCCTCTTAAATGTTTTGTGTGAGAATAGCCAACTCATAATCCATATTTTAAAAATCAGTTTCCTGTTTTTACCTTACTGAAATATGCATAGTTCCCAGTAAAAAGAACAATACAAACAAAGTAAAACTTGCTCTCTAATACATATTGTACATATGTACACTGAGATGACTGCCCAGTTTTAACATTTAGTGGTCAAATGCAACTCAATGTTTGGAATTTCTTCAGAATCGTGAAAAAACGTGACTTAAAAATTATCAAACGCACACGTAAAAATTGTATTGACTGATTTAATGTAATGACAGTAAATTTAACTGCTGTGTTCTTGTGGGCATCAGCAAAACAAATGACCAAAGTAGAAGACCAAAAAGCCAAATTCCTACTTTTTCCATTATATGATTTGAGCATATTTGTTATGCTAAATGCAGTACCTGTGAGGGTTTCTTGACAATATTTGTCATTGTTTTGTGTTGTTAATTGATTCCCAATAATAAATATATACATACATTTGCATAAAGCAAGCATATTTGTCCACTCCCATGTTGATAAGAGTTTTAAATAATTGACAAATCTCCCTTTAAGGTACATTTTCAAAAAATGAAAATGTATGATTTATTTGCGATTAATTGCGATTAAATATTTTAATAGATTGACAGCCCTAATTATTTAAAAAACAATATTCATCTAAATAAAATGTCATTAATAAGACCTTTAAGTGTGAAGTGGATATGTAGGATATTTAATAAAAAGGAGAAAATGTAACAGATTAAACAAGGATTTTTAAGCATTTCTGATCTGTAACATTTTTAAACCAGATTTAGTTTTAAAAATAGACATGCTGATGTTTTTCTCATAAATATTTGCTTCATAATAAATCATTTTTCAGTTTTTCAATTCTGCTCTATCGCCACTAGAGGGAGCCCCAGTTTTAGAATAAATCCAGCCTGTCTTCTGATGTCTCCCCACAGCAGTGGGTCTCAGTATATGGGCCAACTCACAAGTTTCATCTTGCTGTCAGACATTATTTTAGACGCACAGTGACACGTTTGTGTGTGAAAGACGGAAATCGAGGAAACGAGTGATCAGTGTGTGTGATACTGTACTCATGAATCATGACAGACATTCATGCTTTGCTTGATGTATACGTGCCTGAGAGACGTGGAGATCAAACGATGAGGAGGAATGCTGCTTTGAGCTCCATCAGTCCCTCCTGCCATGTCTGTTTCCTCAGTCTCACACACACACACAGAGATAGTTCTCAATGCTCTGCCGTTAATTACAGGGACAGATAAAGCCCTGCCTTAGCAACGTATGCCGCTGCACGTGAAATACACCTGTGTGTCAGTGGATCAAAGCTGCCATCCTCTAAGGTGGAATTAGTATTCAAAGGGGGGATGTAAATTAAACAGTACTCTGGTGTCATCTGTCTCTCCGATTCTCTCTCTCACACACACACCTGCATAATGCTGTCATCCCACATGCTTTGATGGTGCGAGTAGGTGTGTTTGACAGGAAACAAGGGCTGGGTCGAGGCATGTGGTGACACACTAGCACACGCTCTGCATACATGTGGAGTGAAAAGCAGAAAGATGGTTGGCAGGCGTACCTCGATGGAGCTACTGATCGCGCCCATGTGATTGTATACGGTGTCAAAGTGTCTGTGTGTGGCTTCTCCGTTTGCAGCTGCGGGATCAAGCCCGGGCTGGGAGCCTCGATGTGGGTAAACTGTGATTTGGCTATCTCTCTTCCTGGAGGAGATAAATCCCAACCATGCTGGTGTGTCAGCCACTCAGTAATTACTTCATCCTGTCACGGCTGTCTGAGAATGCAAGCCAGTGGGAACTTGCACTGTCGCTCTTTCACTGACACAAGGCAAAAAAAACACTCTTTTATACGGCTCAATGTCAATTTGAGGCCGTTTGTCATCAGATTAAGAGATGCAGAGGGATTGAATTTAGTTGAAAAGTGTTTACATCTGTGGATTTACTACCAGTTACTCCAGCTTGTACAGCTGAATTTAGTAAACTAACTCGAACGCGTCTGATCTCAAATTGAATTTGAAGTAAATCTTGTGATCCAGATGTAAGCAAAGGAAATCCTTGACTTCTTGCAGTATGAAAGCTTTCACTAGATGTCATCATAGCCTCAGCTCCTTTTGAAGCAGTCAAATTTGTGTTGAGTGTGGCCCAAATAATGCGTAACATGACGCTCTGGTGCAATGTGATCTCAAGTAACCCATGCAGGATGAATTGCACCTGTAGGCACTTGCTGAATATTTGTGCAGAAATTGCTATATCATTGTATCAATCACGTGTAATCATTGTGCATTTTCCTACGACTTGAATCGACAGTGATTTCCTGTCTTGACATGCTCTAAAAGCACAATAAAAGTCAATAGGATCAATCTGCAACGGGACTTAAAGCTTTTTGTTAGGTGTTCGTGTTTACTTACTTACGACTTAATTGGTCCCAGCTTGTTAAGGCCTGGAATGCTTTGATTATAGCTATTTAGGTAGGAAGAGTAGATATCTTTTGACACAGGAAGAGAACGTCTCTCCTCCTGCTCTGTTTGAAAAAAAGGCATGAGACCAGGGAGGAGCTGACAGGGCTACGGCAAACACAAAGAATGGCTGCGGCATCGGACCCCTGCTGTCCCCCCACTCTGCAGAAACAACACACCAGCTTCCTGCTAAAAAAAAAAAAGAAGGAATCTGCAGTTTAACTTTGAGGAATTACTTTCCCAAATGTCAACATGTAAACAGCACATTTGGCGTGTCTGAACGGGGGTTTGCTCTGTCAGGTTTTTTGCTCTTCCTGTCTGTGTTTTGGCATCAGAAGGAGCAAAGGAAAAAGCAAAGGATTTCCTCAGTGTTTACTGTGGATGATCCTCATGGCTCCTGCATGCTAAGCTAAGGCAAGGCAGGGCCCGCAAAGCTCTGCGTGAATGAAAAAAAACAGAACAGGAGTTGGGATATAGAGTTAAATCTCCTCCAAGGAGGCGTAAAAGACGAAACATGCTTTTTTTGCTCTGCTCTCTTGACAGAATGTTGAAGGTTTTTAGACTTTACTTGACAGCTAAATTGCGTGGTTCATGTTGCTTTCACTGCTCAGGAGGGGTATGTTGGAGTAAGTCTGAGGAATGGTGCATGGCTGTAAGTGGGTGGTTTGGGCCGTGCAGTGTGGGAGGCCGGGCCCCAGCGCAAATTAAAGACTTCTCTGTGAAAGTCCCAGACTCGGCTACAGTAATGTGTGTGTGTCTGAGTGACTGAGCCTGTGTGTAAGCGGCCGGCGGGGGAAGAGACCCAGTCCTCCCTCTTTTTTATTTTTTTAACCAGTCATTAAAAATAAGCCACAGCTCACCCCCGGTACACACTGAGAGACAGCGAGAGGGAGAGAAAGAATGCATCTCCTCTTTCTCCTCCCTTTCTTTGAGCTTTGCTGCTTCACTAACCAAGTAAAACGGGGAGGAAAGGGGGAGGAGGTGGGGAGGTTGTGTTCAAGGGGTGCTGACTCCACTCAGAGGTTTTTTTTTTTAAGACGCAGACCCCTCCCCCGTGTAAAGAGCAGTTTTTTTTTCTATCCAGGAGGGGAGAGAGAGAGAGAGAAAGAGATGAATGGGGAAAGGAATGCAGGAGACAAACGAGTGCTCTCGGCAGGAGAGTGGGAATGTTGGAGAGACTATTGTTTTGTTCCTCCCCCACAAGATTCAGCAGGGAGTGGATGTAAACACGCAGGAAAGGGAGGGAAAGAGGGGTGTGAGAAATCACACCTGAGAGACAGATAGAGAGCGTCTATATTCATATTTACCCCGATACATGCCGTCTCCTTCGCTCGCTACTTTGGACACACTCCCATGCAGCCAGTGCCTATAGCTGCCATCTCGTCTTTCCCTCCGCCCCCTTCAACAGGATGTATAGGGTCACAGGGTCAGGACTGGAAACCACAAAAGACAGTATGCGTCAGTATAGCCTGGTTCTTGTTCCAAATCCCCCCATAGCCCCTCTTGTACCTCCTACCTTTTCTCTCTCTCTTCCCTCTCTCATTTTCTCTCTCTTAACTTTTCCATCTCCTTCTCTCCATCCATCCTCCACCCCCCCCCTCCGCCTCCTCCTCTTCCTCTCATATAGGCGACGCAGAAGGCCTTACGTTTGGTTTTGGGCCCAGATGGCTTTAGCATGCCTCTGGCGGTGGATTAAGCCCCGCCAGTGTCTCCTTTCCCCTCCATGTGCAAGTGGTCAGGACAAAGAACGTCAAACAGAGGGGAAAAGGAGGAAGGAATGCGAGGAGGAGAAGAAAAAAAAAAAAAAAACAGGGCTGTGAAACAACACCCGTCGCCGATGTTTCACGGCATTCCTGGAAGAGTAAACTCAAACGCTTGTAAAAACCCCGGCAGCCAGCTTTCCTGTTACTTTTTGTGCCCAGTCATTTTATGAATCGTGCTCTGACTTTTCTTGCCTCTCGGCGTTAATCTTTCAGAGTGCTTGTTGCACGGAACGAAGAAGTGAACTTTTGACCACATTCTGCTGCATTTATATGTAAATAGCAGCTGCAGCGAGCACAGTGATCCTTCATGTAATGACATGACATCGGCATTGTGTTTCAGCCCTCTCACTTAAGGCCCGATTCTTCTGTGCGTATATGTGTGTCAGCCTCTTGTCTTTTTTGTCTGTCTTTGCTGTTTTTGTCCCAGAGTCCATTACTCCCCAGGCTCGCGGTTATGTTTTCCTGTACTCGGCTGTAACTCCACGGACTTTCAGTTCTTGTGGACAGTCTTGTCATGTTTTATCAGCGAGCTGTGTTTAGCACTCGGAGACAGTGTGGTGGCAACATTGCTGTGTTTATTTTTAGTGTAGCAGACACCGGCCTAAGTGGGCTGTATTATCCACTTAGCAACACAAAATGCCACCATTAAGACTCTCCTCGCTTCTTCTTTCACTCTATCTTTATCTGTGTGTGCTTGACATTAACTAGATTTATGTCGACCTAGTCACCGCTCAATCACAAAGCCGGTTTCATTTTAATGACTAACAGACCTCCCCCAGCTCCGTGATTCTGTTTTTAGGTATGCCACCACGGCTTGATACGGTTGCTGTCACTGCCGGCACATGCGATGTGTCACTCCGCGCAGTCTACTCTTAAAGTCTCAGTCAGTCGGTGAGCAATGCTGTGGGAAACGAGTGCAGTGAAAGCATGCGTGAGATGTGTGGGCGTGTTAGCTTTAGCGTTGGAGCTAATGCTCAGGTTTATGCCCCACGAAGCAGCTGGAATGTACAGGAACTGAAGGAAACAGCACAGCAGACTTATCCTCTGTCCTGTTCACCCCCTTTTTCTCACTTCTCTTTCCATTATCCGTTCTTTATCTCTGTCCTTCTCCTCTTACGTTATGCTCTCTCTTTCAACCCCCTGCAGGCAGCTCTTTTTGGACAGAAACAAAAGACTAATGTGTCTCTTCATGTGGTTGTGCACTAGTCAGGGGTAAAGCTCTCGCCAAGGAGTGAGGGAGAACAATGGAAACGGCCCGGAGCCGTCACAGGGGCAGGTCTAATGAGAGAACTGCCGTCATGTAGGAAAAGTCTCCAGGAGATTAGCTCACATGCTCCAGAACTGTACACAGAGGAACTTTACGTACAGTATTTATACTAGGGATGCACCGATCCGACTTTTTCAGCACCGATCTGATACCAGTGTTTGCTTAATAAGCTGTATGTCTCACTGTGTAGAAATGACTGGGGTCATTCTTTTAGGCAACATCTGGCTTGACTTAAACATTGCACTTTTAACTTTGTAAAACTAAATGTAATTGTTATTTATTATTAAAATAATAAATCGTACACCAGCAACTTGGTAAAACAATCTTCAAAATTAACAGGAATTACAATTGAAGTGAAAACCTTTTTAATGCAGCGACAAATTTGTCAAAAACTAAACAGAAATTAAAATTACAGTAATAATGTATTTAGTATACAATCATAGAATTGAATTGAATAGATCGGCTGATATGCTGATCCAGCTGTTTGAGTCAGTATCGGCCCGATATTCGATCCAGTATCGGTATCGGTGCATCCCTAATTTATACCAAATCTTAGATGATTATACCTGACAGTGTAACTAATGACATCTAGCTGCTATTTAAAGTGTCAACAATTACACTACTTACTTATCTTATTTTGAGGTTTCACTTCAGTTGCAGAAATATCTCATAGTTGCAAGGGAGATGTAATTTCCCCCACGTAGGTAAACTTCACAACACTACATCTGGTGGATAAGAAATAACATTCCTTTTTACAATCAACACTTGAAATGACGAAGGCACTGGCAAATGACAATGTAGTACAAAATGTACAACATACTTTGTTGTTTTTTTACTTTTTACAAAATGAACCAAAACACCGACAACGAGGAAGATCAGAATCCGATATGAATTGGAATCAAGCACTAAGCTGTAAGGCAGTATGGATCCTGAATAAATGTGATCACTAAGAAGTTTGTTTTGAAAGTGAACTCGGTTTTGAACTCTCAGCATGTCTCTCCCTGCCTGTCACTGATTGACAGGGCGTCATGCCATAAAAGAGGAATGCAGGTAACCAGGCTCTTTATTAATTTGAAGCTCAGGAAAGTGGGTTAAGTGAAGTGAATCTATTGCCCAACGGCGAGCAGCTGCCTGCCAGCCTTAGCGCTGGCTGACAGTTGTAAACACACTCTTATCTAGCGATTCAGGAGACGCAAGCCTGCCGGAGCAGTTCCCCACTGTTGTCGCGGGTTTCTGTCAAAAGGGACGCACTGAGCACACGGCTTTGTTGATAGCAACTGTTGGTCTGAGGACACCGGAGGCATATTTAACAAATGTTTGGCGCTGATATGCACGCTTATGTTTAAAAAACAAACAAACAATTTAAATTCTGCAGTTAGTGCAGGATGTTTACAACAACTCCCTCCCCGACGAGCACTCACACATGCTAAATATACTGCTTTAAAAGGCAGACTGCCACCTTCCCCTCATGCACACACAGTGAGCTATTGTGTCTGAGAGAGTTCAGGCATCTGGAGAGCAGAAACCCTCTCTGGTGACCTCTGACCTCCGCTGGCTGAGAGGCGTCGACTGACATGAGGGTCTCTGGGAGACTTTCAGGTGACTCAGAGGACTGTTAGCGGACTTTGAAAGGACCATTGTGTACTGTGTGTGCAGGGTTTGTTGTGTCTCAGTATTAGCTGATCAGCAGTGATAAGTAATAAGCAACAAACCTGCTTTCTTTATTTTAACACAACACTTTGAAACTCAAGGCTTTTTTGTGTTTTTTACAGTAATCATAGGAGCCTACTGGAGGCCATGTTTAGAATGCACCTTGTATTTCTGCATTGTTGTTCACACCAGCCGTGTAATATCAACCTGTGTGAACCTTCCAGCTTATTGTCATCTCATGAGTCTGTCCCGGAAACCCAGTGACAAGCGCTTTTGGACAAGGATCCAAAGCAAACTGGTTGGTAGAGTTCAGCACTCAGCTGCACAAAGCCCACGCTTACCGCGCGACAAACGTTATTGGATATTCATTTGCAACACCCGGTCGTCCTCTCTCATCTGTTGTCCTGGTGTTTATTTGATTTTCAATTTACGCTAGCTGCGACCCATTATTCCTGCTGTGTTTCCCCTGTTGGCTGGTGTTTTAGGTGGGTGTCAGTGCAGCTGTAGTTGTACCCTGTCAAGGTAAACAAATGGCCAACAGAAGCTCCCCTCTGCTTGCTGCTGGTACAACGCCAAGCCTCCCGGCAAACTTCATGTTGCTACGTGTCGCCATGGTGACGCCATCACAAAGGACTCCAGCTGGGTCTCTATGCGTGTGTGTGTGCGTGTGTTTGTGTATGACAGAGAGGTAGAGAGAGTGGGACAAATGGACAGCGAGCGAGCAGACGGAGGCAGGCAGTAACTCTCTGATTTACCCTCCTCCTCCTTCAGCTCCTCTTCTCTGTTCACTATTCTCTGCCCTCTCCCCTCTGGCAGACCCTCATCCCAAACACACTGCAGCTGGGCTCAGCTGTCAATGTTCCCCCATACTGACCGCCCCCTTTCCGGGCCTTTGTATTTGTTTGGATGGTGGTGGATTTGCCCTTGGCCCCCGCGCGGGGGAGCCCGTTCCTGTTAGCTCGCCTCTTAAACCAAACCGTCTGCTCTTTGAAGTGGCCTATCACACAGATACACAGATTGGAGATTACAGGGCAGCTGCCTGCCTTCAATCTGTCCAGTAACATGATGATTGAATAAAGGAAACACCTATGCAGACACACAAATAAGACACAGTGAGCCAAAAAAAGAGTGTGTTTTAGTTGTGAAGGCAGGAGAAATGAATGGAGTCTTAGCTTTGTCTCAGGGGAGGGAAGAGGGCTTTCTTTGATATTATCGAGCCCAGAGGTGGGGGAGTGCTCTGCCAAGAAGAACCGCTATTCACACCAACTTGTCGGCATGGGACTTTTGAAGTATTTGTCAAAAGAGGGATTTGGCAGAGAGCCACTAGAGTTTTGTCATTCACAAACTCTTCTCTTTGGGACGACAATGCTCGCAGCAGGCTTCACCTACCTCTGTGAGGGGAAGGGAGACGAAATTCCACAATTTCATTAAGTGAGGAAGTTGTTCCCGCTTCACAAGATACGTGAATGATGTCTTTCTTTTTCTGGGATTAAAGCTCCACTAACCTGGTATCATGGAGCGACGGGCAAACTTTTCCGTGTGCTCGTCAGTGTGTATCTGTGGCTGGTGAAGAGAGGTTTCCACATTCCTCGTTAAGGGTCTGATGGGATCCTGCGTCACATTCCTACTTCACTCCGTCCTTGACTGTCTGTGTGCGTGGGAGGTCCATGGCAGAGTAGCTGTCTAATGGCTGCGAGAGGATCAAACTGTTTTCTTATCATTTCGGTGGAAACTTGGCTGCTGTTTTATCAGGACAGTTGTTTTGGTCAGCTTTGCCCCTCACTGTTGACATACAGTTTTTCCAAAATAGGAACTTAAATCCATTCGTTTTGCTAAATGTTTGATGACACATCTTTACACACTTACATCCAAGTCACTGGCGTGGGCCAAGTCTCTGTTGACAACAGCTCCTGATGAATGGAGAGCATATCAGTGGCAGGAAGCCTGTGGTCTGCCTTGATGTGGAGAGCTTGAAACGTTAAGCTGGGTTGTGTCAATGTTATTTGTGTGCCTGCATGCGTGTGCATGTCTGCAGGCGCATACATGTGTGCGTGGGCATGTTCCGACTCACCGAGTGTGTTTACTTAACCTGTCTTGGCATTCAAAACCCCCCCCTGTCATTCTCCGCCGCGTCTGGCTCTCGCAGTGACAGCTAGGTGGGACACGGCGCGTCGTCTCCTGTTTCATACGGCGCTCTATTGAGCGGATGAAAACCCTCTGTTCTTTAACCCTTTCTCGAGGCCTGATAGGAGTGTGACTTTTAGATGACTTCAGGGGATAGAAGCTCTGAAAGGGGCTGACATCCTATCCTTTGAACCTCCACGCCTGATAGGGGCAGGACCTCGCCCTCTCCCTCTGTGTGACTGCATGTGTCTGTTCACTGTGTAGTTTTTTTGTTCCCATGTGGGTCTGTACTCAGTGACCTTTCTGAAGCCATATTCCCTAGACATCTGTGAAAAATTGAGACAGCGCTGCATATCGCGGCATGCTCAGATGATCCCGCCTAAGATGTCTTTGGCAGTAATTCCTGCATATACAGCACCTCTCAAAACATTTAGCTGTAGAAGGAAATACAGTAAGTCCTCTTTTGTCTCTCTTGTGGTTTGTTACCCCGCCATCAAAGGCGCTCACATTAGCAACATGTGATCTCATCCCAACGCAGCATTCATCCCGTCTGAGGACTTTCCAGCTTGTCAAAACCTGACAGAAATCTTGTCTGGCATCATCCAATCACTGCTGGCGAGGCAGGAAAGCAGGAGGGTGTGTGGAGGGCGGCGGATGACTCTGACAAATCAAGAGGATGAAGTCAGCCCTCTGTTCACCTCCAATATGTTAGGGCCTCTCCGGAGCTGTCAGCGAGATGGCAAGACACAAAGCAAACAACATCCTGCTCTAATAGTTTTAGACATGGCCGCTCGTGCAGGGTGTGGTTGGCAACAGTTGTCTGCCGCGCACGCAGAGCCGCGATCTCGCCACGGTAGGATGTTTGTCTTTTGTAGGGATTAAAAGGGATCCAGGAAACCCGGTGTCCTAGTTCTGCTGCAGGGCAGAGAGAGAGAGAGAGAGAGAGAGAGAGAGAGAGAGAGAGCGCGACCTAGTTTTGATGACAGCACCAGACCAGGAAGGAGATTCCAAGGCATAATGTAGTTAGGAGGTGGCTGTTTTTGTCTTTCTTCAGACATGCTATGTTTTTGGTCTGTTGGCATGTTTCTGCATACACAGGCTCCTGAGTCAGTATGTGAGAGGCTCCATTGTCTGTGCACAACCTGTAGCTGTAACCTGAGAGGGAGAATGTTACCGAGCAGCACTATGATGCTTTTTAATATCTATTTGCTCGGATTTAATGCAAAACCTTTGGAGTGTACTGAGCTCTCTAGCTCTCTTCTACAATATAATTTAACTTTTGTGCAATTATGCGTGCAAACAACAGCGAGGCACACAAGCACCCAGGGCTATATTCGGCACCAAATTGTTCTGGATGTGTACAGTGAGTGCGTAGAGGGCTTAACCATCTAGATCAGTGGGTCAAGTGGCTGACATACTAATCCTATTAGTAGACGAAGCTCTGATTTGTTAAAGTTGCCCCTAATCTACTGTCCATTTTGACTCCATCAGGGACCTAAGACCTCTGGGTGTCAGCTGTCAGTAAAGTCATTTCCCTCTCAGGGCGTGATTCATTTATATATAATATCTTTTTATTATTTATGTTTTTGTTTACAATATTGTCACCCACTTTCTGCATAATCTTATTGTTTGTGTTGCATAACATGCATGTATGTAGCGCTGGAACTAACGATTATTTTCATTGTCGATTAATCTGTCGATTATTTCCTCGATTTATTGATTTTGGTCTATAAAATGTCAGAAAATTATGAAAAATGTCGAACAGTGTTTCCCAAAGTCCTCAAATGTCTCGTTTTGTCCACAACTCAAAGATATTCAGTTTACTATCATAGAGGAGCAAAGAAACAAGAACATTTTCACATTTTAAGAAGCTGGAATCAGATAATTTTTACTCTTTTTTTTCTTAAGAAATTACTTTAACTGATTAATCGATGATCAAAATAGTTGCCTGTTAATTTAATAGTTGACAACTAATCGATAAATCGTTGCAGCTCTACATGCATGCTGTAGTTTCATAGTTTCATTCACAAATTTGTACTTATAAATTTCTACCATTTATATTGCAGCGCTGTAGTTGCTGGTTATTGTATGTTTAATATCCTCCATATACAAATATTTTTATTGCTTATTATCTTATTTATATTTTCTACATTACTGCCTCCTAAATGCTTCTTTCAAACCCCACATCTTCAGTTTGTAATGAAGGCTTTCAGTTAGAAATTTTCAGATGGTTTCAAGCCCAAATTGAGAAAACCGTGATGACATCACTATGACATCATCCGGGTTATTTTCTCAGACTTTATACCGCCGTCCTCCAGAACCACAGAAGAAAATATAGGTTTTAAGTTTTTATAGGCTGTGTAGTACTCATGTGATGAGTGAACAATTGTTAGAGATCTTTCTTTTTTTGAGACTTTCATTCATACTTTCATCTTCCTCTGTCTCCTCCCTGCAGTGTCATCATGCATCACCACCTATAAGAAGACGCCTCCTCCAGTCCCGCCACGCACCACCCCGTCCAAACCCTTCATATCCATCACGGCGCAGAGCAGCACCGAGTCCGCCCAGGATGCCTACATGGACGGGGGCTCCGGCTCGCGGACGGGCATCAGCTCCCAGCCGGGCCTGTCCAACTCCACGGAGAGCATCGACAGCATGAAGGCCCTGACGGCGGCCATAGAGGCGGCCAACGCTCAGGTGCACGGCCCCGCCAGCCAGCACGTCACCAACAGCACCATCACCATCACTGCCACCGCCACCACCTCTGCCGTCGCGCACGTCTCTACCGACAGCAAGGCACAGAGGGAAGCGCTCCGCAAGTGCCTCTCCATAGGGATCCAGGTTTGTGGATGAGCCTGTTGAAGTTCTACAGTGAAACTCTGACGTGCAGTTTGACAGTTTCTCCTCCTCCTCCTCCTCCTCCTCCTCTTAGGTGGACCCAGAGGAAGGAGGGCCGACGGAGGAGCAGTCTAAATTCCAGTCGATAGGAATTCAGGTGGAGGATGAGCGATGGTGAGTAGAGAGAAGGAGGCTGTAAAAGTGAAACTGGATAAGTCTGATGGGAGGGATGAGGCAGAGATAGCATGAGCAGGAAGAGGATTTGTGCAGACAGAGAGGGGTTTGTAGTGTGCAGTGCAAGCTTTTGCCCCCCTGCACTGGCTTCCCTACAGCAGCTGTCCCCAGATCAGGGGAGGTTGGCGTCAGAGCCCCCTCAGCCAGGGGCCCCATGTGACAGCTGGGCCAGAGGATGTGGTGCAGGGAGCTGGGAAGGTGGAGGGGGTGAGTTGACAGCCATCTGTTGCTCCAGTCATTGTGATTCAGGCTACTTTGAGGCAGTTTGTGTGGGAGGGAGGGAGAGAAAAAAAAGGGAGGGAGTTTTATTGGGTTTGTTTAGCTCTGAGAGCACTGAGAGACTGCTGTGCTGTCAGCTCCAGCCTCTCACTCTGCAACATGTTCCCAGTTTGAGGAGAAGCAGCCCAGTGTGCATACTGTTTCTTTAGCTCACATTGGCTCACCGAGGCCTCTGGTGGGACACGCAGGCATTTATGGTTTTCTTTGTCTGCTTTCGTCCACGCTGTCAAAACAGTGACCTTCTGTTCGGTGAGGTGCAAGCTGACAAATTTAGCCACGGCGCTGGTTTTCGCGCCGTAGCCCAGGCATGCTTCGGGAATTCAAAGAGACATCACCTTTAATCAAAGGTCACAGTGAGGGCCGCGTCCAGCACTTTCAAACACACACTCACACAGTGTCAGGGAATGTGAGGGGCTTTCTGAAAGGGGAGGTCTCAGCTGACTGACCAAGCTCTGAGTTCCCGGAGTTGCCAAGCCAAATATTAACTCACCCAGACACCTTCCAGTCTGCGGGGGCTTGGATGTCATGCAGCTCTGCAGCTTGTGTATTTCTCTGGTTAATGTTTGCAGTAGGTGGGAGGGTATTTTTGTTGGTGCATGTTTTGATTGTTTACCTGTTGGCATGCATCTGTGTGTGTGTTGGTCCATGCATGTGTGTGTGTGTGTGTGTGTGTGTGTGTGTACCTGGGAGGTCTGGGCATGCTGCCCCCTACGTTAGATTCCCAGACAGTGAGAGTGCCAAACTCCTACGGCCGCGCTCCAGTGCTCAAACTGCCTTATTTGTGTCTGTGTGTGTGTGAGAGAGAGAGAGAGTCTGTGTGTTTATATGCAGTAGTCACAGGTCACAACCTCAGCTCGCTGTTTGAACTGGGATTAAGTGAGAGGGAGTGGAAGAGAGCTGGAAAAGAGATGAACACAAGCAACAACATGCTTGTCTTTACACTGATTTCTTTCTGTTCTGAAATGTTTTATTCATTTATCATATTTATTCCTTCAAAGATGTATATGAGTCAACTTTTAAAGGCTTTGAATATACCAGACTACTACAACTCACATAGAAAATATAAAATGTAAAAATAGAATAACAATAACATACTTTATAAATTAGCAAAGTGTGCAAGTTGCAATTTTGCTTATAAAATAAAAAAATTAACTGTAAATATCTGATCAAAAACATGCAAAAAAGTAGAAAAACTAAACTGTTATATACATAATATGGGGGAAAAAATCGATACAGCATAGTATCATGTTATTTTGGGTGGCAATAGTGTATCAATACACGGATGTCAAGTATCAATTTTATTATATAGACTATTAACCTCTTAATCCGATGGATTGGATCGGACGGCCGCTATTCTGTCTTTCAGAGGTTGTAGCGGGCTCACTCTTAAAGCTAGAGTGAAGATACTGGTATCATTCGAAACTAGAAAACTTAAGGAAATGACATGTTAGCATGTCGAGAAAAACCCTAAATAAGGCTTCAAATTATGCTCAATTTTGGCGAGGAAAAACTGGTATGGCCATTTTCGAAGGGGTCCCTTGACCTCTGACCTCAAGATATGTTAGTGAAAACTCTGAGATGAACAGAGTGAAAACTGTATCTCATTAGATAAAACAGATGTTGACAAACTGCAGAATTTGCAGTTGAAAAAAGGTAATAAATCACACTATATCGTATTGCAATACTCAGCATCACAAAATGTTTAAAATCACAATAAGATCGTATCTTGAAGTATCGTGATCATTTCGTATCATGGGGCCTCTGGTGATTCCCACCCGACAAATGAAATTTGATGGATTGATTGATGGATCATTTTAAGGGCGTTTGGGGTCTGGGGTTGGTGATCACCAGATGGCTTTGCAGTCACAGGGGATGTGGGGTATTGCTCATGGTCCTAGTGACTAAACCATATGAACAACCATCTTGAAAAGTCAACTTAAGCGACAGCTAGACCTCCCTGTCTTTTTATTTTTGTCCTAACTGACTGAGGGTTTGTCATTACTGGCACAAGACAAACAAACAAGAAGCCTCAGGTGCATAATATAATGTTAAATGACAATAATGTGGTTTCTGTCAAACAGCATACCTCTTTCAGTTTGTTCTGGTATCTTCTTTCTGCATCCAAATAAGACATCAGGCTGTTTTTGTTTATAGAGGCTTCCTCATGTTTGTGGCTTGAACCATGTTTTGTGCAGATGAGAGGAAAAATAATATGATTTAAATCTGAAAGCATCTTTTAAATCCCTTCTTAAAACTTTCTTTTATGGGAAAGCGTTTATGAATATTTGATATCTTGCTGTTTTTTATCGTCCCTCCTTGGCCATTTTATATATATTTTATCCTTTGGTATTGTTGTTTTTATGATCCCTCTGTTGTTTTTATTTTATTCTATCGTTGTTGTTTCTGTTTTTTATCTGCTGTTTTTTTTTCTGGAAAGCACTTTGTAACCTTGTTAAGAAAAGCGCTACATAAATAAAGCTTATTATTATATCTAAAAGAAAAACCTAGAGGTTAAGAGGCCCTCCGAACGCGGCAGCGTGTGGAATGCGAGACTCCACCTCTGTAGTGATTTACAACTTTCCGTCATGTTCACCACATGAATGTAATGAGAACATGGACTCTGCGTTTTTATGTGCACTTTTTTTCCTCCTGCATACCTCGCTGATATTTTATAGTCGCTCTCTCTCTCCCTCTCTCTGTCACATTGACTTTTCTCTTTAAATGCCCTCCCTTGTTCTTTTGCCTCCTGTCTATTGATATGTCTGTCTTTCTGTCTGGGCTGTGTTTGGCCTTGCCCGTCTCTGCCCCTGCAGGAAGTTGTTAGCAGGCTGATAGAAAGCAGGCTGAGGTCATTAGAAGTGAACACCTGCTCGGAGGAGTTACTCTTTAACTGCTCCTCACACACACTCACACTCACGGGCTGCTTGCACACACACATAAAGCACATATACACAGTGTTTGATGTAGCCGAAGCCACTCCCTTGCTCTTGCTCTCTGTTTTTTTTTTTCTGTTCACGGAAGAGGAGAGATGAATGAGCAAAAGGGGAGGTTAGAGATGAATGGATAGCTTCGAGGAGGAGTGTGCGTCCGGAGACGGGGCCGAGGCGGACGTGATGGAGCTGTGATCATTTGTGTGTGTCGTGCTGCAGGCAGGTCAAGCTAAGGTTCACATGTGAGAGGACTGTGGGCATGTTTGGATCAGAGTACAGCTAGGAGAGGATTGCAGTTCAAGCTTTTTCTGGCTTGGCAAAGTTGTTACTTCTTATGAATTTGCTGTGTATTGACTAGGGATGTAAGAAAACAATTGAGATAATATCTTCTGTGATACTGTATCAATTCTCAAAGACACTGTATTGATTTTTAATTAATAGTTTACATGCAAAGATTACCTCAGTCAATACTTTATTTCATTTGCGAAGAGATGCGCCCTCTCGGTGTATGTCTCCTCTCAAAGTAGTGCTATGATGTTGGATATTACAGGGACTGTGATAAATGCAGATCCCACTATTCTGATTGCATAAAAAGTATGTTTTTACTCAATTTTTATGCATATGGTGATGTGTTCTTTATACTAGGACTGTTTTCCTAAAATTAGATAAAAGAAATAGCAATATATCTGCTTGCTTACAGTATCGCAATACATTGAATCGTAACCCCTGTATCATGATACGTATCGTATCGCCAGAACCTTGCCAATACCCAGCCCTAGTATTGACAGCAAAATAGTATGTAAACCTACACATGTCTAACAGTAGGATAAGGTGTGTATGAGTTCAAGTTAGGGCTGTCAAACTTAACGCGATAATAAGGCATTAGCGTAAATTAACGCCATTAATTTCTTTAACGCAATACATTTTTCGGAGGTTGTTGCAGGCTCAGTTTTAAAGCTAGAGTGAAGATACAGGCATCACATGAAACTAGAAATGCTAAAATCTTGCGCTAAATTTTGGCAAGGACTGTCATGGCCATTTTCAAAGGGGTCTCTTGACCTCTGACCTCAAGATATGTGAATGAAAATGGGTTCTATGGGTACCCACGAGTCTCCCCTTTACAGACATGCCCACTTTATGATAATCACATGCAGTTTGGGGCAAGTCATAGTCAAGTCAGCACACTGACACACTGACAGCTGTTGTTGCCTGTTGGGCTTGAGTTTGCCATGTTATGATTTGAGCATATTTTTTAATACTAAATGCAGTACCTGTGAGGGTTTCTGGACAATATTTGTCACTGTTTTGTGTTGTTAATTGATTTCCAATAATAAATATATACATACATTTGCATAGAGCAGCATATTTGTCCACTCACATGTTGATAAGAGTATTAAATACTTGAAAAATCTCCCTTTAAGGTAGATTTTGAACAGATAAAAAATGGGCAATTAATCACGCTTAAATATTTTAATCGATTGACAGCCCTAATGCTTATCAAAGTGTATCTCTTGTTTACGCCCTGCTTCATTTTTCTATGTGGTAATAAAAGATGCGCTTTGAGACATGCACCACTTTGAGTTGTAATTTTGCAGTGATTAGATTACTGGCTCCTCCAATCACTGTGCAGTTAGCTGGCAAGCCCCCCACTGCCCCTAAACACCAGCGTCCCTCTGGCGTCCCATTCATTGCTGGGGTGGTGAGCTGCTCTATAGATCGTAGCCAAATTTGTGGTTGTGTGTTGATTTAATCTTTGAACATGAGTGTGTGTGTGCTGTTGCACGTAGTGTGGAGGGGACTTGGCAAAGGCTGCGGCACAAAGCCTCTGAGCCAAATACGACACGGCACACCCAGCTGTAGAGAGGGGTCCCAGGTGTGTGAGTGTGTTTGTGCATCAGCCCCAAAGCAGGCCTCGTGGTGTGACAGACGACTGCACACTCTGTTGCTTCTGAATGAGCCAGGTGACAAAACACACACACGCTCACAAAAGACGCTCCACACTACAAAAGCTATTCATCGCTATCAGTGATGAAATTGCTGTGATCATTTCAATTTTTCATACTGGGATCACCTCCAAGAACTGTGTGTAAACAATATTACCATAATTACTGCTAAAGGAGAGACACTAATGTGGTATTACCGTGCAATTTTAGTATGCGTAATCAATCATCTCTGCTTCCTTTCCTAGTTACCGCAGGATGACCCGCTCCAACAGCGTAACCACGGCGGTGCAGGCTGACCTCGACGACCCCTTAGACTCCCCGGAGCTGCCGCGTCACTGTGCCACCATGCCGCGCCAGCACTCTTCCACCTCCGTTGCCTCTTCTACCGTCAGCATCCAGGGCTCGGGGAACCACTACCACGCTTGTGCGGTCGACGACTACGGGGACGTGGGGTTCGACCCGTCGATCCTGCCCCCTCCTGACCCGTGGATGGACAGCGTGGCCGAGCCGGAGGTGGAGGCTCTCGAGGCCGTCGGACGATTGGTGTGCCCCCGCGACGGACGCTGGTTCCTCAAGTTGCTGCAGGCCGAGATGGAGCGTATGGAGGGCTGGTGTCGACAGATGGAGCAGGATGAGATGGAGAATGAGCTGCATGATGAGAGTGAGTTGAGTCATAGTGAGACTGTTGAACACTGATATTAGGTCTATTATTCATCCTCTCCTCTCCCTTCCTCTATTCTCCTCTCCTCTCCTCTCCTCTCCTCTCCTCTCCTCTCCTCTCCTCTCATGGTATTCGTGGCATTGGACCACAATAGCTGCTTGTTCCTGTCTCAGGCCCTCTGGCCTCCACAGACATACCGTGCATACTTATCAATAGTCCGCTGCTGGACTCAGCCACACATCTGTCCTTTAGACACACTGTATAATGAACTCTCACACCAACACAGTGAAGGGGTTTCTCTCAGCAGCGCTCCTCCAGGCAGCTATTATTTGATCTGGATGTAACACACACACACACACACTGCAGCAGAGCATGTCTGCATACGCACGTCGAATTACGCACATGCACACACCAGACTGAGCAAACGAGCCTCAGGCGGTCGGCGCTGCATTTATACCTGTCCTTGCTGCGCAGCTGATTTCATGTCTTACCGAAAATGTCATTGTTTATGCAGCCAGTGTGCTGTTATGGTTCCAGGCAAGATATTCTCTCACAGAACGTGCTGAACGGGGAGGCTGTCTCAAGGTTATGTTTTCCCAGATCCCACGTTACACATGTGCGCACACACACACACACACACATCCTGAAGGAGTTGAAAACATTGTCTCTGTAGTGCAGATTCATTACTCCCCCTCTCCCATTTTTTCTTCATGTAGACTAATGTATGCACTGACAGCTCCTCTCCATAGGGATGTGGGAGTCAATAGGACTGACATTGGAGTCAGGTTATGCAGCACAACCTTGTTTCAGCCTGGCATTGTGAGAGAAATATACTGTAATAGTACATAAATATCAAAATGCCGTATTTACAGCACATAAAAAATGTTTTATTTGCAGTTTTTTAGGACTAAATGCTTGATTTCTAAGCTTATTTTTGATACATGGCAGCAACTAAAACATGTTTATGTGCTGTAAATATGGCATTTTGATATTCATGTGCTATTTTTGGATTTGTAATTTCAGCGCATTTCAGTAAATATTTCACTTCCCCTAAATGGTTTCTGTTTCTGAGAGGCTCAGATAAAAGAGGCTTCTAGCGTATCCCTTTCTGTTGCATCACAAATGCACCCTCCCTGTTAGCGCTGCAACATGCCTGCAGTATGCGGCTCTGTGAGTAATTGCATTGTGAATTGTGCGTGTGTGTGTGTGTGTGTGCATGCATGTGCGTCCGTGTCTTTCTGCAGTCCTGGGGAAGATCCGCAGTGCAGTGGGGAGTGCCCAGCTGCTGATGTCCCAGAAGTTCCAGCAGTTCCGGGAGCTGTGTGAGGAGAATCTGGTATGTGTCACCTCATCCTCTGCATGCTTCCCCCTCCCTCCTCAACCCACCTCTCCCTCCTCCCCCCAACACTGACATCATCCTGCACAAATCATCCTGACAGGCCGGGCCAGCGCTCATTTACTATGCATCTAGTGTAGACGGTGCATCTGCACACCCTTACTGTCTTTCACATACAAAAGATAGAAGCTGTTTTGTGAAAACTACAGCCTGACAAACATGATTTATTTACATGCTGATACCTATATTTAAATATTTCTGTATTGAAGCAGCCTAAAGCTTTTTTGTGCATTTCCATTTGCATTTTCAAATATTATAACACAGGTTGCATAATTTACACATTATATAAAAATACTACCTGCCATTTTTCAAAGATAATTTCATTATCGACCCTAATTATTAATTATAAAGGAAAAAAATACAATGTGTGAACTGAAAAATGACAATATTTATAGTGTTTATGTAGCAGTGGAGCACATTGAATAAAGCTGCCTTCACATAAGACATTTGCTCTTCACTCACGCGCAGAGCCTCGCACAAGCAGCGGGTAAAATATGAGTAGCGATGCACTGATCCGACTTTTTCCGTCCCAATACTGATAGCGATCGGTTGATACCGAGTACCGATCGGATACCAGTGTTTAATTATTAAGCTGTATGCCTCGCTGTGTGGAAGTGACTGGGATCATTCTTTTATGTGTAAGTAAACATCAGGCTTGACTTGAACATTGCTTTCCTAACTTTGTGAAGCAAAATGTGACCAATAAATACATATATATACATTTATTTAATTGTTCTTTATTACTGAAACCACCTAGTCGGGCGGCGCCGCTCTCTCTATACGAAAACAACGACACAGCCAGCGCAGTGTGGGCGGCTTAAAAGACGAGTACTTGACAAACTGATATGTTTTAGTTTAACCACAGTGGATGTATGATTCAAAACAGTGTATTGAAGAAGTCAAAGATATATTCTGGATACAATCCCAGATAGTACTCCCACATATTTACAGTTCGGTGCCTCATTTATAAATACAATCTGTGGCATTCAAAATAGCTTGCGCCTCGATGTGCATTTGACTCACTTGTAAGCCAATTCTGTGATTCGTGCAGTTTCATCAGATAGCAGCGGCATCTTTCCAAAAATATGTGATAAGCATATAAACAATATGTGTTAGTATGTGTGTGTTTATGTGCAATGTTTGTGTATCAGAACCCAAATGCACATCCGCGGCCCATCTCCCAGGACCTGGCGGGTTTCTGGGACATGCTCCAGCTGTCTATCGAGAACATCAGCCTGAAGTTCGATGAACTCCATCAACTCAAAGCCAACAACTGGAATCCTCTGACCCCACCGGAAATTCAGGTGCAGACACACGTGGCAAAAATCATCTAATCTCAGTTTTGTTTTGGAATGCTTTACTAACCCGCATGCTATCTGCTGTCATTACTGTGTACTTTAAAAATGATTTACAGCTGAGCTTTGTTGTAGCATGCTGCACACTGTCACGTTGCCTGCCTGACGTCACCACTTGTGTTTGTGTTCTGTCTTGTTGTCGACAGTGAGCTGCTTTTGAGAAGCCACTCTACCTGCCATGCACCGTTGGGGCCTGTCCGTCTCCAATGGTCACTTTTACCTCACGCTATGGCCACCGCCGTGCTCTCTTACCCCACACAAAAAATGGCTGCCACTGTGAACCATAACCTCATTCAAAATTGCATGCTCTGACATTGTGCCGACAACAGCTACGCCGCTCTCTCTAACCCCTTACGCCAGCTGGCTGCAGTCGTGTTGCTCCTTACTGTGTTTTAGCTGCAGCTCGCCATGAGGACTCTCTGTCATTAAGACTTTGTCATTCCTGTCCAGGAGAGAAGGATGCCCCCTCCCGTGCCAAAGAAGCCCCTGAAGGGCCACCACCCTCCCCTGGCTAGGGACCGCTCGCTGGAGAGCTCCGAGCGCCAGCGCATGGAGGCTCGCAAGCGCCTGCTAGCTGCCAAACGTGCCGCGTCGGCTCGGCAGAGCTCCGCCACCGAGAGCGCAGACAGTATTGAGATCTATATCCCCGAGGCTCAGACCAGACTATGAGACCCACACATGCATGTACACATGCCCGATACACTGTCCCATACACTCTATAGCACTGAATGGTAACGTTAGGGTGCTAACATAACATCATCACATCTTTTACAGACTTCCCAGATCACTGTGGGGTCAGTCACAATGGATGAAGAACAAGAAATGTACATTTACAGCATTTATTTATATATTTATTTATCACCCCCTCCCCTTCCTCCCTCATTTCCTCCTCCCAGCTGTGATGTAGCAGTCCCTCCTCTTCTTGTACCTCCCTCACTGTCAGAGAAGTATCTTATGAATCCCTTTTTTTAAGTGGCCTAATATTACAAAGTAAGCCAGGTGTAGCACAGCAGTGATGCTTCACGTTATTATGTTTCAGGTGCTGAAAAGAAACAGGGAGGGAGCATGCATGTTCACGGGGAGTGTGTGTGTCTGTGCATATTATACAGCAGACACACACAATGAGTAGAGAGGCCAAGTCCCGCCTCTTCTGGTGGACCACCGTGGGACCTTATTTCGGAGAAAATATGAACCAGTAGTCAACGGCGAGAGACAAATATTTTTATGATCCCGTTTGAATTGCGCCATGAATCACACATATGATGTTTGCCAATTTAAAACATAATTTGAAAGTTAAGAAAGTCACAGTTTGTTAATGAAACTGTTGAAGTATAAGACTTTGAAAATGTGTAATTAGAAAGACTACACACCCAAAAGTCGCATAGTGATGTTTCTCTCTCTGAAGAGTAAGTGTTTCTTACTGGGATGTAGGCTACTCACAACGTGTGTGGTCGTTCGTTCTCTTCCCGGCTTATGAAAAGACCAGGAGTCACTAGATGAAACACATCAGGTAAGATAACGCTACATTTGTGCGTGGAACATAGCTAGTTAGCTAGCTAGTTAGTGTTGGTGAAGAGGGATGTAGTTCACTCAGAGGTTTCACACAAAACTAAATGATACTACGACAAACTGTGACGTTCTTAACTTACAAAATGATGTTTTAAATTGACATATGTGTGATTCGTGGCCCAATTCAAACGGGATCAAAACACATATTTGTCTGTCGCCGTTGACAACCGTTCATATTTTTTTCCAAAATAAGGTCCCATGGTAGTCCACCGGAAGGGGAGGGATTCGCCTCTCTATGGAGAGACCAGACCTGACCTATTGACTCATATTCTAGATTTATTATTTTATTTTATTTTTATATTTGTATAAAACCCCATGATAAAACTATGAGCTCTGAAGTTTTGGATTTGTATAATGATATAGTGAAAAGACCAGACAAGGGAACCATAGTGTCAGTTAGCGACACAATTCGCCCTCTGTCTGAAAATGGGTCTTTCCAGCAGCATTAAGAAAGGTCAAGAGGTCAGACTTTGCTCCTCCAGGTGAGGCAAAGTGAGCCGGGAGCAGGTTTTGTGCTTCTGAAAAATTCACTGAAAGAATCACTGTTTGCCACAAAACCTAAACTGTGCGCGTGTGAGGGAGAGAGAGAAAGAGCGTGTGGTACGATTCAGACCTTCATTTTCAAAAGTGCTTCCTATTTTTCTAGGTCTAATGGGGCCTAGCTGTAATTGAGGATTAAGGTAGCAGTATCAACAAACTGTAAACAAACCACCCATCTCGTCTCATTTTAAACTGAGCAGGACACGTTTGTATAAAGAACATCCAGTATAATGACATGACATGCATGCTGACACAAGCTAACTGATCTTTTTTGTCTTTTTTAATCCTTTCTCATGTTGCGTTCGGTGTTACAAACAGTGCTAAAATACTGATATTTGGTACAATACTGGTAGTTGTACTATATTTTATTATGTCATTTTTAGACAAGAGAGGTTTATTGACAGTATTGAGACTAAAGGACTGTAAAGGGACTATTTTCTCCTCACTGTGTGCGCACTATCTCTGCCTCCAAATGAAGCAATTATTTGAAGGTCATACAAAAAAAAAAGATCCAATTTGTAATATTTTGTATTCATGTTTAAGTTATTGATTAGGAGAACAATGACTGTTTATTGACATTGTGATTATTATTATGCACTGAGGCCCTTATACTGTGTTTATTTTTTATTTATGTTGATTCTTTAGCATGACAGGCACCTTTTTTTGTCTTTTCTGTTTCAGTGATCAGCCTTAATTTCTAATATGATAGTTGAGCACAACAGCAGTCTCAGGGGAAGAAGTGTGTGTGTGTGTGAGTGTGAATGACTTCATGTGGCTATATGTGACTCATGGCTTTGTCTCTTACTGTATATATATAACCCCGGTCACCAGGATAGGCCATGATCTTAAATAAGGGAATAATATCCACGCCATCTATTGAGCATCTCGGCCCTAATTATTACTTCAAGGTGTTTCTGTCAGCTGCTTGAATGTGGAGACAATCCTCAGCCAGTTTACCATCATATAATTGTTTTGATAACAGAATAGCAGGACGTTGGTGTGTAGTCCGATTCTCTGTCTTGATCTGACAAAGTTTTGTGCCATTGGATAACTATAGGTCAGGATATATTCCTGCTTTTTGTCCCTATTAAACCTGAAGTTTTCATTGAGAGACATTAGTGAAGGAACTGATGAAGTAACCGTACAGTATGAGTTGTATTTCCTTTAGCTGGTCGATGTGAAGTTTAGAGAGGAAGCATAAACAGTACAATAGTTCAAACTTAAAGGGTAACTTTGGTATTTTTCAACCTAGACCCTATTTTCTCATGTTTTTGTGACTAATGAGGACAACAATTTCTGAAACTGGTCCAGTATTGAGGCAGAACGCTGTAAACGGGCTGTAATGTATTTATTTGGGGCAACCTGGTCAATGTGCGTCCACTAAAAGTGCTTGTTTCTGCAACTGACAGGCTCAGATTGTTATTATAAGTGTCTGACAACATTACAGAAAGAACCCTACAGAGAAATAATATGCTGTTCTTACCTTTCGCTTTCTGTTTGTTATTGTGTCATGTGACTTGTTGCCGGAAGAGACAAAGGTGGAAAGGTTGGTGAGAGTTGGAGAGAGGAGTGTCGGGAAGAGTTTGTTGTGTTGGAGTACAGAGAGCATAGCTTAGTGGTATCTAAAAGATTTTCAATGTCATGGCCGAATATTTCGATGATTTCAACAATGTGGATGCCACGCACAGTTTCAGAACGAGACTTCTCTAGGGCAAGACACAATAAAATGCCCCTGTATTGCAACACATTAAAAAAAAGACGTTTCAATCATTCCTGTCCACCTCGTGCATGTCAAGACTGGAGGGTGGCAGACGTGTTTTTTACTCTACAGATACGCTCTCATTTTTAATCTGTGCAGCAGCTGTCTGCACAGCTCCATCTCAGCTGTGTTTCACATAGCTGCACCATGAACTGAAGCGTTTATTTACGCTTCAAGTCTATTTCTTTTTTGACAATACGTGTGTAAACGTGAGGTTGATGCCCAATAAGAAAGTAATATATTTATCCACATTTTGCAACATTCAAATTAAATCAAAGTGATCTGACATCCAGCTCGCTGCAGTTACATAGTGAACCGGAACTATTTTAACACTTCTCAACTGGTGGGCTGGCCCTCGCCGGGCGCATCATCCAGTGCGCCACAACAGACTCTAGGTATGCTTGGAAAGGCCGGACCCTGAGTTTTACAGCACCCCTCACCAGTACCCGGGGGTCGTGGAGTTCTTGCTGTGCATTGCACCCTCTCTTTCCCTGTGGGGAGGGACGGGATTCTGCGGGCGATGTTGGCACACCGTCTCGTTTACCATGCTTATGCTGTGTGGCTTTTTGACATCAGCATTCATAACCATACAGCCTATATGATTAAATTGTTTACTAGAGCACCCAAGTCCTTCATAGATCTAGCCTCGTAATTTTGCTCTCAAAGTGCACCAGATTGATGCATTTAACTTTACAATCTTAAAGCATGACCCCTGGAAACCTCTTAGAGGGTCTGAGGTCCGCCCACCACAGTCTCTCAAAATCCTGTGGGGACAACACTGTATTAGCCTACGTCATCCAAAGCTCGCCGTAAAATGTCGGTGCCAGTTTGCCCCAAGCGAAACTCATTTAGCGGCTACAGCGCCCTCCTCAATACTGGATCAGTTTCATAAATGGTTGTCTTTATTAGTCACTTAGACACAGAAACATGAGAAAATAGGGTCCAGGTTGAAGAATACCGAAGTTACCCTTTAATGCCATTTTATGTAGATGAAGCTCATTTTAGTATTTTTTTACTTTAAAACTTGTATTTGAACTGTCTGTCAAACGATTGACTTCTAATTTATACTTATTATATTAACATATCAATATAAAGCTCCTGGTATAGCAGGGAGTTAGAAACCAGAATGTTGGATAAAGCTCAAAAAGACCCTCCAGCAGATCTAAAGCTTGTGATGTAGTTATATTCAGAGATTCAATTAAACATTTGTACATAAATGAATGTGTCCCTATGTAAATGTAAACCCAATCAAATAACATATTAAGCAGATATACATTTTTGTAATTAATGTTATTACACTGTTGATGTTATGGCACGTGTATGAGCTCTTATCAGCATTAAAAAATTATATCATTGCCATCATTTTGTCGCATTCATTTCTTGTCCTTGTCTCCACATGTGTTTCCAATTGGAATATAATTAAACAGATTACAAGGCCAGCATGGTGTGTGTGCTTTTAGGGCATTCCCCTTCCGCAGGGGCGGGTCCCCATAATTAGACAGCACTTTCTGGCCTTGGCTGAGCCCCGACGCTCCTGTACATGCAGCTTCTGGTGATTCGTCATTCATGCATCAGTCATGCTGAGAGGAGGCATGCTGACCTCGGTGGCCAGAGTTCAGGAAAGGGGGTTGCGGAAATGGGTGTCGCCTTTGTATAAAGTCTAGCCCAGGGTCAGCCTACCTTTCAGATGGCCCACCATGGTGGGCTACAACTGCCCACTGTGTGCCTGGAGGTCTGTTTAAACCCTTATTAGTGATTACATCCAGCCTTCACCACAAGAGCTGTCACTTCTGACAGGAAACAGCTTGAGAAAAAAGTGGAAAACTCCACATTTGTTGATGACATATGGTGCAATGTTCCAGCCGCTGACTAGCCAATAAAAATAACCGCTTATTATAGCTTTGCTGATTAGTGAAGATGTTCTGATTGTTCAAAAACAAACAAAACAACCTCAAACGTTTCTATTCCCTTTCAAGAGAAGAAGATGTCATAAATGAAAGAGGGTGTCTGTCTCCACAAATATAGACAACAAATCCTATTGAGGCCGATGGAGAAGCTTTAGCGGGACCAGAAGGGAACAGCTGTCCTCCCAGCCTTGATCGAGCCAGCGTACTCGGTCGTAAGCTGACTTACATTGACTCTATTGAGATGCAGGCCCACATAAAGCCCCGCTGGCAAGAAACTGTTGACGTCTGCCGTTCGCTCGTGTTAATTTATGCAGGATTATGCTAATTGGCAGGAGCTGTTGTAAACCTCTCACACACAGGAATGTGTCTGATGGTAGCCTGTGGAAAGACATGAACGCTATACTATTCGTGTCCTCTGGCTCTCCTTTATATTTACAGAACATCCTGACTCAACACGCATCCTTAAAGGGATGAATCTCCATAAAGTTCAGCACAAGAATACAGCCTGTATGAATCCACAGGAGGCGGGAAACACCAAATGATAAACTCTGAGATGTAGAAAAACAAAACTTTATTTGAATCCCATGTGACCCCTATTTGCCACAAAACATTGCACAGTATGAAAAGAAATCACATCATTGGGCATCATGTCACATTAACTATACACATGGTCCTATTATACATGACTTTTTTTTTGGTGATTTCAAAAAAACGCTGTCTTTGTCAGGTTGTAAAAACAGCATCTGTAGTGTTGAATTTTCCAGTCCACTGGCCGTCGTTTTCGCTGAGTGATGAAGGGATGAAGGCTCCGACTAAGAACCTGCTACATTGGTCATCTGAAATATCCCTCGGTGGGAAAATAACGAGTAAAAAAAACAAACAAAAGCATAGGTTTTTTCTTTTAAAATAGCTAAAAGTAAAGTTACAAAATCAAAACTATACTCATGAAAACACATAACATTTACTACAGTAGTGAATAAGTTTGTCGTAGATGCTGAAAGTATGTTTAAGACACTGAGATGACCTTCCTCTGCCTTTAGTGTGCAAACAAACGAGGCAGACCAATCCTGAACTGATCTCTGAAATGTATAACAGTAAACGTGTGTGGACGCGACCCGGTCCGGTCTGTGAAGGAGAGGGCTGATTCTAACTCTAAAAATGATATACAGTATAATGGAAAGACATAAGACAGGCAGCATTTTCTCCGATAACATTTTTGGTCCCTGTGTGCAAATAAGATACACATGTAGATACATACGCATGTATGTGAAATGAATAAACAACGTACAGCCAAGGCACCTCGATACAGTTTCTCAATAAAAAAACGTCCTCATCAATTTGATTGGTATACCAAAAATAGAAATGATCAGGCTTTCGTGTGGGTTTGATCTCTGTTTTGCGTGCAGACAAGTCACTGAACTCAGAGGATAGTCGAGACACAAAGTTTCTTCTTCTTCTGTCACTTTTAGGAGACCAGCTGCTTGGCTTGCAGCTCCATCTCCGCGGCCCGTTTGAGGGCCACGTCCACCAGGAGCTGGAAGCCGCTGAAGTCTTGTGTGAGGTCTGGAGGGGTGGGGGGTGGGGTGTTGAAGAGCCCGCTGCGGGGGCTCAGGTTGCCCTCCATGCTGAGGATGGTGGTGGTGGCGGTGGCGGTGGAGGTGGTGGTGGGGAGCGGCCCTTCATCCTGGCACCTGAGCAGCGCCTGCATCTGCGCGGCCTGCAACAGCTCGGCCGCGATGTCGCAGTTCATCCCCGGCGCAGACGGGTGGGAGGCTGTCGGGCTGGGCTGCATCGCCGTGGTGACAGTGGTGTGACAGATGACAGAAGGGCGAGTAGGCACGAGCCCCGGGGAGGGGGACAAGGAGGTCGGAGAGGGTAGGGAGGGGGACGCCGCCTTCCTCAGGACGCCGGGTTCGAAGCTGGAGGGGTGGAGGACGCGCTTGTCGTAGCTCTCCTCCGTACCGGCCGTGCTGCTGTGCTTCGGGGACTGGGAGCTGTCGGAGAAGCTGTCGCCTGCTTTGCTACCTTTTCTGGATATGGTGAACTGGTTCGGGTCTTTGCCGTCTTTCCTCAGCATCTCTGGGAGAAGTCGCCGCCGTGCGTTAATGAACCAGTTGCACACCTGGAGAAGAAGACAACAAAAAGGAAGTCATGCTGTGAGAAAGCAGCATTACTCACTCATGTTCTGCCATGCAATTTAAAAAGAAAATCTGCTGGTACACTTATCACCCAGGTGCAGATTGCACCTGTGTTTTCAAATCAAAATAAAGGCTAAACACCACCAGAGGCTGTATATTTCACACCATGAGCATATTCTGCATCATTTCAGCACCAAAACCAGATTAAAGTATGAGAAGATAAACATTAACTTTCAACAAAAAACTCTAGTTTATGTTTGTAAAATGGTCTTCAATAAAAAAGTAATCTCCTTTGTGATAGCAGTAATCATGGCCATCTCTTCTCTTTTTCTCCTCAGGCTAGTCGTAACTGGCTCAGCAGCTCTAACCATGTAAATGACTCTGCATTGTTCCCAGACAGCTGGGATGGAAAGGGGCTGGAGGGAGGGAAATTCCTGTCCCAGTGCCTCCGCCAAGCCCACAGCAGCAGCTCACAGGGAGTGAGTTTACTCACGTTGTCTCAGACTTTTAATATTGCAACATCAAGCTGCTTTGGATGACCTTCAGTTCACAGTTTATGTGTCATGTTTTGTTTGCCATCTAGGCAGGAAATGATTCAGTCAGTGCATCCTTTTACTGTTTACTAGTGGTCGTTGTGCGTACCTGTAGTGTGGAAAGCTGAGTCTGCTTGGACAGGAGGGCTTTCTCCTGCTCAGAGGGGTACGCGTTGTAACGGTGCTCGTACAGCCAGTCCCTGAGGATCTGAACGGACTCCTTGGGCAGATTCCCCCGCCGTTTCCTCTTCCCGTTGCTCCCCGAGCTGGACGACAGATCCAGGGGGGCGTCCACGCTGTCCTCGTCATCCGTCTCGCTCCCCGACAGCATCATCAAACCTGTAGCAAAGCGAGGAGAGAAAAAAAGAAAGAGAGAGCGTGTGAGACAAAAGAATATCCTCTTTATGTCAGCCACCCCTGTTGTCAGCCGCCGTTCACCAAACACAAGCTGTCTGGGAGGCAGCTGATGTGTCAGAAGCAAGCTGTCAAGTTCAGCCATGTGATTCATATAAGGAGCGAGGGAGGGTGTGAGGAGGAGGAGGAGGAGGAGGGAGCGAGGGATGAAGGGGGGACATCACGTCACAAAGGCTGGTCTGATGCTGTGTCAGTTATAAAACCTGCCTCGACAAATACAAGCCAGGTCTATTGCACAGACTGAGCACACACCTTGCATGCTCGGATAAGTAGAGTACACTGGGGCTGACCACAAGAACAATCCCAGTATGAAAAGGGAGATTTGGTTTTAGAAGAAAGGCGGCAGTGTTTTTACCAGAGATTACAGAGCTGCTTTCTTATTTAATTTGGCTTTTTTAAGCACGTCTAATCAAAGTCAATCATGATCAAACAGGATTCAGGCCTTTGAATGGGGGGGAAATAAACCTGATTAGTCTGTTTTGAGTGTAGTTTTCAAAAACACTTTTTTTTTTTACTCATATATGATGTTTAGATCACTATTTACACATGATAACAACAGCTTCCTATGCAGGCAGACCAGACTCCATTAAGGAAATGCAGAATTAAGACTCAGAGGCTTTATAATCCACCACCATATGCAGTCTGCTCTGAGGCAAACTAGTGGGAAAGGAGCAAGAAAGTTCCCAAGTCTGAACGGCCAACAGGATGAGGTAATTACGTAGGCTGAGAGAGAGAGAGAGAGAGAGAGAGAGGAAGGGGGAGGGGAGACCTGTTGCAAATCAGCGTCTCCAGACTAAACAAAAGAAACCAGGGCTGCGTGCTTCTTTGTATGCAATTCAAAAGTTTCTACACGCAAAACAGTGAGTTCAACACAAACTTAACTCCCTCTGAAACATCACAGTTTAACAGGAAGGGTAGAAAATAGGTTTTAAAGTCGTTAAGACGCTGGTTTGGCGAGTTTAAAACAACTTGTAAGAGGTTTTCTATTGTGTGTGTGTGTGTGTGTGTGCGAGCTGCACCACGAGGTCCCTGAATGTAACAAGGCAACTTCCCACAATGAGGTCAGGATGAACATTAGCACACTTTTTTGGATTTAAATACATTTTAAAAAGGTGTTTTTTTTTGCAGTAGTGGATCCATAAAAAGATGCTACATATTGATTTTTTTTAAAGCGTGTAAAAAAAAAATGCAACTCTTGCACTCAACAATAGTAGCCAAACTTTAACTTTTAGAATTTTTTTTTTTTCAAACTTCGACACAAATGTAGTAAATTAGTTTTCATACTAAAAAAAAAAACAAGCTTATTTAAATCAGTTTTCCTTCTTATGTGAGGCTCTAAAGTTCCACAGCGACAAGAAAAACAACACATGGCAGAAAACATGGTGTGTTATTGTGTCAAAACATTGAATAAAACATATTTCTATATAAAGAAATGAGCTATATGGACTTCTGACATCGCGCCAGCACATGGCACAAAAAAGCCCCCTGTCATGTCTGGAGAGGAAACAATAGACTGCATGGTTTGCATATGAGGGGAAATCGCAATGTTAATCGTTTAGTGTGCTGCTTATCGTTATGTAAACTCATTTTGACTTGATTTATGTCAAACCTTACCTTTTTTCGTCTTCATATCCGTGCGTAAAATGCCCACTTTTTCTCCCTCGTCAAAGCGCAGCAGAGAGAAACAGTCTTTGTGTTATTAGTGCAGTTCCTCCAGATATCCCCAGCAGCGTGTATATCCGAAAACCCTTATTCATCCAAACGCCGTTTTAAAACCAGCTTGTTTTTCTTCTTGTCCTGACGTTAAGGGGGTTACCTGAGATCTCTGTCTGCGTCCCTTCTGCTCAAAGCCCTTTTTCTCATTGACTGTGTGTTTGATCCTGAAACTGGGTGACAGCTATCTTTGACAGCTGCGTGACTCAACGCACAGAGATCCTCCCACCAAGGGGCAGAGAGGAAAAAAAAAAAAGCTCTGACATCAGCATGGCTTGTTCCACTGACATGGATACAGTCTCTCTCTATAAAGCTATTACTGCTGCAGACAAAGAAAAATCACCAACACCTTGTGTATTAAATTATGAGCTGCAGAGAGGCGTTGGTTTAGTCAGAATGACAACAACAACAACAACAACAACAGGCTGCTGGTTGGAGGATGTAGAAGGAGCACTGCGGAACCTCGTGGTAACATCTCACTAAAATAACAACACCGATGAGAAATCACAACATTATTGGTGCAAGGTGTGCATTTTTTTTGCACATTGTGAATTGTGGTGTGTCTACGAGTTATTCGGCAAATAACTTTTAGTGGCTTTGTGGTTTTATTTCCTTTTGGTATCACTTCAATTTTGCACAAATATGGTGCAGAATTAAAGTGCACAACAGGATGGAGAGCACTGCGGAACCTCGTGGTAACATCTCACTAAAATAACAACATTGATGAAAAATCACAACATTATTGCTATACACTGTATATTTTTTTTGCACAATCTGACTTGTGGTGTGTCTATGAGTTATTCGGCAATATTTTTAGTGACTTTTTGGTTTTATTTCCTTTGAAATCACTTCAATTTTGCACAACACCGTGCAGAATTAAGTGGCGTTTAATTGCTTTAATGTGTGAGCTTAAAATCCATATCTATTAGGAGACCCATATTATATTTTGTAATACCAGCTGTGTTTATACTAATGCATTTTTCCCTCCAATGTTGACACTGTTGTATCCCTGAAGGCACTGAATCACGTTTTTCCTGTGTTATGGTGTCATTTCCTTTAAAAAAATATATATTATCTAAAAGATTGTCGCTGTTATTTCAGAGAACATTAGTTAAACAGTATAATATATATTGGTGTAATAGGGGGAGATGTTTTTTTAGCCATCCGGCTGTATTTTAGTGCACCAGTTCAGGTTACTAAAGACAACAACAGTATAACAGCGAAGGAAACGATCAATGCGCCCATTTGTATGCGGTGCACAACCTTGCGACAGCTGCTGTAGCATCGCCTCTTTTGCATGCATTTGTTCCAGACAGGCGTTCATTTTCTCTCCAGCGTGTAGATCAATGTCGCCTCCGTGTGTGTGTTTGTGGTGCTGCACTTGAACGCAACATCGCTTAACAAATATAAGGTGCTCTGACTCCCTCTGGTGGTGACTGTAGGATACTGCTATGTGCGACTCAACAGGACGTTTGGTACAAAGTAGAGCTAGTTTGAAAAAACAAAATACTAATAAGCATATAGGGAATTATTTTTCACAGCATTAGGGAAAATTACTCCACAAGGGAAATTGTGTGGAGCTCCCATTTCTCTAATATTAATTTAATTTAATTTAATTTAATTTAATTTAATTTATTTTATTTATTTTATTTATTTTATTTATTTATTTTATTTATTTTATTTATTTTATTTATTTTATTTATTTTATTTATTTTAATTTAATTTAATGCACATCAGTATAAAATACAGGATGTAAACATGCAGGAATTAGCAAGAATGCTAATTTTCATCCTCGATCCCTAGGCAGGTAACAATATTCATTTGGAAACAACATGGCTTATACTTTATAAATTTGTACAAAACTGTACACAGGCCTAATATTTATCCTACTAACACATTTGTCTCAACATTTGTGGTTCTCGAATAATAAATGTGAATGTTGTAAAAATGAAGAAGAACCAACCAAACATCTATTTTATGAATGTTGGCACACTTGAAGACTATTTTGACACTCAAACTAATCATTCAATTAAATTGGAAGCAAAATATGTAATATTATACTCTGAAAGTAAAAACCAGAAAATTTGGCAGACTGTCAATTTATTAATTTTATTGGGGAAATTTCACATCTATAAACCTGAATTCTCGAGGTCTCGCCCATCATTTGAACTCTTCAAGATTGAATTTAGAAAGTGAGTCTATCCAAATAATAAACAATAAGCAATGTGTACTTATTTTGCTACAGGTTTTTTTTGAGAAATGTGATTTATTGCCTACCTTCTATGTTAAGCTCTTATTTATATAATTTTTATTACTGTCTTTTTTCTTTTCTCTCTTTTTTTTAATTATATAATTTTTTATCTTTTAAAGCTTCTTATAATGACCTGCCTGTTTTGATATCCATATCTCAGCATGATGATTGTATAATTGTCATCACCATAATGCCCATGTTTTAATATTTCATATGTTTGACAAAATCATTAGAAATTAAAATAGCCAGCCCACCATAGGCAGACTTATTTAATCATGTATATTAGTTCAGGATTTTTAAGTTTACATTACAGCTGCGGTTGTAACTGACTCCACTGAGGTAATATCTATATTAAGCACCATACACAATCAGTGTGACTCTGTCTCAACCGGACATGAAACTGTCAATGTGTTAAAAATAGAGATATGAGCAGCCACCTGTAAGTCAATATCAGCCAGTTCCGATATTATATACTGTGTAAGACACCCTACAATCTTATTATTAATAATAATAATAATAATAATAATAATAATAATAATAATAATAATGATAATGGTTATAATCATCCACTGTAAAAAAGAAAAAAAGAAAAAAATTAAAATGCTAAATAATTTTAGCATTTATTAATAGTAGGCCTACATTTTTCATTATAATATTTGGCAGGCCTCTTGAAATAGGCCTACTGGTAGTAAATGATTTATTTCATAATTTAAAAAAAATAAATAACTGAAATTAAACACAAGCAGTTTGAGTCTGTTTCAACCAGACAAGCTGAAACAGTCAATGTGTTAAAAATAGAGACATGAGCAGGTCAACCTCCTGTTGGCAACTGTAAGTCAATATCAGCCATCTGAATAATAATAATAATTATAATAATAATTAGCATAATAATCCACTAAGAACATGTTTTATTTGTCAGGCCTCTTGAAATACTGGAAGCAAATGATTTATTTCACTTTCACAAAAAATTTAAATAGTGACTGAAATTCAATAAGTTCAATTAAACTTTTTTTCTCTCGATGCTGTGAGCTTTAGTTTGGTTATTTTTTAAAAGTAATAATAATAAATATTATTATTATTAGAACAATAATAATTATTTTATTATTTACACTACTCTATACAGGATAAATAGGTCAAGGAGAAAGAAGTGTTTTATTATTTTCTTGTCAGAAAAAAAAGAACATTTGCCTACTGTCATACACACTATCACTCAGATTATTGGCCTGTGACACATGAAATGCTTTACATCATTGGAGTGGTCAAACACTGACGCACTGCTTCAGTCTCAACTTGTAAAAGTTGAGAGCTGCGTCGAGCCGCATACCAACAGCATGAATGACACCGGATATTAGGCTGTGTTGCCTTCAAAATAAAGTTGGCACTTCATTCCAGCAGCAGTCATCTATGTTGCCTTTTATTTATGAGCCTACATCGTCGTTTTGCTATTAGTTATATTATGTATTTATATATATGTATGTATGTATGTATATATATATATATATATATATATACATATATAGAGTTTATATCGGTTTATTATTTCTTCGTAATATTACGACTTTTTCCACGTAATATGACTATTCTCGTAATATTACGACTTTTTTCTTGTAAACTTACAACTTTATTCTCGTAAAGTTACGACTTTATTCTTGTAATATCACAACTTTTTTTCTCGTTAACTTCTGACTTTTTTCTCGTCATATTATGACTTTATTCTCGTAATATTACAACTTTTTTCTTGTAAACTTACAACTTTTTTCTCGTAAACATGACTTTATTCTCGTAATATTACAACTTTTTTCTCGTAAACATGACTTTATTCTCGTAAATTTATGACTTTATTCTCGTAATATTACAACTTTTTTCTCGTAAACTTTGACTTTTTTCTCGTAAACTTCTGACTTTTTTTCTCGTAAACTTCTGACTTTTTTCTCATCATGACTTTTTTCTCGCAATATTACGACTTTTTTCTTGTAAACTTACAACTTTTTTCTCATAAACTTATGACTTTATTCTCGTAAAGTTACGACTTTATTCTCGTAATATTACGACTTTTTTTCTCGTTAACTTATGATTTTTTTCTCGTAATATTATGACTTTTTTCTCGTAAACTTCTGACTTTTTTTCTCGTCATATTATGTCTTTATTCTCGTAATATTACAACTTTTTTCTCGCAATATTATGACTTTTTTCTTGTAAACTTATGACTTTATTCTCGTAATATAACGACTTTTTTTCTCGTTAACTTATGACCTTTTTCTCGTAATATTATGACTTTTTTCTTGTAAACTTACAACTTTTTTCTTGTAAAGTTATGACTTTATTCTCGTAAACTTATGACTTTATTCTCGTAATATTACAACTTTTTTCTCGTAAACTTCTGACTTTTTTCTCGTAATATGACTTTTTTCTCGTAAACTTCTGACTTTTTTTCTCGTAAACTTCTGACTTTTTTCTCATCATATGACTTTTTTCTCGCAATATTACGACTTTTTTCTTGTAAACTTACAACTTTTTTCTCATAAACTTATGATTTTATTCTCGTAAAGTTACGACTTTATTCTCGTAATATTACGACTTTTTTTCTCGTTAACTTATGACCTTTTTCTCGTAATATTATGACTTTTTTCTCGTAAACTTCGGACTTTTTTCTCATTATATTATGACTCCATTCTTGTAATCTCAGATGTTTTTTCCCCTCAATGTGGCCCTAATACTCCGTAGTACATTTGCTCTTTGGCCCTGACTGCATTAGACTTATATACTATATACGTAGACTATAAACTGTGTTACCTTCATCACAATGCTCAAATGTTTTGCAGCTCCAGACAGATTTTTTTATTTTTTTATTTGGCTCTTTTGATAGTCAAGGTTGCTGAACCATGGCCTCAATGCAATGTTTTATTTTGAAAGCATTTAAAGCGAAGCCTTATGGGTGTCATCATATCTGACTTGACACTGTTATAAAGCAGAGTGTCCTGTTACAGTTTGAAGGCTAAAATTAGGGAGGCACCCCAACGGCAAATGACGCAAGAAGTCTAAAGCGTCCCGTCTACTCGTCTCTCTGTGTGTCAATGGTATCAGGACTCAGGACCATGGAAACCTTCCCTACAACTTCACTGTTGTTGATGACATGCAGGGTATTTTTAGTCGTTGTTGTCATCTCTCCAGTAACAGCAGCCAGGCGTTCAGTATAAAGGCTCTCCTTCAAAATGCAGCTGTACAACAGTGTGCTGACACACTACCCGAGGTCGTCTCGCAAAGTTACAATAACTGTATTGAGCGGATCTGAGCGTTCCTCTGGTGCGCCTAAAGCAGGATTTACGCACCAACAAGCAGCAGGCGCAACTCCTCCAGCGACCAACGGGGATCCGGTGAGAGAGGCTGCTCCTTCTTCTTCTTCTTCTTCTTCCGCAAACATGCCTGCCTTTTCGTGTTACGAAGCTACATCCAGGAGGCCAGTTTACTTCACATCCACTGCTGAGATATTAATCCGCAGGCCTGATGGAGTGGAGAGGTCTGTGCCTGTCCATATCATGAGGAAGGACAAGACTAAACCTCCATCTCCTGAGGATGTGGAAAGTATCCTCTGTGATGATGAGATTGTGGACTTGATAGATCATCTAAGAAATGGCACAGATGAGCTGTTTTCTGATTGCCCACAGCTTGTTGGAAATCACCGTTTCAACAGTAACAACAGCAACAAGAGGGTGGTTGGACATTCAAGTGAGGATGAAGCAGTTTCCCCACTCAGAAGCAATGGATGGGACTCATTGCATGAAGGGGAGCTGGTTCCTTCCAGAGCAGATCAGCTTGAAGTAGACCTCAAAAAGGAAGATTTTAGTGGCACATCTGCTCCAGCATCAGATGAGAGAAGGGCCTTTGAGCTCAGCGTCCTGCAGGAGTCCCCCCAACAGAGGTGCCAAGAGAGAGAAGAGGTCAACAATAAGGTCACCCGCTACCTGGCTGAGGTAGAGAAACAGAACAAGTACCTCCAGGAGAGGCACAAATACAGGTACCACATCATTCCAGATGGCAACTGTCTGTACAGAGCTGTGTGCAAAGCCACGTACGGGGACCAGGCAAGACATGGGGAGCTGAGGGAGCAGACGGTGCACCACATCGCCGACCACCTGGAGGAGTTCAACCCCATCATCGAAGGGGACGTGGGAGAGTTCCTGATCAATGCGGCCCAGGATGGTGCCTGGGCCGGCTACCCGGAGCTTCTCGCCATGAGCCAGATGCTGAACGTCAACATCCACCTGACGACAGGGGGGAGCCTGGAGAGCCCCACCGTGTCCACCATGGTGCACTATCTCGGGGACGAGGACGCCTCCAAAGCGGCAATGTGGCTGAGTTGGCTGAGCAACGGCCACTACGACGTCCTCCTGGACAAGTGTCTCCCCAACCCGGAGCACGAAGACTGGTGCAGACACTCACAGATGCAGAGGAAGCGAGACGAGGAACTGGCAAAGTCCATGGCTGCATCTTTATCCAAAATGTACATTGAGCAAAATGGATCTGCGTGAAAAGAGCTACTGAAACAAGTAGACCACTGATGGTTTCTATACATGCTTGAAATTATTTTTTTTATAAGATTTATATCATGAGAGAAAGGAAGTGCAGTGCACATACTTTGGGTTTTTCTATATGCCAAATTAGTGGCAGTGGTTTGTGAAAGTGTTTGAAAGTGTTTTGATAGTTTGGGTTATGTTGACATGATTGTTACTGTACATGGAAGTGCTTTTGAGTATTTATTTGCCTTTTACTGGCAGACCTGATGTTTTTCTATAATGTCTGTGCTTTGTAGGCCAATTACAGAGAAACTTGCCATCTGTCGCTAGAGCTACTGTTTAATAGCTGTACTCTCTTTTGCACAAATCAGACAAGTCCAGAGAGTTTGTGTCTGTCTGTGAGAACAGTTCTTTTTTCTATTATTCCAGTTCTGTTTAGGCTTTTGACAGAATATTTCAAAATAAAGTTTTGAAGAAAACCTGATTTGCAGTGATTTAATGTTTTATTTTCATGCTTCATTATCTGTCTTTTGTGCACATTTTCCACAGAAATTATTATCCTGTAGTATTAGGGTGCAGAATTGTGAGTTCCTGTAAAGGGATCCATGTATTAAATAGCATCTAGACATGCTAGATGAAGTGATGTGTGCAGTTGGTCATCCTCGACCCCGGTTGTCCCTAAAGTGAAAAGTGATGTTTGGTATTTCTGACATGCAGTGACTCAAGAGTCTGCGGCCTCTAATTCAGGTCAGGCTGCAGGACTCAGTGTGTTAAGTGACTGTGGTCTCTGTACACAGATCACAAGGGACATGTCCCGTGTCAAATAAGGAAGTTGAAAGCTGTAGATTGCACTGTCACCGCACTGTAATCTGTGGATTTATATTGTGTGGTTTCCTCCATATTTTTACAATAACACGTTTTTTTTTGGCAACTTGAAGGCAGAGGAAACAAGCTCACACAACATTGACATATCATCAACTTTTAAATTTATATGGTTAGTTTGTTAAAAAACAGCTGCTTATTACACATCCAGCAGTTACAGAGCAACATTATTGTTGATTTGAAATCCAATATTGTCTTTCTTTTAGTTCTGTTTTTGGTCTACTGGGGGAGCTGGAGTCAGAGTCTGTCTGCTGTTATGTTATGGTAATGTACTTTGTTTTTTCATGACTGAGTGAAGTATTTTTCCCTTTATGTTGTAATATTAACAATATTAAAAAAATCAGAAATAAAATAAATTTAATCTTTTATCAAAGCAGCTGTCCACCAGTAAAGTATCTTTCCCCAGTACTAAGGCATTGTATTGTGGATTCACAGCCTATATGTTATCAAATAAAGCTCGACAAATGATGAAAAGGTTTATAGGCAAACATTAGAATTGGAACATAACTTGTGGTACAGAGGCTGGGTATAACAGTAATCACCAGTAGGCCTACAATTATTACAAAAGTCCAGTGGTTTTCAAAGTGGATTAATTTTCACTGTAATTCCATGGGTCATGGGTTTCACACACTTTCTGTAATAAAACATCCAAAAGCAAAAATCCTATCAGATTGGGGACCCTGGGATAAAATCTTATCAAATGGGGGTCCATGTGTTGTGTCCGTTTAGGGGTCCTTGATGTAAAAAGTTTGGGAACCACTGCAATAACCTATTATATTTTTTAGATTCTGCCAAAGAGGAAGTGATTCAGCTCTTTTCGTGACTATTGAAACTGCATGTGTCATTTATTTAACAGCAGTTTGTGCAACAGCTGTTGCCAGACTGCATTATATTGTTCTTGTGTGGTCTTTTGTCCACCTCTTTTCTAACCCTATCTAGGATGCCATCTGCACTTTTCCTCCACTAGGTGGCGTCGCAGACCCCCACATGCATTTCGACTAAATTACTTTATTATTAAAGGAATGTGTGATTACAACGTGGGATTATAGGACCTACTGCATTGAGCAAACAGGCTTAACAGAGCTCTGACTCTTAAAAAAACAAGAAGTGGAATGTTTCTAGTAATATACAATAAGGGGGAATTGTGGATTTTTAGTTTTAACTCATTAATTAGTCGCACAATTAACTTTGTGTCGACTTCCTGATTTAGGTACCTCTATTTCCCACGTGGTCCAATAGGCTCTTATATATTCATGAAATATCCCTATATATTCAGCTTTAAAACTTTATGATTATGTATGTTTGTTTTTTTTCCTGAAAAGCTTTACAGTGATGACGTAACCCTGCAGTCATGTGGACATTAGGGGTAAAAAAAAAAAAAAAAAAAAAAAGTTTCAATGTAATGCAAGAGGAGAGAGAGAGAGACTGTTCCTGCTCCAGAGTGTGGATGTATGGATGGATGGAGCAGACGGAGCAGAGGGCAGGTGAGAGTGGACCTGAGCAGCTGCCTGCTTCACCGCAGTACTGGCACACAGTCAGCAGCACAGAGAGAGAGGGAGAGAGAGAAGCACACCAGGAGCAGAAAGTCACTGACTGACACTCCCCCACACCTCCCCACCGGTGTCCGTCTGTCTGTGGATGATTCCCACGCGTAAAAACGCACGAGGGACGCGGTCACCTCGATGGAAGTTTACCGGATACTTTGAAACAACAAACCCGGAGAGCAGAGATCCTAGTCGGTTCTGACCTGAGAGAGAGGTGGTGTGTTGGACCATGTCGGGACACCGGGTGCAGTTCGCGGACCTTCCTCCGAGTGAGCACAAAGGAAGTCCCAAAATTCACAGTAAGGAACATTAGTGATCTCTTCTGACCTTCATTTCACCAGTTATGCATGTGGAAAAGGAGTTTTTTTGGCTTATTATAAGGGCAACCAATGTCAAGAATTTCATAGTAAGTTTTGTAGTGATACAGGATGTGAGTCAAGAAGAGGTGGAATCAGTATGTTTCCTTCCTTTTTCATTCATACGATACAACTTTATTGTCACTGAAATTCATTTTGCATCCATAGGCAGCTCAGTTTGAGAAAAAGTACACATACAATAGACATACTGTTACCATAAACAGACAGACAAGTAAGATCCATCAGACAAAAAAACAAAACATATCACCATTATTCATACATTACAAAATTACCAATCTGTCCTCTGGATTTACATGTTAAATTATGATTATAGTTCTCTACATGCCAAAAATATCATCATATCTTCCCATTTTCATGCAAAACTTATTTGCCATCTCATGTCTGACGAAATGCAATAATTCAGACATATACTTAAATGTATGTTGCTGGTCGTATGTGTTCCCTGTGCGTGACCAGTTTGTGGAGGTTGTGATGACCCCTGACCTGTGATGCACCCTGCATCTCCATCAGTGCTGTGATCCCATCCACTCCACCTCTTACTACACTTATCTGAAGTGGCAGTTGCCCTTTAACGTGCTGCTGCTAACTTTTTACCCTCACACTCCCCATGCTCTGTCTCAGTAAGGTGACGCTCACCTTGAGATGCATTTAGTGACCACTTCACTGCATCCCACGCAGTCTGGAAGTATATAACGCATTAGAGGCTGTTATAACGCGTTCAGGGCTTTTGTGCACAAGTGAAGGGGTGTAAAGATGTGATTTCATGTGAGGTGCGACAGAGAGTCAGCTGCTGCTGTGTTGCTGCAGTGTATGCATTACTATGGCACGAGACACAGAGAAGCTGAGCTCATCTCCATGGTGACAGGTTGAATGACAGGACACGTGAGCGAGGACGCAATGGAAAATTGGCAGTTTGCTGCAAAGCCCTCCAGAGGTGCATCCACAGCACACTCTGGTTCCATGACAGCAACATGGGCACGTTTGTGACACATGTATACGTATATTGGCAGCTGTTCTGTCAGTCTGATGTGTTTTCTTTGGGGTTTTGCCACTAACATGTGGGCAGCAGAGTGAAAAGTGCTGATGTTATGTTCAGGTCAAGCTCAGGTTGTATGCTGGGTTGTGGTGTGTGGAGGGACAGAACGGCAGCTTCAGCAGCAAACCACTCATTCTGACTCAGCCTGTCTGTTTCTCCTGCTGTCCAGATGCAAGTGACAGTGGGGTCAAGTTTCAGCCTCTTCTCTTTCTCTCTCTCTCTCTCTCTCTCTCTTATGTACACACTCGCAAACAAACAAACACACGCATCACTCTCACATGCATTACCTCACTGGCGTTATTGTCCTCTCAGAAATAGGTGGTCAAGATAGGTGGCCAAGCCAATACTCATTGTATTAAACACATGAAATACAAATAGTACCTAGCAGCAGAACAGTGGCTCCTCCATTCATTTTCAGACTGCTATAACAGCTAATGATGTTGGCGTCACCTAGAGGGAATACTACAACAGATGTGAGTCGTTTTTAGGTCAAAGCAGCTCTGATGGAGCGCCGCTCTGTTCATTTTACTCGAGTTAAACCTGCAACATCTATGTTTTTGACATTTTTGAAGAGACATCGTTCATAGCTATACCTATGAACAGTAATGCACTGTAATTTGGTTATATAGCCCACAAAATCAGTTAGTATGTAATCCATGTATTTGTGAATCAGGAAGTATAAACACAGAGTAGGGAGGAAGTCGGGGTGGATGGGTTGGTCAAAAAACATCGGACATTCGCACAGGAGAGCGGTGTTCGTACAACTTAAGTTACGCCACTTCCGGTGTTATTTTAACCAAAACCACGATCTTTTCCTAAACTAATTTGTTTTGTTGCCCAAACCTAACTAAGTCGTTTTATTTTGAAAAGACTGGAGTGGAAATTGACATGTGCGTCACGTGTTGCTGGACAAATGAGGAATAACTTTTCGTAAGAAATCTTATGAACCGTTGTATGAGGAATGAGGATACGTTGCATTGTTGTGTCTTCCGTCTCAAACAATGGGAAGTACTGTGACAGCCTTTTCAGGTTATTTTACAGTGATAAAGTTAACATTTATAGCTGTGGTACTCTTTTCTGCCTATTTATCTGTGGTGGCTGTCGCTGCTCGTGCTAACCGCCAACCTCTGGCAGGGAAAAACACATTAATTAGTGTGTGCCAAAGGACGTTTCCCAGGAAAGCCCTAGTAACGGCTTTCATGAACAGGTTATTTGTCTAATCTTGTGTTGTGTCAGTTGCGTGGCAGCAAAAGGAGGAGAATTAGATTTAAGTGTAACATTATTACTTTAACCTTTCTCCTTTCAGTCTGCATTAAAAGCTGTTTTTGTAGAATTACAGAGAGAGACGGTGTGAATAATAGTGCCCGTTTTCTTAGTTGTTGCTAACATGTCTGTGAAAGGTTGACCCTTCTAATAGAGAGGTGAATACAGGCTTCATTATAGAGTCTATAGAGCTGCACATTGAATGAGTAAAACAGTGATATGTGTCTCAGTAAGCTGCTTTACATCCCGAACAGCTGCACTCTCAGCCATGATGTTTATCATCTCAGGTTTCCAGTGATGACATATGAAGATTATGTCAACAGTTCTTGGCTGGAGAAGGATGTGCAGCCTTGATTGAATGGCAGCAGATATCGCCTTCTCTGTTCCCATCAGTCTGGTAGCAATTCTCATGAAGAGAGGGTGTAGCTCTTCAACATCTAACTCAATCACTAACTTTATCTTTAAAGGAAACAGTTTAAAGTTTGCTCTCTGCCAAGAAAGTTCTGTTAACTGACGTTGTTTCTCCATTAATTCAACTCCGTCATGTCTCTTTGTCCACAAGCCAGTTTAATCAAATAGACTTGTTGTGAGTCCAAATTTTCTGTCATCCCACGACGACTCCCTTTCAAGAGCCATCTGTGTCACATCACTGTGGGAACGCCACTTTGCCCCATAATACACATGCGTTTTCTATGTATGAAATTATGTTATTACTTCAAAGATTGATAATTAACACCCAAGAGGACTAGATACTGCCGCTTTGTCACGCCCCGTTGGCGTCACTTTAAGTTTCATCAAAACCACTTAGGTAGGTTTAAGAAAAACCTACATGGTTGGGCTTAAACATACTATGTTTGTGAAGTGAAAATGAAACTGAACATTGTGAACACGGGACACGAACGACAGCTGATTGTAAAGTGAACGTCAAACTTAACGCACGGGACACGATCAGCTCAGGTCTCCTGTATGAAAGCCTTGTGTTTGTCCCCTCCAGCCCGTTCGCCCTTAGTTTGTCTTTTCGCTCTTTAAACTACGTCACCACAGTCACTACCGGCGCACTTTCTCTGAGCGTTTACTGTTGCCGCAGATGGGTTTACATTGTAGTGAATGGAAAGCGCAGTGTGTCTCATACCGGCGCTAAGGGGGGCCCTGTGCGGCGGTACCACGCACCGATGGCCGTGACAAAGCCTCGGTATTTGACGCCCAAGGAATGAGAACGGGCTGGGACTAGATATGATGCCAGTTTAATTACAGATGAAACGAGCAGTCGATGAACTGATCAGTCAATCAACAGAAAAAAATGTTTTTTTCAAAGTAATTTATCTGCTGCCAAACGTCACCTAGTTCCAGCTTCCTAATTGTAAGGATTTGCTGCGTTTCTTTTTTCTCTCATATGTAGAGGTTGAACGATAGTTGATTTTTAAAGGCCGATATAATAACAATAGCTTGGAGCCAGAAAAAGCCGATAGCCAATTTTTTTTTCATGGAGTGGAGAATTGCTTTCTGAGAAAATATCTCAAATTATCTATATAATAAATATCTAAAATGTAATTTAAAGTCTGCCATGCATTTATGGCCGGAGTGCACTGAGTGCCCACGCTTCCCCCCCCTCTCCCAGTCACGAAGTGCGAGTGTCATTTCATGGGGTCTTTGACAGTTGTGTAGATTATGATCAGAAGTTAATCACATGCACATATATTTTCAGTAAAAGTGGCCCTCAGTATGTGAATGGAAGCTCCATGCAAAACGGTGATGTACATCCCTGCATGATTTGTGGCAGCCTCGCAGCCATCAGCTACTATCGGAGCCCAGTTCTACCGACAACGCTAATTTGTAAAACGTCCTATCGGCACCGATTAAACGGTCGACCTCTACTCTTATGTGATAGTAAATATGCAACTGGGTTATGAACTTTGGGTCAGACAAAACAAGCTATTTAAAGATGTCACCTTGAGTTTTAGGAAATTGTTATGGACATGTCACTATTTTCTTACATTTTATAGACCAAACAATCTATTAATTTGTTGATATACAACAAAGGCCATGTCCTGGAATTTAACCGCGGATGTTGCAGTTATATGATATGCAACTCAGTTCACAACCTTATGGTTAATGTGACCATACATATCATATGTTTAAACACTAAAACCCACACATTCACTGTGGTAGGTATCGGATTCCAAACATACTGGGTGGTATTGAGAAGTGTGGTTGACTGGGAGTGTCGGGTCACACCTGTCCAGTAAACAACTCTAGTGCCCTCTTACCTCATCATCACCACAGTAAATTAGATATTTGCACGCATGTTATTGGTGATGACAATATATCCACTGCACATCACCAACAACAAGCAGCTCAAACAGGTGTGCGACACATATGCTCTGCTTTAAGGCTGCCCCTGCTTAGTCAATTAGTCGGTTGTTTTGGTCTTACTTGATTAATATTTCTTTAGTTGATTATTCATTTTGTATGCTTTTTTCATGCTGAATGACTTATTTCCAAGAAATTTATGATTTAAGATTTAAAGTGGTGCTTTTGTGTGATTCTTTGTTGAGAAACTCAGTTTTACAGATCTGTCGATTAAATCAACTAATCGATTAGACGAGTGTTGGTCAAATAAGATTTTTTTTTTGGTCGAGGACAGCCGTACTCTGCTTTAGCTTGAACGTGTGAAAAATGACAGATTGAAGCTTTACCATTAACACAGCTGGTTGGTATCTTGGGTGTATTAAAAGGGTATTTGCATATTCAAATGCAATACATTGCCTGACCTTACTTTAATGAGCAGCTCTAAAATAACACATTATTTGTTAGTGGCCCTAAGAATTTGACTTACAGCATATATAAAAAAGGGTCAAAACAAACCAGTCTATCATAATAAATGGGAGACCTTGCAGTGCTGCTGGCTCCATTAGCCCAGTAACACTTTGTGGTTGAGATTGCACTTGTTAAGACTACGTCGCTGTAATCACTTATCAGTGTCCCTTTGTCAGGATGTCCAGGAGAAACAATAAACCCGGCTGCATGCTATCACACTCGCAGTCCCTATATTCGTGGAAATGGCGAATGCTGCGTTTGAATGATAATCACAGAATGTGCTTCTTCACCAGCAGCCCAGGAATGCACGTGATGTCTGTGCCAGTGTCGAGCTTTAGCAACCAGGGGCGGCTGCTGTCTCCACAGCTTATACTTCTCTGCGAAAACAAATCAAAAATAGTCGTGAAGGTGAGGATAAAGCATGGCCTTAATTTCCTAAGACATGTTTTCTATACATAGCTCACTCACTGCTATTAATGTAATCTTTTTAGTGAGTTGCTGTCCGCTGGGGTGAGGTGTGAAATGCCACGCTTGGTACGCTGTCTGTGTCGTTGAAGATGCTGATCACATTGGATAGGCACTTGAGATGATCCCTCTGGAAATAGTCAAACCCCTGAGATGCTAAACAGCTGTTTTCACAGCGGATTAAAAGCCTGTCCCTTAAGGGCTCTTAAGTTCCCTTAGAGTGTAAAACACAAAGATTTAAGGGTGCGCTGTGGCCTTCTGTGCCCAGGAGTAATTCACTGTTGTTTTTCTAGCTTTAACTGGGGATGTCGCTCTCTGATAAAAGGCAGTAACCTTGAGTTGATATCCGCTTTTGTTTTTTGTTGCTCGAATACTGCGCATACTTTCAGGCGTGAGACTGTGGTGAATCACAAAGCAATAAGCTTACCAATATTTCTTTTATCTTTCATACATATTCATTGAAGCTAGTGTTGCTTCATTATTATCCTTTGAATTTATTGAGACTATTGTGCTGTAAAGGTCATTTATGACAGTGAAAATAGAGATCAAAAGGCTTACCAGACATTTCCGTAGAGCCTAACATACTGTAGGGCCATCTTTTAAAATATATTAGTGTGTGTTTAATCTCCGGCACTCTCACATTTCTCCCATTTTCTGCTGACCTTTTCATATCTTTGCGGGCCCTTTATTCACTATATCCGGCTCTAATGTTACATACTCGCGAGTGAAAGCGCTCTGTTTCTCTTTGGGAAAAAAAAAACCCATTGCCTTCTGACTTGTGACATTTTGTTCCGTCATCAAGCGTTTGTGAGAAAGGAGAGTTAACATAAAGGTCGCTCTTGAGAAAGGAAGTCAAAGACCAGAAAAGAAAAAGAGTGTGAGATACTGCAGAGGATCTTGTGGCTAGAATTACTCCTGGTTGACTCATCATCATCTGTGTCGCACTGAATGCCTATGCATCATGAAACTTTGCGTGCCTAATGAGTTATCCACCCTCTCATGACTTCTCTTGTCTCTTCAGCTGCGGGATGCCCGTGCTATGTCGAGAGGAACCAGATGTTTTCCTCCTTTTTATTCCGTTTTTTTTCTAATTGATTCCCCCACCATGAGCTCCTTCCTGAAGAGGACTTGATGAAGTATCTGTAGTTTTCTCAAAACTGCAGTAGAAACTAAAGCAGCGCATGATGTCAGTGCAAAACTTCACCACCTGTTATGTGACGAATGGGGAGATAATGAAGTTCACCTGTTCGGCAGCAACGCGCGGGCCTCTCAGCGCCTGGCATTTAAAACTTCTTATTGGCTGCTGCAGCTGAGTAAAACTCACTCACAGCATTGTCATTCCCACCGCCGCTCTTTTGCCGCCTGTGGAATCAGCTGAGGAGTAAACAAACACTTCTATCTTGTTTATAGTCCTCTTAAATCTGGAAGGATCCAAGGCCTGATAATACACAGATGGGAATGTACGCTGATGACTCCCAACGGGTGCCACAGCTCTCCGTGCAGTTGTCATTCATCCGCCCTGAGCAGCGGTCTTGAAATATCGGCTCTTCTTTATTGGTGATTAGAGACAATCTGGCTGTATTTCTGTGCTGTTGGGATACCGGGTGTAATAATAACATTCTCTGCATGCTCTCCTCGAGCGCTAATGACGCGTGATGCCAGCCCCGATCACATTGTATTTTTTTTAAAGCAGCAACGGGAACAAAAAATTGACTTGGACACAGATGAGTGAGAAGTCAAATAGCCTCTCCTTTGATGCTGCAGCGAGGTCATGTTCAAAGGAAAATATCAAATGGATTTGTGGGGGAGAAAATGAGGCAGTGTTTATGTGAGTGAGGTTGTGCGCTGATGCTTAATATTAAGTGTGTGTGTGTGTGTGTGTGTGTGTGTGTGTGTGTGGGTACCTGATAATTAGGTTTATCTTAAGCTTATCTTCAAACTCCATGCTGACGACATCGAGTCTTTTTATTCGCCAGCTGAGATTTTAATGACTTTACAAATCAATCAAAAGATCTGGGTCACTGCCACAGAGGTCGGCCTAGACAAACACACACACACACACGCACACACACACACACACACACTTAGACAAAAGAAGTTCTGTGTCTGCAGAACTCATTGTTATCATCGTGAAAGACGAAGCATCTTTAACCGCATTTGATGAGATGAGAAGATCGATACCACTTTTATATCTGCATGGTAAATATGTGGCTACAGCCAGCAGCCAGTTAGCTTAGCTTAGCTGAAAGAAAACTGAAAAGACAGAAACAACTTGGTTAGGTTTAGACAACAAAACGACTTAGTTAGGTTCAGGAAAAGATCGGGATTTGGGTTAAAATAACTCTGGAAGCGGCGTAAATTCAGTACGGAAGTTGAGTGACAAATAAATCAATGTTGACTTCTGGTTTCATACGGAGGACGAACACCGGTCGCCTACACGCCTACTGTCGCTCATTATACTTATATTTACTTATATATCTACGAATGATCAATGAGAACAGCCTGCCTGGTGACAACAAGACTCTTGACAAGAAAGCATATTTTATATATATATATATATATATATTTTTTTTTTTTTCTCCTTTTTTAATTTGATACAGGCAAAAATACACATAAAACATGACAATATGATGACATGACAATATAACCTCCCAAAAAGAGAAACAAAATAAGAAAAATACTTGGACAAAAGGAAAAGAAAAATGTATTAACAACAGACAAAATAAAATTAATAGGATCCCTTCAGTATTTTAAATAATTAGGTTGACAGTATCGATACATTTAGAAACTGAAAAATATACTGTATATGACAGGTATTTAGTGTTTTATATTGTCTCACTCTTCACTAGAGCATCTTTTTCCCATTTCATGTTGTATAGCAATTATATCTTCCAACAGAAATTAGCTTTGCAATGTATTTTTTTTAGGAAACTTAGATGATTCAAAGTAGTTCTTAATTTAGCTTTGAATACGAGTATTTTACCCAACAGAATACCGTACATGTAATTGTATCTATTATCCGGAGACAACAAACTATTCCTTTTAAGTTGTAAGAAATGTATACAACCATTGCAACATCTGCCTCTGTGTGTGTCTGTGTGTGTGTCTTTAAGTTGTTTTAACATCCAATAATATTTAGTGTGAAGTGTTGCTTAGAGACACATGATCCGTACAAACCAAGACACCCAAGACAATTATTTCAACATAACTGACAGAGGTGTGAGAGAAACCGAAAACACAAACGCCTGTGCACATTTTCTCAGCACTGTAGCTGATAAACTCCTCCTGATTTCAAGTAATTCACACTCACTTAGCTAAAAACAAGCCGTCTGACGCCACTCATTTAACATTCCCAACATTTTGCCTCAGTATTTAATGTGATAAGTGAGCTTGTGGATGGGAACAGAATCCACTCCCAGTCAATAACCGCAAGCCGCTCCTGTCAATGTGATAAATGGGAGGTTTAGTGCGGAGGATACAAGTGGGTGTTTATAACTGGAACGGGACGCCACTGATTGGGTGCGGTCGCAGCGAGGGGGCTGTGGGAGGAAAACATACATCTCGAAAGTGCTGAGAAGTTTTTTGATTGCCGTTTTAGCAGCGACTTTTTTCTTCCAGAGCACCTTCAGCTGCTGCAGTCACACAGAAATTATCCGTTCCAACTCCTGTTTTTGATGATAAGAGAGGAAAGTGAGTGGCAGCAGCAGAACAAGCGGCGACCTATTGCTTCATCAGCATTAATAAAAAACGTTATCAGCAACATTCTTTACATGAAAAATGAGGAAATGAATATAGGCATTGCTGTGTGCAGTGAGTTCTTTGGCACTTCCTGTGAATTTGCAGGTCAAGTTGGGCTAATCCACTTTACTCCCTGGAAAGTCTCTGAAATACCAGCATGCCAATAAGTGCAGTGCTGGCATCAGCAAATGGCTGTTGATCCTTTTGATCCGAACTGTAATCTGAAGACAATGGATTTTTTTAATTAAGAGCATTTCCTATTATGTTGAGCCACCTACCACATTTAAATCCAGTCGTTCTCTATAGGTCAATCTTCTTGATTTGAAGACTACAGAAATCTTTTTCATTTTCATTTTGCAGAAATGTCACCAATTAGAAATGAAAAAGTCTATACTTTATAATGATTACTGCCAGCTAACTTTTACCACATCATCTACTTCCTCGGCCCTTTGCAGCCTTTCACTTTAGCTTATCAGAGCTCTTACAGCTGCTGTGGTAGAGGAGGTGATATTTAACAATCAAATATGATGTGCCGCCTCTCTGTTATGTATGTGAAGCTGAACGATGATGCAGACTTGGCTGTCAGGAGCCGCTGCAAAGGCCAGCAGTTGTGTAAGAGATTTAATGGCCGAGCCCGGCCGTCTAAAGAGGGGACAATCATCGGACCTTTTGGCAAGGTCAGCAAGGTCCTTTACTCGCTGCTTCTCCCTTTCAATGGCTCCGTTAGTCAGCCGAAAACATACTTTGGTGCTCCCAACCTCCAGATGCTACGCTGTGTGCTTTTTGTAGTCTTCTGTTTTGATTCATTGTGCTTATCTTGCGAATAATTCTCGAGCAAAGTGACTAAAACAACGGCTAGATGATATTTTTGACATTTCATTTTGTTAAGCAGGATGAATTAAAGCGTGGGTTTTTGTCTGCTGTCCTCTGTTCGAACCATCGCTTCTAACCACAGCATAACTGCTTGTAAACTTATAATGATACACAGATGCATGTGTTTACATACGAGCATCACGCATGGATCTGAAGTTTATTGAATGTTTGTGCACTTTGCCAACTCTCAAGCCTTCTGGGTGTTTCAAGCCTTCTTTTTGGGGGGTTCATGTCCCAGCACGGCCAGATGAAAGAGCAGCTATCGGTGTGTTTGATGCCTGCTGCGTCTGTGATAGAAACAGCTCCGTCGGTGAGACCTGAGTCTGCCCAGCTGTACGCTTTGGACCACCAGGGTGGAATGTATACTTATATTCTCCTGAAGACGTAGCCTAAGGTGTGCACTTCTCATAGTTTCCTAAATCCCTCTCTTGAGAAAAGGTTAAGACACCATTTGTACAGAGAGTTGACAGTCTGAGCTAATCAGCTCCGGGGTGAGAAGAGGACTTATAGCTCCACAAAACTGAGACGGGATTTACTTGATTTTGAGGTTTCTTCTTTCTCCTGGTTGGTCATTCTGTGGTTTGCTCTCAAAGGACTACCTTTTTTCACATAATGTTAGCTAGTAAAATCACTGTTAGATCATCCTTCACTATAAAAAAAAATACTTTTTATAAGTGAAACCAACTGATCTTTTGTCTTTAACTTAAAGCTGCACTAATCAATATTTTCATCTTAATGTGTAAAGTGAAGGGCATCACTCATAGTGACGAAGCCTCTGAGAATTATAACAACAATAGGATTAAGCAACTGTTTGCCACAATGACTTCATAATGTGATATTGGCATTGGCGTGACTGGCACTCGGCTTGGAAAGTCCCAGGGGGAAGTTGGCTCGGGGCTCCAGCCACCCGACCTGTGTTGAAACACAGACCCTGTCTCGTTTACTATGCTTGGGTGTGACTTTTTTGCTGAGTCATCACCATTCACATCTATACACCCAATGTGTTTATGACTAATTTGTTTACAAGAGCACAAAGTTCTTCATAGATCAAGCCTCTCGAATTTCAAGTCGACTGAGGGGTCGACTGAGGGGTCACTGACGATGATTCGACTCAACGACTTAAGGTGGCAGCCCCATGTTAGTGTTGTGTTTACAGCTTGTTACGCTGCCCCCAAGTGACTAAAAAAAATAAAGGAATGCTGCTTTATATAGTATACTTAATATAGGCATCCAATATTATTTTTTTCAAGAACATACCATCTTTAATCCATGGTTGTGTAAAGTCTTAATTAAGTGTTCCCTAAACTCACCAAATTATATTTTTTGAGAAACATTGTTAAGTGTATTACCATATTTCCCAGCATGCATTATTTTAGGGTTAACTGTCTGAGGGCCTCCTTTCTCTGATAAAAACTTTAAATAGACATGATAAAGATTTGTATGCACTTCAGCCCTGATGCTTATTTTAACAGTCACTGAGAGTTCCTCAGATGTTCCACCTTTATATTAACACTAGCACTGTATTAAAGTAACATAACTTAACTGGAGGAGCTGAAAGGATTATGTGGCATGTGAAGAACTGACCCTGATACAACTTCAAAGTGGGAGAATAAATGTGACTGGAAAGCAAAGCTGACCAGTGACCCTTCTAATACCACTAAACAGTTGTTGATTTAACTTTTTCATAGTGAAGTTAAAGTACATTACAACAAAGAATGAATAAACTGATTGAACAATGTTTCCAATTTTAGGACTTGTCTTTTCAACTTTAAATGTTTTACAGTTTCTCACAGCTGCTAGTTACCATTATCTACCCACAGCTGCTAGTTATCATCGTCTCCTTCCAGCAGAAAGCTTATTCAGCAGCAGCCAATCACTGAGGTGAGGAGAAGTTAGCTCAAACTTTCCACTGACCTTCGGGACCTTAAAGTCCCCCCAAACCCCGAGTCACCCGAGCCCCCCGAGCCGGCCTCAGAACTTGACACTGAGTTTTAATATCATGGGGATTGTGGGTGCTCCTGACTGATAGAGGTTCGGGGTTGGTCTTTGATGTTCTTTGTGTGTCTTAATGAGGATCAGACTCCAGGGTTTTTGGCCAAAGCCCCCACCCTCCTTCTTCCTCTCGGAGCAGAGGGGTTAGCAGAGATTGAAGGACCACTTCTACCTCAAGAGAGGATTTTTTTTTCTCCCTCTTCTTCCCTTCTATACATTTCTCCTTCCCCCCCACTCTTCTTCCTCTACCTCCCCTTCGTTCTTTAATCAACCTCTCCGGCACCCAGAGCGTCTCTGAGTGAGTCCATCAGTTCATTAAGGGAGGCCTTAGCCCAGATGAATCGGAGCCTCTGAAGTCTTTTCATCAGCACGTTAGGGAAGCGGGAGGTGTGCTTAGGGAGCGCGACACAGCACAGGAAACACCAAAGGGGGTCCAGCTCTGTCTCGACTGGACACAAACACTGAAACGTGTGTACACAAACCTGCGACATGGCAAAGGGTCAGGGCAGATGTTAGACAAGGGGTGGGCCAGACGAACCCCTGACCCAAGATCTGAAATTAAAGGCCAATCAGAAACATGTGTGCCAGAGCGCCTTTCCTGTTGGAAAGACATATTTGACGAATTAACTCTGGGAAACAAAGACCCACTGTAGTGTCACTGGTGGATGTGATTGACTTGTGTCAAGCGAGACCTTGTGCTCTTGTCCGTCAGTAGTAGTGGAAACTTCCACTTCTGAATGACACTTACAGAAACCCTATCTTTTTCCCAAAGTGGTCCTAAGATTGAGTAGATAAACGGCAGATGTTACGGCATGAGAATACACTCCTCCTACAGTAAAATTACACATAACACTCGGTTTCCTATGGGGCCGGGCTGTCAACCATTGCCCTCAGCTATTTCTTGTGCAGTTTATTACAATTACCCCCAAGTCAATGCTATTTCTAGCTGAGGAAGTGGACTGTTAATTATTGCCATAGAGGAAAGCAATAAAGATTGGAGCTCGTTATTCCTGTAGGAGCGTTTGGGCCATATAGCTTAATGAAGAGAAGTGGAGTACAGTATCTTTTGTCTTCAGACCCGTAACGGCTTTATATCTTGCAGACTAGTTCCTCCACCCGTGACCGTCATCCATTCCTGGCATCTTCCCCTCTATCATTAACAGCCTTTTTAGCTCTGATTTATTTTTTACTAGGGCTGTCTATTGATTGAAATATTTAATCGCAGTTAATCACAAATTATTCGCACATTTTTTATCTGTTCAAAATGTACCTTAAAGGGAGATTTGTCAAGTATTTAATATTCTTATCAACATGGGAATGGACAAATATGCTTGCTTTATGCAAATGTATGTATGTATGTATTACTGGAAATCAATTAACAACACAAAACAATGACAGATATTATCCAGAAACCCTCACAGGTACTGCATTTAGCATAAAACAATATGCTCAAATCATAACATGGTAAACTGCAGCCCAACAGGCAACAACAGCTGTCAGTGTGTCAGTGTGCTGACTTGACTATGACTTGCCCAAAACTGCATGTGATTATCATAAAGTGGGCATGTCTGTAAAGGGGAGACTCGTGGGTACCCATAGAACCCATTTTCATTCACATATCTTGAGGTCAGAGGTCAAGGCGCCCCTTTGAAAATGGCCATGCCAGTTTTTCCTCGCCAAAATTTAGCATAAGTTTCTAGCATTATTTTGCCTCCTTTGCGACAAGCTAGTATAAAACTGAGCACGCTACAACCTACAAATCACAAGTTGCATTACCGCGTTAAAGAAATTAGTGGCGTTAAAACGACTTTGCGTTATTATCGCGTTAACTTTGACAGCCCTAATGTTTACATCACACCTCTTTCAAGCTTCATATTTAGTGCCCTCATGTTCCCTTCTTTGTGTCTCCATCCCTTTGTCTCCCTTTAACGTCAGATGCTTATCTCCGTCCTGTTTGCCCAGGCCCTGGCCCGTGCTGTCTGTTCAGCAGATCTCTGCTGCTGACTGAAGCCTTGTGTGTGTTTGTGTGGCCGCAGTGCAGATGTGTGTGTACGTACGCCTGCCTGCTTGCATTCATGTGTACATTTGGAGGACTTCCTGTTGCGCTGTGACATGGATGCTGATGTTTGCTGTCACTGCAGTTCACTTGTAGCTGCTTCTCATTCACTACTGAGACTTTTGGAGCTGCACACGCAGAGATTTGAAAATGTATTTCAGTTGAGAGATTTCCTTTAATTTTGGTTTTGTCTGATTTATCTTGAGCACCGATCAGGATGTTGCAATATTTGAACTGCCTGTGGGAAGAATGAACATGTACGAGTCTTTCCATTCTTGATTAAAAGCTCTGTTTTTGCTGTCTGCTTTTCTCTTAGAGCATGCCATGTGAAATTACTTTTCTCTGAATGACTTATTTCTCCAATTGTCTCTTGTCTCATCTTTCCCATGTATGTGCGTGTGTGTTATGCATAGATTTGATTGGATGAGCAGCATCACGTGAGATGATTTACAACACATGTAATTGGTCTGTGAGTTTCCTGGGCCGCTTAACCCTCATGCCGTAAGAAAAGCTGCGCCGGTTAAAATAGAAACGCTCCGTCAAAATTTAATAATTCTCAACAGTTTAACGGTTACCGGTCCAGGTCCGGATAGAACGGGATCTGGGTCCCGGACCCTGGTTTGCCTATTAGTGACCTCTGGTGTAGGAGAACTACGGTGACGACGCGAAAACGTGAAAACGCAAATGGTCTTATCTAGAGCCAGTGTTTGGTTTGTCCGTTCTGGGCTACTGTAGAAACATGGTGCCAGCTCCGTGAAGATGACCCGCTCCGTTTGTAGATATAAACGACTCATTCTAAGCAAACAAAAACATGACGATTCCTATTGTCAGGTGACTATACACTAATGAAAACATAGTTATTAATAAATATATAATATTATATAAATATATATATAAATGTTACACACTGTTCCTTTAAGATTTGGATAAGGAATCCTTATCAAAATGTCATATGTTTAAAAAAGGACTATCAACAGATAATAGATATTGTATGTTCTAAACTCACAAATATCAATATCAGTACCGGCTTAAAGATCCTCTTTTTTCATTCCTACTTCTTGATCTTTTTATCTTTCCAAACAGTTTCTAACCCCCCCACTCCAAGCTATTTTCTGCCCACTAGAGCGCATGGCACTGTCACTCGCTTTAAACTCAACCTCACAACCGTTCTCATGACTTAGAGTTTGGAAAAAGCATTCATATTCATATGTCATCTCCCATCCGAGCACTTGGCCGAGCCCCCTGCTGTGCAGTGGAGTAACGCAAGAGATGCTCAATGAGGAATGAAAGAAATTCCACATTAATGAAGATCTGTAGATCGCTGCATGGCTGGCTGGCCTAATCTATCTCGCCTGTGCAGACATAGGTTTTAAAGATTTAGAGATTAAAGGGGAAATCAATTACTGGTTTTAAAATACACTGGATACATCGGGATGAGGTTCATACTTTCAATAAACCTTGCCTATGAGTGACATATTTTTGCTACTGTAAAATTCCCACCATGTGTTCCACATGGCTCAACTCGGTGTGATTTACAACATGTGATATAATTGCAATGATTGGTGCATTTGTGATGTTGAGTGGAATGATATTCACCGGTGAAAATATGCAATGTCATTTGAAAGCTGTCAGCTTGATTTAGAGACTCGAGCCATGAAAACCTCCAATGAAAATCTACTTTCTTGGCAAGCGTGCGTTCACACAGACATGCAGATACAGACACACACAGATTATTCACAATCCCTCTGAGAGCGCTTAGACAAATGGCATTTTCACATGTTAAAGGTCAAAAATGAAATGGCCGTTGTGAGCATAAATTTCGGCGCTCTGCAGCTTCTATGGTGGAAAGGGAGTCATCCGTTTAAAACATTACTTACTTCAGATGAGGAATTCATGCTTGACCACATTAAGGTTCATCATCAGCAGATTCTTGAGCAGGATGTTTTAGTCTGTTCTCTCACAGTAAAGCAGCCCTTTTGCACAAAAAGGCGCATGAGTGCCACTATAGCATGCAATAACAACGCCTTTCTTGCTTTTGGCATGTCATTTGCACACCATGCTGACTGCAATATAACGCATCCACGTGAATATGCTACGCTCAGAGCTGGTGACATAGAATAAAAAGCGAGAAAGACTGCTTATGGTGGGCGGGGATGGAAGTGGAAGGGTCCAACAAACACGCGACTTTTAACCAGGAGACGGTTGTTCGAGACCGTTAGACCTGTTACGTTAGTGATGTTTGTCACATTTGGCACATGATGTTTATTTTTAGTGACAGTTGTGACGTTTTTTTCCATACTTAGGCTATGTTTTGTTGCTTCCATACGTGTTTTCTGTATATTTGTTGTGTTTTTTAGTGACGTTTGTGACCTGTTTTCCGTACTTATGTTACGTTGTTTCCATACATATTTTACTATAGTCTACGTACTCAATTTTAAGACCAACCATGACATTTTTCCAGAACATAACTAAGTGGTTTTGTTGCCTCAACGTAACTGCGGTTATTACCATAGTTTTGTAGTGTGGCGTACAAATGACATGCGAAAAGCCAAAAATGCGTCCTTGTAATGTCCTTGTAATGTCATGCTATATCTAAAGTATATTGGAGAAGAATCTTATTTTGTTGGGGGGTTTTTTTCACTTTTTTTTGATATCCTGACCTCAGACGTCTAAGCTGATTACTAATAAAATAATTGTATGAAATAAAAAAAAAACAGGTAAGAAAAAAGAGAAAGAAATTGTGGTTTCAGCAAATTTGTATGTGCTGGAATTAAAATATTTTGGTTATGAATGTGTTTAAACACGTCACATCTTCATATTTTGATCTGTATTTTCAGCATTCCCAAAGTTCATTTTTGCCCATCATGTTTCTAATAGTGCTGCCCTCTAGTGGCTCAAATCACAGTTTTGCAAAGATTCTGTCAGATTAACAAGCATCTGGACTTGAATTCTGCACAGGGATATCTGTTCCTTTGTCAAGTACATGCAAGACTTTATGGCATATATTTTGAACATTTACTTCTACCCTTTTTTGAAAGAGCCAAGAGGAAACAAAGGTTGCAGCTGCTCCAGCGCAGAAAACACGAATGTTTCTCGTCCATAATATATGAGTCACTAAAAGGCTCTTTTAGCTCCTCAAGCTGTTGACATGATGCTAACAACAACATCTAACAGCTCCTTACGGTTTGCTTGCATGTGATTGTGTTTTTGTGTTTGCCACAAATTTCTGAAGATGAACAGATGGGAGATAAAATTACAGAAAGAAAGAAGAAAGACTGCAGCATTTATTTTAATATATTAACCGTTTTCTGTTTTCTTGTTTGAAAAAAAAAATGTTTTGGCTGTGTATTTGTGCCAAAAGCAGCCTTTTCACTTGTCTGCTGAATCAAAAACAGCCCAGACTTGACTTTGGAAACGTCACCTCCTTATAATTCCTTCACTGTAATACGAGAATATTGTTCACCCGGCATGTGAATAAGTTCATTGTGTTTTCCCACCACATCTGACAGGAAGGTTTCAGCCTCTTTTATTCAGACATTCACTGTTTTGGTTACTTAAATTGGGGGAAAAACGAGTATACTGTAACACAACAAAAATCCATTCATTACCATAAAAATCCTGACAATATAATTATCTCACAGTTCCAGTCTTCATAGGGGCTCTGATTTCATTATGACACACTGTGCAGCTTGTGTTTGGAAAATGTTTTTCCTCATTTATTCACATGTTACAGAGCCATTAATGTGGCACTGATTTTGTTGCTGCTGTTTCCTCTCTGTCTTTTTTTCTATGTCTCCCTCTTTCTCTCCTCTGTTTCTGTCTGCAGCCAGACATCGAACTAAAAATCAATAGGCCATAAAGAGAATGGAGAAGCCTCTTATTTACATCAGTCTGAATGGAGCGGTGGTTTGTCTCCCCTCTCATCCTCTTTATACACTTCAGGCAGAAGCATCCAGTTTGCCTCCAATAACACACTTGACAGGCTGTCCAGATAAGAAGCTAAACTCTCCTAAAAATGCTGATAGGACGAGGGCTGTGAGCCTAATGCGTAGCCGCCGCCGCCTCTGGGATGAAAATACGAGTTCAGAGGTAGACGTTTCCAAACAGTGTGTGGGGTTTTGAGCATGTGAATGCTCACACGTCCTATTGAGGGTCTTTACCCTCAATGCTCTTTAGCAGGAGTGATTCATAAGGCCACAGGGGGGCCCCAGAGACGGGACGTAATATTCATGATGACACAGGCTGTGGGATTCATGCAGAACCCCTTCTCACTGACAGCTGTAAAACCACTCAATATCCACTCTCTGATCATAATCATTTCTGCTGTTTGTTGCCTCGCGTCCATGTGGATTGTGAGAACATTTGAAGTAAACATTTTCTATTTCAGCATCTGTTACAATAATCCTCTTATGGGTCCATTCTAAGAAGGGGTTCTACTTATTTCCAGGGACAGGAGCTCACTAAAATGAGATGACATGACTTTGTTGCCTTAAGCAGTTTTCATTTTTCACTTTTTCCTCCATGTGAACACACTCACTTTATGAGGATCCTGTATCTAGGGTCCTAACCCGTGTTTCACTACACATTCTAGATGCTTTATATCACTGGGAATTGTTTTCTAAACCATACCATACGTGGTTTAGATTGATTTTCTACATTGTAGGCAGCTATAATCCATCATAAATAATCCATCACAATTCTTTTTTTAACCTTGTTGTTTCACGTTGCTGCAGTTGCTTTAAAGCACAGTCTTGCAATCTATCAGTATTGATGTGTATGATAAAGCTCAAAACATGTTAAGATTTCAGATGCAGTTGGTGTAAGAAGTGAAATTCACGTTTTCCCTTACAAAAAGATCCACTTTTTGCCTTTCTGTCATGTTTGTGTTTGTATTTTTTTTGTATTTGGAGGAAAGTTAGGCCATGAGCCAGGGATCAAGTGATGAATTTCCTGTTGTGGTGTAATCAAAGACTGTAGGATATACAAGAAGTGGATGTAGTCACAGTGACATCACCCATTGGTTTGTGGGCTGCCGTTTTGAAACCTCGAGTTCAGCATTTTGGCCATAGCCATGTTGGTTTTTTGCAACTAGAAGTGACACAAGCAGGTGGAGTAAAGTACAACAGATCCGGAGGTTGCTCACCGGGTGTAATTCTTTGCTCTTCTTGAGCTACTTACTTCAATAAAACAAAAGTCATCCTATTATTATCTATCACCAGACACAGACTAAACATTTCTAAACATTCTCTATTGTTAGAATAACAAATGTAGATGATGTTGCAGCCTTGGCGGAGACATGCGCTCACTCAATGCCTCTGTAATGCTTTTGATTATCAATTCTTGCACTTGGGAGCATACTTCAAGTCTTTAAAAGCTGATAGAATATTAAAATTAATAAATGTAAGAAATCAAACTTGAACACTTATTGTATGTTTTTGCCAAAAAAATCACAATGTAGATGATCTCGCAGCCTTGGCGGAGACATGCGCTCACTGAATGCTTCTGTAATGCTTTCGATTATCATTCTTGGACTTGGGAGCATACTTCAAGTCTTTAGAAGCTGATAACATATTAAAATGAATAAATGTAAGAAATCAAACTTGAACACTTATTGTAAGTTTTTGCAAAAAATCATAATTGTCTGTAGTGAATGTTTGAATCTAAAAGCTGTTGTATTGTCCTTTAAATTTTAGTAAGAGACTTAGAAATGGAACAGTGCCAATTTTAAAACTTTAAGCCACGTCGTTTTGTTTAATTAGAGCGCCGGCGAGTCAACAATACTGTAGACTCAGCTCGATCAATCTTGTTTGTTTAAGCAACGGTTGATGATAATGGCAGAGACAAGCGCTTCTCCTGACTGGGCTGCCGTCTCCTCTGACCTGTTGGCTGAGTGGCAGCCCCTCGCTCCGCCGTGATCAGCGCTGCATTTACTGTGACTTAATGCAGCAGATAATGTGGCATGTTGGGTGGCTTTCCCCAGGGAGCAGCTGAGTGTTAAGACTAATTGGTCCCAACTGTCAGCGAGTCTCATCGTCTTACAGACTTCCTTTTCTGCCTTCGAGACACTTTTCTTCACCCGGGAGTCAACAGCTAGAACTACAGAGGAGAGTAAAGGAACTCATATTGGAGAGGAAAAGCACAGTTTATTGTTGTTGACTAAAGATACAGTATGTGTTCCAGATAGAGATTCAGATGTTCATATTCATGAGTCTGTGAACTACTAAAATGTCTGAAATATTGATTGCTGGCTAGGACGAAAAATGTTAGTATTACTGTAGCTTCGGAGCAAATTTGACCAAGTTTACCTCTCAGTGATGAGCTTTTCCATAGGTAAAATCAACAAAATCTATTCTAGTAGATTAAGAGATTATTTGATGGTATTTCTATCCCAATTTGTAATGCGTCCTGGAGGATGACAGCTGCAACCTGGTCTCAAACCTGTGTTTTTTGCAGATGGTGGGCACCCAGTGAGCAACCTCAGGGTTTGTAAAGTAAAGCCAATGCTGAAGTGTCTTAAACTTGCATTCTTTCTAATAGCCAGCAGGGGGCGACTCCTCTGGTTGCAAAAAGAAGTCTGATCGTATAGAAGTTTATGAGAAAATGACCCTACTTCACACTTGATTTATTCCCTCAGTAAACATTGTAAACACAAGTTTATGTTCTCAATCGCTAGTTTCAAGTCTTCTTCAATACAGCATGATGTTCATTTAGTAAGTTATGATCCCATTTAGAGTCAAATAGACAATAAAGCGGGGTATGCTTTAGGATGTGGCTATCTTGTGATAGCGTTGTCCGGTCTGGTAGTTAGTCTGTGTTTTCATCTTACAACTTTAACCCTTTCACAATGCTTTTTCAGTTCATGAAAGTTAATTATAACCTTTTTGGTCACCTGAAAATGTCTTATTCAGCATTGGGTTGTGCTTAGCTTCACCCTCTCGTGTCACTTCTGGTTGCAAAAAACAACAACATGGCCAAAATGCCGAACTCAAGGCTTCAAAAACGTAGTCCACAAACCAATGGGTGACGTCACGGTGACTATGTCCTCTTCTTATATGCAGTCTATGTGGGTACCTCAACCTGTTGCACTACTGGTCCCCACATGCTCAACGCTACTGTTGTACATTTCTGTAGAGCTTGTGTGCCTTCAGTAACTGATTCAGCGGCTGATATTGAGTAAATGTTACAGTCAGTAATGACTCATGATATGGTTGGGAGGGAGCTCTCAGATGGAATGTAGGAAAAGAAACAACCAACCCCCGAGGGCTTGGAAAACATACTCAACCTTAATCCTCAGCAGAGAGGTACACAGCTCACCCATCCCCCCCCAGTTGTTTCCCAAATCCCCAACCTTGTTGTCCACCACCAGCCCTGTGTAAACTTGGCCTTTGTGTTGATTCTGCCGCACCAAGAGCCAATCACTGGGTAGTTAAAGCTGCTATAATCAATGCTTTTATTTGAACAATGATGTGTTTGTGAAAGGGGTCGCTAATAGTGATGAATCCACAGATAATTACCACCCGGGTCGTATGGTCCACAAGTTAACTGCTTTGGTTCACTCTCATTAATGTCGCTTCCAGCTGCGGCAGGCAGATGTTTCCAGTGAAAAAGCTCTGATAAACCCACTGTACACCACCTGCCCAGCACCAAACAGCAGACGCACAAAGTAAGCGACTAGCTGGTGAACATAGTGGAGCATTTAGCTGCTAAATATTTTTCGAAAGAGTTGGTGAAGAGCAAATCAGAACTAAAAAGCGAATGAATATTGCACTTATATGCGTGGCCAGAAATACTAATAGCAGCTTTAAACTATATCACATTTTTTGGACATATTGCATTTATCCAAGCTTGAGTGACTTTATACTTCAAAATATATTTGTTGGAAAATTGTAGGTAGATTCTGCATAAATGGCACATACAAGAGTCCAACCTACACTAGCCTCAGCTCAGTTTGTGGGAGTCATTTGTAACCTATGCTCCCCGGTTTCATAATAACCTTTAGACTGAAAAGTCACTTAATTAGAGAAATACCACAGAAGCACTCAGACAACTCTTGCTGAGCCCACTACCCTTTTTAAATACGTCCTTTACACACTTTATGGGCCATAAGCAGCCATGCCAGAGCTTGTGGGATTCTCTGCACCATCGTATTTCCATAACCACCCATCCCAAACTGCTCCTTGGCGCTTCAAAGCATGGTGCCAACCAGGGCTATCTGCTCAGACAGCTGTGGTTGGCAGTTTTGTCATTCAGTTCTTTATTGTCAGAGCCAATTTCAACTCCTCAGATAATCATCTTTCACAAGTTTGAAGTTGAAATACTTGTGGTTGGTTTGTTTTCCACTTCTACTGTAGTTTGAAATGCAAATTGCTGCCATGGCTGGATAGTATGTCGACATCAGGGTTTGTTATTTGATACGCAGACGTACTTTATGATCTATCACATTGCACAAAATCACAGGCTTAATTAGGAAACTCAAATTATATCCGTCCCTAAATGCTATGTTATTTAAAGCCTTTGAACCAAGTTCCCGCCGTTTGCCTACTGTACAGTTATACATCTGGGAGGCATCCAAATCCACACAGAGGGCTTTCATTTACTCCCAGCATGTACACACGTACACAAATAGCCATATAACCATAGTACTCGCTCACTATATGGAGTCTGTTTTTTCATGGTCAGCTTTTTTTTTAGGATTGACGTAATCCTCAGTACTACGATGCTGTAAACGCAGCAGCCAAAACTGGTGACGCACACACACATAATCTGGCACGATTCTAATATTTAATCTTATGGAAATGTCTCTATCTTCTTTACTTTTTTCTCCCTTTCAAAAATCCATCAGACACGCAGCGGTTCCCATGAGTATCTCAGCCCTCCGATTTTTTGTCAGCGGAACTATTCATTGAGAAAGTATGTAGGTCAATCTGCTTTGCTCTTTATCTAGAGCCATACAGATATGTGGCAATATGATGAATATTTCATATCTATACAATCAGTGATGGTTGTCGTCATGTTCAGAGGGCTTAGTAGTCTAAAAGGCAATCATGGGGGAAGGGGGAGGGAGGTTTGGTATGGAGGAATTGATCAAATCTTCTGCACATGTGAGTGAATTTTTAACTCTAAATCTCTCTGTAAACTTCTTACATAGTGTTTAATCATGCCATACAGGTTGCTAACAGAGCAGTAGATAAAACATGGCGCCACATGTGAAATATTAAATCTGGCTTTTCCATACTGGGACTTTTAACTGGGACGTTTTATGATATCTGAGTGGCACAGCACCAATTCAGAGAGTAATCGCCCCTGTGTAAAACTAAGCCCGTAGTCCTGGTCCGTGTGGATTGTTGCTCTTTTATAACGTGTTGCCCTGGACACAGTTGATCCTTTTTTTTCTCACTGTAATCCATTTTCTGGTGTTTAGTCAGTAAGCACAGAATGGCGTCCCCATGAGTTATATCACATGTCCATTTCGCATGCTGCGGCATATTACACAAGTGTCACAGACTTCTGAGTTCCAAATAGGGTGACCTGTGTGCGGAGTTAATGAATTAAACAAGTTCATAGGATTGTGGTTTACTTCCCAGAGTCAGATGTGTGTCAGCAAAATGTGCTTTTACAACAAGAAACAGACTGGTTCTCACTTTTCTTTTCTTTTTTTTTAAAAAATGGTCGTAAACTCTTTCTTTAATGGTTGTTTTTTGCTCTTTCAGCCCCACCAACAATGATTCATACTTTATTATGCTTGTCTGGCAATGATCAGTGTGTGCCGAGGAAGTTTCTGTGGGTCAGACAATTGTTTCAAGCACTTTGTCAAAAGAAATGTTTTCGCTTCATGTGAGAAATTGAGTGTTTTTGAGGAATAGGACAGAGGGTATGAGGAAGGGAAGTGTCTGAAAGCTCTGATCTTCTCCTCTTTGCTGTTTCTCTCCCAGCCAACTTCTGCTGTATATCTTTCTTGTCACAGCTGATGTGTTCGGCGCAGGAGATCAGAACAGCTCCACTGTGTGTCTCTTGTATACACACACACACACACACACACACACACACATACACAAACACATGCTGTAACGCTCCCCTCCTTTGCGCTCTTTAATTCTCTGTAAATTCCACCAGTGAGTGAAGGGCTTGGTGTGTTGTGCATTCCTGCCTCTGGTAGCCTGAACATCTCATCACATGTGAGGAGTAACAGACTGGAGTAGAAAGGGACAAGAGACGGACCAAGAAGAAGATGAAGAAAGAGGGGAAATAGGACGAGGTGAAGCCAGCGACTGTGGCTCTGAGCGCTCGGCTGATGACGTGAAGCGCTGCTGCACGCACATCTGGAACAGCTTGTGCAGCTGCACCTGAAGAGAAGGGCTCCTCCGCAAAGCCTCTGCCGGCACTTTCTCTATCTCCCTCGTGCTCTTTTTTTTTTTCTTTTTTTCTCTTGCTGTCTCTAAATCTTTCTCTCTCTGTTCTCCGCCTGCCGGAGCGTTGGAATGGTTACCCGCTGAGCATCAGCAAAGAAGAGCGAGTGAACCGAAGCGAAGGAGAAGAGGGGAGAGGAAGGCACAAGAGGACAGTAACATGGGAAGTAATTATTAGGCATGAGGTAAGAGAGAGAAGTTGACAACCAGAGTATGAGAGCAAGTGAAGAAGAAGAGAGGGAGAAAGACGGAGAGGCAGCGAGAGGATTAAAAAGCCGGAATGCGCTGACACAGGAGACCTGAGTTTCTGTTTGCATTTGGCACAGCACGTCCTGTCACTCCACAGGTTTATCCTCACATGCACGAATTTACCAGCACACACACACCCACTCACACCCACTGTTTGCTTTGGAGGATGATCCCAGGAGGCCACGCCAGGAGAAGAGAACACCTTCCCAGGATCTGTTAACCCCCCTTCACCCCCTGAGCTTCCCAAAAGTGCCCTCCCTCCGGCCCTCTACCTGCACCAGTCACAACACGCTGGAGCTGGAGAGTCACACTCACTGAGAGCTGAGAAGCTCTGGATTGCCCACGGGACGCGGCCGCAGTCACACTGGCTGAGAAAGAGCTCTACTGATCCGCTGACCTGCAGGATGTCCAAAGCCTCCAGGCTGGCCCGGCCTTCCTCCATAGGGGCCGGATCCAAGCCGCCCCCCTCCAGGAAGGAATGCCCTGGCACGGCCGGTCGAGTCCGGGTGCTGAGCGTAGGGGAGAAGCTGATGAGGGCAGGTAGCGACGGCATCCTTAGCAGACAGAAGTCTTTAAAGGCCGCCGCGCCACAGGACAAAGCGCAGAGCGAGACGCAGACTGAAACTCAGGCCCCCAGCCAGAGTCCAGGTGAGAAGGGACAAAATATGGAGATGGTCTATCCCAAGAGCAGGATCAGCCCACCCAAAGCCTCAAGTCAGCAGCAAGGCTCTGTGCACAGTGAGTAATGAACCAAACTTCATAGTCTTTTTTCACATGGTCAGTTCAAGAAGAAACTTTGTTTTTAAATCAATGTAATTTCACATTTAGCGTCCATAAACAGATTCCAGTTGTGTCCTCTTTCTACTCCTCTGTCATAATTTGTCAGTTCAGCGTGCAGCGGATTGGGCTTGTTTCTGCTTGTTGTGTGTCCGCTCTAATGCTAGGTCATTGTATTGTGTACTGACTGTATTGATTAGGTCTTCCCGCGTTATCTGTGATCTCCTTCCTGCCCCGAGGCAAAGGACGGGATGCTCATGTCAAACATCCGCAAACAACGGGCATTCGGGCCACAAATAGCACTGCGTTTAAAAAAAAAAAAAAAGCAAGGGTCAGCTGGGGGTTGGGCATGTTGCTGTATATACAAGTGAGAAAATGATCCAGGAAGTCCAGTGTGAATAATACATCCGTGTGTTTGGAGGTTTATCAGACACAAAAACATTGGAGTTAAACTATGTGACAAGATTTTACATTGTTATCGCATTACAGGCTGTTCTCATACATCGTTCACCTGCTTAAAGTAATGCACTGTCGTAAGATATCATACGAGCCGTTGGATGAGGATACGTTGCGCAGTGGAAGTAATTTACATTGTTTATTTTACAAGGTATTCTATCAGGAATGCACACTTACAGTGATTGGCCAAAATTTTGCTGGACAACCTTGCATTTTTTCCCCAGAACCCCGTTGTTCTAATGAATCGGTCTCATTGAAATTAATGTGGGAGCTTCATTTTTCGACGCAGTGCTATTGTCGGCGTGAACATGGCGGCCTTGATGTAGGAGAGAGGAGTGACTGCTCATGGGATCTCTGTCACTATCCCACAGCCTAGGTCTCTGTGGGGTGCAGATTAAGAAATGGGGGGCCAAGAGGTTGAGGAAAGTGGTCTTATCATTCCCTTTTGGCCTTCTCACCAGATTCCCAACTCTGTGGGACGCCAGCTTTCATGGTTTTGTCAGGTCACAGTCTCACACTCTTAAAGGCAACTTCACTAAGATTGTTCAGAGGATGAATCTGTGTACTCTGCACACGCCAGCCGTTTAAACGTTTCCTGTCAATCACTCTTAAATCACACTTGACTGTTCAGCTTGTACTCAAAGACAGCAGTGAGGGGGGCTTAAGCGGGGGGGGCTGACGTAGATGTAGGCAACAGGGGTGAGTCAAGTGAAAGAGTGACAGAAGGAGGTCAGGAATGTGAGCGGGGCATGCTGGGTAATCAACAGGTCTTGAGCTGTGTCTGCCTGTGAATCCCTCCTTGCAGTAAAGACAGGTTATGGGTTATAGGGGGGCAGGTTTGTACTGGAAAACAGATGTTCTCGTCTGTGCCGCTTCCAGTCTCTTCTTTACACAAATAAAGGGTCTTTCCGCAGCGCTGAGTCACTTCTCAAAGGTTAGGGTCAGCTTGTTTTCAGTTCATTTGCGTTGAAACAACACTGACGGATTCATTCGAGGACACGGAAAGTGACCCAACCTCTCTTTTTTTACAGTATTTCTTCTTTTGTCTTCTTTTCTCACGTCCTCCCTCGCTCATCACGTTTCATGCATCTCTTTGTCTTTTACACCCTCTCTAACACCCTCTCCACTTTTTGTTTCTCCCTGCGTCTTTCTCCTCCTCATTCCTTTTCTTCCTGTCATGTTGTGACAGCAGTTGATTCGGTTATTGAAAGATGCCATCGCCGCCCACACACACGCAGACACAGACCATCAAAAAGAATAAGTGAACTGTGTGTATTCTCCACGTTTCGCCCATGTCCCAGTGTGTGTTTTTCAAGTCGTCGGAGACGGGCGAGAACTCTGCACATTTCTCAGTAACTTTGAAGTTCTACATTGAAAAGGCAGTGCTCTGACAGTCCAGTCCTCTCTAGAAACCAGCTATACACCAGACTGATTCCACAGCCCTTTGATATATAAATGCTGTTGGCTACATGGAGCCATATGCTGCTTAAGTATTTGGATTTTAAATAGGCCAGCACAATTAAATACCCTTTCACTGCAGGCTAATGGGCAGCTCATCGTATTCCCTATCCACTTATGGCTTGTATACAAACAAAGCTGGTTAATGTGGGGGGCTCAGACCGTGCCAGGTCCTCATCTCTCCAGCTAATGCCAGTCACAGGGCATGACGGCAGCTGAAGCACAGACCCACAGGGTCAGACATAGCTGATGCACACCGCACTGGCAGACGATAAGTGCGTGTGACAGGTGACATTTCCACTGTGTGAAAGCTTCAGAGCCGACTGCTGCTCGCCAAAGGGCCCAATTTCAGCCTCAAAGTGGCAGCTTCCACCGAAAGTGAAATCCGTTTGACATCTTCTGTCCAGAGAGGATATAACGCGAGTCTCAAGTTCAGGTTCAAGTTCAGCTTTCTATTGATACTGTGTGACATTGCATCAAACCACGGTTCAGCAACATTTTGGCTTACTCCTTAAGGCATCTCTCATCCTGGATGTATGTGTTTTTGATTTATTATTATGTGCACTACATAACGCCCATATGTGGACATCTCATTTGAAAACCACACCAGCCTCCACCCTTCAACAAGATTGGAAACCTGGCTGCAGGGATTTGCTCCCATTCAGCAGCAAGAGCATTAATGAGGTCGGGCAGCGATGTTGGCTGATAAGGCCTGGCTTGCGATATTCTTTTCCAAAGGTGTCGGATGGAGTTGAGGTCAGGGCTCTGTGCAGCCCTGACAAGTTCTTCCCCACCGAACTCTGAAAACTATTTCTTTACGGAACTTGCTTTGTGTACAGGTCCTGTTTGTCCACATACTTTGGATCATATAGTATATGTCTTGTTTTTTTCCGTACACAATGCAAGAAAGATATATAGTATTTTTCCTCTGCTCTTCCGTTACTTTAAAGTGAGTCTACATAACTTTTGTTGAACAGTAACCACTGTGGCCAATAGTGACAAATATGAGATAATGGTACATGCTAAAACATAGTGTAACATAGCATAAGAAGAGAAGAGTTAACAAGCAAGTGAACGCACTCTGTAGTGTCAGCTATAGAGCAATGTCTTCCTAAATTTAGGTAACATTAGCCCCCATAAGCTACTGGTGAAGTAAGGTTGTATTGGTAAAACCCCTGAGGTTATTAAATGGAGGAATGGTGCGTTTTATTGCTCATCATTTCAAGTTTTTTATTTGTAGGAGGCATGGACGATTATAAGACAATTGGCCCCTGAGCACAGACATGTTAAGGGCCCCCAACCCTCGTGCATACAGTAAGAACAAGAGCCATCTTTTTGGTCATTTCGCATGTCTTTGTAGACGTTTTGTGTCCCTTCATGGTCGCTTTTTGGTTGCTTTGTGTGTCTTTGTGGTCATTTTGTCTCTTTATAGTTGTTTTGCATCTCTTTGTAGTCAATTTGTGTGTCTTTGTAGCCGTTTTGTGTCTCTTTTTGGTTATTTTGTGTCTCTTTTTGGTAGTTTTGTGTCTCTTTGTGGTCATTTTGTGTATGTTTTTGGTAGTTTTGTGTCTCTTTTTGGTTATTTTGCATTTATTTGTAGTCGTTTTGCGTCTCTTTTTGGTTATTTTGCATTTTTTTGTAGTCATTTTGCATCTCTTTTTGGTTATTTTGCATCTCTTTGTAATGGTTTTGCGTCTCTTTTTGGTCATTTCACGTCTCTGTGGTAGTTTTGTGTTTCTTCTATGACTTCCCAACTAATAATGTTAGCAGGAACTTCAAACAGATGCTACGGCCCTGGGTCTCCCTAACCTGTTGGGCCAACTAGCCTGCGCCCAGTAACCCGTTCAGTAATCTGTCCATGGTAAAATGTAAAACATAGGCTAACTTTAAAGCTTTTATTTTCCATCATTAAAGAAACAGATGTAAACATCAGCTCGGGCTATTGTACAAAACTAACTGGGCAAGGCTAACCAGTTGATGAAAACATCTGGAAAGGTCAAGGTCTGGAAAGACTTTGATTTCACCTCTCTCTGACTCTCCTATCAATCTTTGCTATCTCCTGGCCTCCCAGACTCTTTTTCTCTCTTTGTGTCTGGATCAACTTGAAAGTATATCACCTCTCGTGTAACCATATGGGTCCTTTGATCCCATGTCCCATCGTGCCAGGATTTGTTTTCAAGATGCTCTTGAGATAAAGTCACCGCTCAGATTTGTGGATGACCTCACCTTCTGGTGATTGAGAAGGTGAGTCAATAAAAGAAACAGAACACGGCGTGATTGGGGGTTTCGTGTGCTTCGTCTGCATTTTCTTTACTCATCCAGACTTTCGCACCTGCGCTTGTGTTGTGTTGTTTCTTGCCTGATATGGTTTTGCAAGATTTGTTGCCACATAAGTATGTGCAGAGTTGCTTCAGCCTGTTTACGAGTGATGGGGGTTATTAAGATGTTTCAGTGTTGCCCCAAGTGTGATAAGGTACATGTGTTCTTCTACCTGTTGACAACAGCGTTAACAGCGCATGTGAATAATTGGCAAGAGAAGTGTACATGCTTCTACATGCTCACTGTATCAGTGTCAGTTTTGTTTTAACACTCACTGTTGATAGTCTAACTGGTATGTATCCATGACAGACTTTTTTCGCAGATGCTGCTTTACTTCCTTTTGAAAAAAAAAGATGGAAAAAACAGCTTAGTGTGATGGGAACGAGCTCGAGGATTGGGATGTGATCACCCATTTCTTTGACATTGAAGCCAAGAGTAGGGATTACATTAATTGCAGCCCCTCGTGACTCTTTAAACCCCCAGTTGTCTCTGGGTTTTTTCTTCTTTGACAACTATCGGGCAGACACAAGAGTTATTAAGATGGCCAAATACTTTCCCTCCACATCAATTGGGCCCACTAAAACGGATATGTAATTCTGAGTATTCAGAAATAATCACCTTTTTATGTACATATCTGTTACAGAATTGGATCGTTAACAAGTTTCTGACACACTGTGCAGTGTCTTGGAAGTGTGTGCCAAAAGGGAACTTGAGAGAGTTCCTTTGTACTATCCAGACCTTACTTTTTTTTGTGACAAATTGAAGCCCGTAAGTAGGGGGTTGATTTTAAGCAAACCCCCCACTCTCACTTTGAATCGAGCAATCACAAACTTTCAATATAGATTCATATGATTTACCATTATGTCATGCTGTTCTTGTTCCTTTGCATATTATAAAAAAAAAACTTTAAATCCTTCATACCTGTCGGAAGAGAAAATCTACCGGACTATCTCAATAGTCAGGCCGTTCTCATTCACCTTTCATAGCTATACCTACGAAACGTAATGCACTGTTATTCGTATATACAGTAGTATATATATAAATATATATATATTTATATATATAATATATAAATCAATTCATATGTAATCCACATAATCATGAACCTAGAAGTATAAAGAGTGACAATTGCTGTGCAGAGAGGAGGTCGGGGTGAATGGTTGGGTCAAAAAACACCAGATGTTTGCCCATGAAACCGGTGTTCGTACCCCGTGTGAAACCAGAAGTTAACGTTGATTTATGTGTCACATACTGTAACTTCCGTACTTAAGTTACGCCACTTCTGGTGTTATTTTAACCCGATCTTTTCTTAAACCTAAACAAGTACTTTCCTGTGCAGACGGAAGTTCATTTTGAAAAGACTGTATACATGTAACGAGTTGAAATTGACATGTTCGTCACATGTTGCTGGACAAATGAATAACTTTTTGGCTGGACTGCAGAGGGCCACTCCTACAAACGCAAAAGTCTGTCACTGAGTTAAACGATTGGTCAGCGGAGTGTTGGAGCTTCCTCGCTGGCCGTTGTTCTTTCAAAAAATTCAAAGGCAGGGAATAGTCCTTTATGCAAATGAGCCCGTCCAGCGCAATGCGTCCGGCTCACGAAACTTGGACCAAGCTGTCAAACAAGGCGATCTAGTTCTAAAATGAAACGAGATTCAGCAGTGGCATAGCCTATTTCTCACTTAAAAATGTTTTCAGAAGTAGATTTTGGTGGATTGTTTAGACGGAATAACAGAAAGTTTATGAGGAGGCCGCCATGTTTTTCCCTGTTTCAAACGGCAAACAGAAAACCAGGGACCAATCAGGTGCATTCAACGATAGGGTACGTCACCGCTTGAACGGTCAGTTGAGCGGAACAGCACATTCCCTAGTGTCCTTGCCGGACTTGGTGGTCATGTACCGCTGGATTTAACAATATAGACATGACCACTGACTATTTGTATAACAATTTAGCCACAAATTCTCAGACTGACCATACACAGTCCAGCCATATACACGGTTTTGACCGAGTCTTATTGTAAGATATCATACTAACTGTTGTATGAGGATACTTTGCAACAGTAAGGGGATCACATGCTGAGAAAAGTAGCAGCAAAATCATCAGTCTGAAAGGAGGGACAACATTTATTATACATTTACGTCAGTTCCTCTATCTATATCTGTTTTTGTTTGGGCAATGATTTAGTTCCTCTATTGACGTGAGTAAATCAGGAGAATCTTTAAACAGTTTTTAAAGAACTATTCCTCCAAAAGCCACAAGAGAGGAAGTGACAATGCCTTGATGTTATCTCAGCTGTGGGAGACAAGTCGCCTTTGTCTTTGGCCTGTCAATAAGTACCCAGAGACGGGAGAGAAGTCCAGTGAGTCATTAGAAGACAGAAGAGTAGGTGAGTTAATGGTGTGTTCATGGACCTGGGATGTGTGTTCAGAAAATGAATGGAAGTGACTCATCCCTCAAACAGAAACAGACTATAATCGGGCCACTGAGCAAGAAGAAAGAGCTTTGGTTATGTGACTACTCATGAGTGTGTATTGTAAATCCCCCTGTTGTCTCGGGTGTGTTTTTCTTTGGGGTTGTAGCTCGGGGCAATGTTGCTTCTTCCTGGTTCCTGAGGCTGTGCGACTCTTAAATAGAGAGACAGCACAGGGGATTGGCTTTTCTCTCTGTGTCAGATTAAGGATAAAACAAAAGCCTTAATCTCTCTGATGCCCACCCTGACTTCTATTCCCAAGGCTTTCACTTGTTGAAGTCAAACATTAACATGTCTACATCATTTGCATATTTACTTTCCAGTGTGTCCTATTAGTTTGGCTTGATTACACAACAAAGTCTTCAAAGCTAATACTGCAAATATGGCATGAAATTCCTTCAAACCAGACGTCTCACTACTACATTTTTTAATTTCAATTAACAGTAATGCATGCGTGTGTTCTGGCCCAAAGCATAAATGTGGTTAATTTGCCAAACCGAGGGGTGTAAGCGGATGCAAGGCCTCCCTCAGGGTTTCCTCTCAAAGAGTCGACAGAGAAATCAATATGTCTCCACCTCCCCTCTTACACCCCTTTTGCCCTTCAGGCAAACATGATGTGATGTGTGTGTGTGTATATGTCTGACTGACTGTTTTTCTGTCTGTGCGTGCATTAGTGAATGTTCACTAAAGTGGCTGTAGGCCCCATGTAGTCTAAAACACACTTTTATCTCCGTAGTTCAGACTTTTCAAATTGAATATCCCGCTGTGTTTATTTATTTCACGTCGACATGTTATTTCAGGGGACTGGATTTTTCATTAATATAACATTAATATTTAGTGTTGCTGGCGGTACCCATCTGTGATCATTTGCGAGAAGAATATTTGGTTGAGGTCATTAAAATAATACTGTGCCCATGTAGTGTAGCATAGCATACAGACTAGGAGAGATTTTCTACCAGAATTGAGTTCAAGGTTAAGTTGAAATTGAAGGAATAGTTTAGACATTTTGGGAAATATCATAGACTGTACAATATATAAGAAGTGGACATAGTCACCGTGATGTCACCCACTGGTTTGTGTACTGTCGTTTTGAAACCTTGAGTTGACGATTTTGGCCGTTTCCATCTTGGTTTCTCGGAAGTGACAAGAGAGAGTGGTTCTAAATTCAACTGAACGCTGAATAAGACATTTTTAGGTGACCACAAAGGTTATAATAAATGAAAACACACTGTGAAAGGGTTAAAGTTGTAAAATGAAAATGCGGACAACTTCCAGACCGGACAACGTCGTGGTAGCGACCTGTCAATCACAAGATAGCCATGCCCTAAAGCATACCCTGCTTTATGGTCTATTTGACTCTAAATGGGACCATAATTTATTAAATGAACATCTTGCTGTATTGAAGAAGACTTGAAACTAGTGATTGAGACCATAAAGTCATGTTTACAATTTTTACTGAGGTATTAAATCAAGTGAGAAGTAGGCTCATTTTCTCATAGACTTCTACACAATCGGACTTCTTTTTGCAACCAGAGGAGTCGCCTCCTGCTGGCTATTAGAAAGAATGCAAGGTTAAGGCACTTCAGCATTGGCTTCACTTTTCAGACCCGGAGGTAACCCACTGGGAAATATATTAATTCACTTTCTTGCAGTGAGTTACATGGGAAGATTGATATCACTCTCATGTTGATGCGTTAAGTACGGAGTTGAAGCCAGGAGTCGATTGGTGTAGCTAGTATCAAAGCTGGAAAATAAGACTGCTAACCTGTTTGTTTAATGCGTACGCAAACAAACTAAAAGCAAAAGGACCCAGCAAAATATAAACACAAGTTGTGGTTTTACCAGGAGTTATGTGCTGTAAAATTGATTAGTGACCTTATGGTGCCAACAAGACTATGGCACTACAGTTAGGAGACGGTTAGCATAAAGACTGTAAGGTTCTCTCCAATGTTCAATGATATGCCTGCCAGCACTGTAAAGCTCAGTAATTAAAACCTTTTATCTGGTTTGTTTAATGTGTGCACAAACTATGTCTTGAACAACCAGTGAGCCGAGCACAGTGGTTTCCTGGAGTCTTTTCAAAATAGTTAGAACATATAACTCCCCGTAAAACCACAACTTTTTTGCTTTTCAAACTCAGTTTGTGTATTCAATAAACAATCGAGATACAATGTGAGCTTTAGAGGTGTCAACATATTTTTTAACTTTTGATGGAGCCAGGCTAGCTGTTTTCCCCTGCCTCAAGTCTTTATGCTAAGCTAAGCTAAGCTAATTGTTTCCTGGCTCCAACACATTAGAGTGATATTGATCTTCTCCTCTAACTCTTGGCAAAAAAGCCAATAATTGGATGTCCCAATAGCTGACTAATGGTGTCATCCAACCTACTGTGTGAGTGTGTAGATGTGGACCACATGATCCACCAGGGGGAAGCTATCTCCTCCTGTACGCTCATGACACACCGGCATGTGATGTGACTAAAAACGGCAGTGAATGTAGGATAAGAGGATACTGACCTTTTTCTGACCTCATATAAATCATTTTAAAGATAACAATGAGAAGAGAAATCAATCCCCGCCCTAAAAAATGTGTCTGGAGATGTTTGTGAAACCACATTCTTTCTCCAGTTGTTCAGGATGTTACAGTAGGCTTTAAAGCATATCAAATACAACTTTATTTCTCCATTTTATGCCCCTTTTTGAGTTCTCCAACAGGGCATAAAATGGGACTTTTAAGGGCATTTCTTGAAAGCATAGTTGTGGTTTATGGTCAGGAAAAGGAACTAGTAGCAACATAAAAAGTGATGTCTGAATTCATTGGTGAGGACAGAAAGGACACTCAGCATTTACTTCTTGGTTGATCCCTGAACTTTGTAAAGGGAAATGGATATATCCACATTGGAATAGAATATCTTCCCTTTCTGTTCAGTAAATGCTAGTTAGACATTCAAAAATAGAAGCATCATGCATGTCTGAAGCACCACGGTCATTTTTGGATTTTCCTCTTGACTTTATACCCTGCTGTCTTCTGCGCCGCTTTACTGCAACGGCAGCTTTTACTGCCTCAAAACCGCCCTTGTCTGTCCCAGTTTCCAACACAGAAAGTGACAACAGACTGCGAACATATCTGGCGTGACAGTCACACAGCTCAGCAAACGACCAGGATGAAAGGAAACTTTCATTTCTCACAACACTGCTTGTTGATGAGTCTTCTTTACATGCAAGCGCACAAATAACAGCTTCTGTCTTATCTTGTCAATCTGAATATCACTTTTCAGCCAGAGAAGCCTATTAAATTTATTTTTTTTAATGTTGTGATGCAATTATATGCAGAAAATAAAGACGGAAAATAAGCTCCAGGATGCCTGTGTTGGGAGTTTGTGGTTCCAGCCGGAGCAACACATTACCCTTGTTTTTTAGCCAAGTCACTGGCTCGTAAAGATTATTGATGATGTACACCATGTGATACGAGTGCTGAGCAGGATGAGGCAGCATTAAATCTCACTGATGTATAGGCCTCTTTCTCTCTCTCTCTCTCTGTCCGGGGAAAGGAATAGAGAGAGGCTGACTGTCAGATGAAGAAGAGAAATTAAAAAGTTGGAGTAGGAGAAAACGCCAGGCAGAGCTGGTCCATACTTTACTTTTGTATTTTTCTTTTTTTGCTTTTCTTGGCTGCATCAGTGGCATTTCTTGGTACCGGTTCATCTTTGTGTCAGTGAGTTTGTGTCGACTTGCAATTGCACTGCTGAGAGCGCGATATGCTCTTCAGACAGGTGCATGTATCAACGTGTATTTAATAAAGGTGCATGTGGAATGTGATATGATAAAAGTATGTTTACCCTCAGTTTTGGTTACCTGTGTAGTTGTTATGGAAGTTTAACCGACCCCTCTTATGGTATCTGTTTCCCAGCTGCAACTAAGCTTTCCACCAGAAGGCTACTACACCTGCTGCAATATACGGATAACGAATAATGGCTCCAGTAGCACTGTTTGAGCATCTATTTTGGCTTCAGGTTTGCAAGATGGACACATAATTTGTATTCACTGACTTTAAGCAACTGTTGCCATGAGGGAAAGAAGCGCCCCATTCCCTTTTTTAATGTCTGTCTAAATATGAAACTGATAACTCAGGAGGCATTCCCCTTTGTCAGAGAAGTATGTCACTGTTTGCGCAAGAACATTTATTTTGCAAACACAAACTGTTCCAGTTTCTCCACAGTAGCTCGTGTGTGGTTTTGCTTTTAGAAATGGATGCCAGGAGTCAAGAGAGGTCTCTAAATGTTTATGAGCTGTGCTGCTTCATGCCTTCCATAGTGAGCGTGATGAGCAGAATATTCATAATTAAGAAGTCACAAAGAGTTTCCATTGCCAGCTTAAAATATGGATGGTAGAGTATTGGATTTTATTAACCATTCGTTTACAGTGAGACCTGACCTATGCTTATCTCCGCCCCAATGAGGGCCTGAAGCCAAAAGTAATCCCATTCATTATAAATTAATTAGAAAGATAGAGAGTTAGGGTGTATATCACGGTGCTCCGAATCAACAGCGAAGCAGCAGTGCACCGAGTGCATGTTCTTAAAGGGCGCAGTGCTGATATCAGATGCTGCAACGTCCTACCGCTTAATAACTGTGTGCAGCCCAACTGTGGCTGATCCAAAAATAATTGAGTCAATTTTAAATGTACCTCATTTGCCAGCAGAACAGACAGACATTGTACTATAATTGGCATGTGCTCAGCAGGGTCTCGGCCTGTCATAGTTAACATAATGACTGTCAGATACAGAGAACGCCCCCGCCTTGCTCTGAGGCCATTAAGATCAGCGTGACCCACGTGCACTGAATTATAAATCCCTGGTTGCGTGTGTTCTGTCAAATTAGAGTGACAAATTCATAACATGGGTACCTGTTTTTATCATTTTATCCGCAATATTTTCTCTGACTTTGCCATTTGACTTCTCTTTTGCCTCTAATCAAGTAGCTAGTTATATTTTACACCTGTTTCTGAAATCACGCTTTCTTTGGTCTTTTAATAATACTGACGATTCATTCGTATTACTCATTTATTTTTATATTCTGTTTTATTTACCCTTTTGTAAACATGTCTTAAACACACAGTATGTACTCTGAATCCTGTGCGGTTGAATTAACGTGGGGAAAGGACCACAGGGATATAAGTAGGTGTTGGGTATCTGGTGCGTGAATTTCATTTATTCATTTATTTATTTATTTATATATATTTATATGTGTTATTATTATTATTTAATATAATACAAATTTAATTCATATATTAATTTTAATTGTTATAATGTTTATATATATATATATACATATATACATAAATAATGTTTATATTATTATTATTTAATATAATACTAATTGAATTAATGTATTTATTTTATTTAAAATTTTAGATTTTTAGTTATAATTTGTATTTTATTTTTTATTTTATTTATGTTTTTATGTTTTATTTTTTTTACTACTATTATTTGTATTATTATTATTATTATTATTATTATTATTATTACCCATTTTTCTCCTCCCTTGTTTTTGAATACCTTGTTCAATTTATAGTTACTATCTGTTATTATATGTACATATAATTTTATTTGTTATTGTTTAGGTCAGATTTAGTCATTTTTCTTAGGGAAAAAATAAAAAGGATGATTCAAATAATACTGACGATCCATATAAGCACCCTTCTTTAGGCCGACATGTCTGTGCAACATGTGGAAGAGCAAAGCTGTAAAACAGAGCGTGTGTGCTGTTTTATACAAAACAAGAGCAAGATTTATTCCTGCTGCACTGCACTTTGTGCTCATTGCACTTAGAAATAAAACAGACTTCCTGGCCACATATGGATTCTCTCATCTTTAGCTTTTGATAGTGAGCAGGTTTCCTACCACTTCACATAATTACACCCCACAACACATAAGTCTTTGACATCAGTGAAAGTGTGGTGAGTTTCTTCCACTCCATATTGGAGAGTTCAATAGCTCCTGGCATGTAGCGCCCCCAGCTGTACAGCTAATAGGATTTCAGGTTGAACTTGATTCATTATGCCCACACTGGAGTTTCTGTCCTCCTGAAGGTTTATGCCTTACTCATGCCGTTTTGTCAAAGAGTTTACTTTTCATTTTATCCCTGCTAGCACAGCTTGTTCGATTAAGCTGTGACTAAAAACTTCACTTTTTGGGCGAGTTTCTTTTCCCTTAAATATGAAACACTGAGATGGGTTTGAAAGCCGCCCTGTACCTCTGAGCATCTTTGGTACATTCTTACAGTAACACCAGAAACGTTGAATCAGGGATCAAATGTACTCGCCCCCACCCTCTTTTAAATCTGGGGATTTTTCTAAAGGGGAATAATATGCTTTGGCTGTGTGATGAAGTCATTGGTAAGACATGCTTTCCAGCTAGGCAGCTAAAGCTATCATGACACTGACGCAGCATTTCAGCCTGAGCTGCGGGGAGAGAATGGGGGGGATTTCTGCTAAACTGTTGTCAACAGCTGGAGGTTTAATACGGACCAACTGGGATCCACACAAGAATTTAGTGACAGCAGTTTTTTTTTTTATCTCTAAATCCTGCCACGCTTATTCCAGTTCATCACAAGACTTAAATCAAAAAGGGTGAATATGTTATCACTTGTGGAGCAGTGGAAGCTGGATAGGAGCAAATTTAATAGACCATTCAACCGAGTGTCACGATAAAAAGATTTAATCCCTTCATTACTATACTTTTCACACTGCTCTGAGAGAAACAGTGGAAATACATTTTAAATCTGATTATTTTGGCTGCGCAAAAACAAGACAATTGTTTGCATCCATTATTCGTAGTCTGTTTCTCTGCTTCAATTGTCTCCTTGAATTATACTCAGCCAAATAAACATTTGTCATGATCCTTGCCAGCCAATAGATTTGCAAGACGCCCAGCAGAAGAATGTAGATGGGTTGTGATAGGCATCAGAAACTCTTATCTAACATCTCTCGTTATATAATATTTGATTTCTTATGACCAGAGAGACTGGAGAAGAAGACAATATAAGGCAGAACAGGCAGGACCCATTCTGGCGTTATACAACAGGCGGTGAAACAAGGATAGAAATCAAACATGATCTATTTGGAAACGGGGCACTGTGTATTTTTTTGCATGGAAAGAAAACATAGTCGTACTCCAATGTGTTTCAACAGTGTCCCAGCTTGGCAACATCACAGGTCCACAAACATATTATAACACATGCACAGGTGTATGCTATCAGGACAGATGATGCAGGGAAGTTCATGGGCGGTGTGTGGATGTGCGTCTGTCCCTGCAGGCTTGTTGTTTTCAGAGAACAGATGCTGGGGCTGCTGGGCTTTGGTGATGGCACCGACCTGTGCAGCTGCAGATAAACCCTGTTCGAACAATCTGAAAGTTTCAGCACCCCATACTGGGCCACGTTTATTCTCTCAGTCCTCAAGGCTTTAAAGAACAACTGCCGCCCTTTCTCTCCTGTATATTTTCTTTAGTGTGTAATCACCTGAAAACACGAATCGTTGTGTTTTTGTTACCTTAAACTGAGCCGTTTATATCTACATATCATACACTGTATATAAGATTTGGACGTTGTCACCGTGACGTCAACCATTGGTTTGTGGACTGCTGTTTTGAAGGCTCAAGTTCGGCATTTTGGCCGTCACCATGTTGTTTTTTTGCAACCAGAAGTGATTCAAGAGGGTGGAGCAAAGTTAAACTGAACGCTCAGTAAGACATTTTTAGGTGACAAAAAGGTTATAATTAACTTTCATGAACTGAAAACAAACTGTGAAAGGGTTAAAGTCGTAAGACGAAAACACGGACAACTCCCAGACCGGACAACGCCGTGGAAGCGACCTGTCAATCACAAGGTAGCCACGCCCTAAAGCATCCCCTGCTTTATGGTCTATTTGACTCTAAATGGGACCATAATTTACTAAATGAACATCATGCTGTATTGAAGAAGACTTGAAACTAGCGATTGAGATCATAAACTCATGTTTACAATGTGAGAAGTAGGGTCATTTTCTCATTGACTTCTATGCAATCAAACTTCTTTTTGCAACCAGAGGAGTCGCCCCCTGCTGGATATTAGAAAGAATGCAAGTTTAAGGCACTTCTGCATTGACTTCACTTTTCAGACCCAGGAGTTGCCCACTGCTACATATAGAGCGGGTCCTCGTCACAGCCGCCATGTTTCTACAGTAGACTAGAACGGACGAAGTTTCAGTTGGTTGCAATCTGCAACCTCACCTCTAGATGCCCCCAGATCCTACACACTGTACCTTTAATTTAACTAAATGTTGCCGGTAATGATAGTTTGGTTATGAAACATTTTAATAATTAAATTACAGAAGTGGAAGTGAAATCATGGTGTAATATCAGCATACTGAAAGCAGTAGTGAATTTATTATTTTGCAAATTTCTTGTAGATGCATAGATGGCTTCACACTGTGACCATATGGAGCCACAGAAATGCTGTAGATATAATAAGAAAGCTATGTTTTCTTTTTACTCTCTCCTCTCTTGCTGTCTTTATGCTCTTGGAGACAGAATATTAATTGTGATCGGGACCAAATGTTTCTCAGAGCTGCATATTTCATAACACATTTGTTTGTTGTTCCCCTGAAATCTTTTGACAGGCAGGCAGGGAGCGTCTCACATCAATGGGAAGTCAAGAAGGCTATGCTAAGTTGCTGATTGAGACCCACGGTTCACAATGCGACAGCTGGCAGTTAATTTGATGTGCAACCAACAATCATCAATTATTCATTCTAGAAACATTTTCCAGAGTAGCAATAAAGGATGCTTTTATCGATAGGCAAATTGCTGATATCTTTAGGGCCGCTTTAAATCCAAATTCCTTGCAGACATGTTTTGCATAATAAACATTTTTGAACGGCAGATGCAGCTATAGCTATAAAATGCCTGCTTATGGGGAAAGCACATTTGTTCTTTTTTCTTTTGACATTACATAAAACATCTGATAAATATTTTATTCTCATTATTCTTGGCCCTTCTAAATGCATTATATTGGGACTAATAATTCTTCTATTGCACCAGAAGGCTCTGAAGTGCACTTATGAGCCAAACACAATTAAGCTAAATGCTTTGTATTACTCTATAAACCTGATTAGGAGTCACATTTCTATGACAACAAAACACGTGTATTTACAGTTATTGTTTGCTCGGCTGCACTTGCAATAATTTTAAAGTGTTACATAATAGAGAGGGAAATATGAGCGGCAGAGATAGAGATGGAGTGATGGGCAGATGTGGAGCCAGGTGGGAGAGGAGAAGAGCCTGACCTGACAGGTTCACTGCCGAAACCAGCTGGTGGCCTGGCATTACTGCCAACCATTTCACACACGCTCACCGTCTCCCGGTTATTGACAGTTGAAATGATCCTCCAAATCACTGTAGTCTTCAAACACGGAGTTTGTTATTAGACGCATGAAACGCCTTAATGCCAAAGTGCATAGAGGACATGTCTGTGTTCATAACGAAGATTCAAGATTCAATAATTTATTGCCAAAATCAACAGCAGCTGATTAGGAATGTGTTTTGGTGCGCTCAACAACGAAACATGTAATCGCACAACAGTAACCATACAATAAATATAATAGTGCAACCAGAATGGCTCATGCCCTTAAAGTGACAAAAAGTGCATGTGCTTGTTTATACAGCCGGTGAAGCATGTAGGAAGCGGATTGCTTCAGGATAAGTGCTATTGTAAAAGCGAGATGTTTTAGTCTTAATACTGCGAAGACTTTTCCCGAAGGTAGAAGACTGAATAGCGTGTTTGCAGGGTGAGTAAAGTCCTTTAAAATGTTCAACCCGTTCTGCTGGATGTGGTATAGCTCAGACATGGAGGAGAGTACACAGACAATCGTTTTTGAAGCTGAGCGCATGACTCTGTCCATCAGTTTTTTTCTCGTGGGCTGTAGAATTACCATACTGTACCATACAGTTATTGAGAAGGCGAGTACACTTTCTATTACCGCTCTGTAGAACTGTAACATTGCGACCTTTGACACACCAACCATCACCCAGCTGTTAGAAGTAGGATTCTTGTGGATTTAAGGCTTCAGTGTTCCAGTTTTGAATTATTGTCTATAAATACTTATAGATCCAACTGGTCTATTATTATTTTAGATCTATAGTAATCAATCACAATTATCTAAAAATTGCATCACACCAAAGCTTGTCTTATGTTATATGAAGTGTGGTGCCAATAAAATCATGCAGTAGTGAGAAAAAATATCTTGGGTCTCTTTGGATTGGTAGATGTTTGAATCTCTTCACCTGTCTCTGCTTAAGTGACCTACAATAGGCTTTTGAGAACTTGTTGGCCAATGTCCATGGTGTTATGTTAGGAGTATCAGTGAGAACCATAAAGACTCAGCCATATAGCCCAGTGAACCATTGATGAGCTGAAAGCTGCAAAAAGCTGCAGAGGTGTGTTGATTCACAGTGGGATTGGCAGTACTAGCTACTTTTTCACATTATAAATGAATGATGTGTGCATGTATTCAGTTTTTTTCAGATTGGTGACATTCAGTCAGCATCTCCTGCTTTTGAAATCTGGGATGAAATCACTGCTTTAGTCGTCATATTACAAAATCTCCTGTGAGCTTGTATTACAATCTTTCTTATAATATTCCAAGCTGTTAATTTTATATGAATGTTCAAATATGCATATATTTCACTGTCCATGTAACAGGATAAACAAGTTGTTGCATTTTAACAACAAGAAATTATTTTATTATTATATTAGGATTGAAAAATGTTAGTGTGTAGATGTAAACATGTTGACATCCAGAAAAAATAAACGTAGACACATTTAATCCAACCAATTTTAACAATTTAAAACTGTAGGCTGTGAAAAAAAGAAGATAATTCCAGAAAATTGCGCATCGTGTGTGTGTGCGCTGGTTGTAGGCAATGCAATGTGAAGGCGTTTTCTCTGCTTTATGTGTCCTTTTGTTCCCTCTGTAATTCCATTCTTGTAGTAACTGACAGCTTTACTCAAGGGCATTCTGACAGTAGTTGCTAAGTGAGAGAAGCACTTTTCTGATTTACTTTAGTAAGATATTTCTTTACTATGGTATTTCTGCTCTGAGATCTGGGAAGTGGTTGGCTTGTGATCTTCAGATCGCCTGCTGGCTCTGAAGCCGGCACTTAGCTTCGGCTTTGTTAATCTCTGATACCTCTGTTGACCCAGTCTTGGCTGTCATGTTTTTTGCTTTACCTCTTGGCCGTCATCTTCTTTGCTTTACATCTCTGAGATTGTCTGACTGGAAGACTGATCAGCACTGACCAGTCTTCACCACAGAATGACGTTATCTGTCTAACCACATCTTCACGGATGCTGCCACTTGTACTCAGGCATGTGTGTGTGCGCGCCCACCCAGAGACGGAGAAACCAACAGCCAGACGGACAGACAGACGGAAACGCAGTCATGTGACCCCTCTGACCCTCTGTGCTGTGTTCCCCGGCTGAGTTATGTCTCATTGTTCCTTTCTGTCACCGTTACGGCGGGCCACGGGACAATCAGACTGGCCTCATAGTGCCACATTCGCTTCTCCATCCCGGGTCTGATCTCACACCTCTCATTTCACATTCTCATTACTTCAGGCTGTTATTAATTTATTTAATCAATAGCTGTTTAGCTTCTCCTACGCAGAAATCCATAATGGCAGGCGCGTTCATCAAGCTGCTACATCAAGTTATGAGCATGAGTTGTGGCGTCTCTGCAGATGTGTTTTTGACGGGTTAAATATGGGGTGTAATGCACATTTTTTTTTTTGCACAATGTAAGCAGTCATTTACTGAGAACTTAAGTAAGATTTCTGTTCATGCACTTTTGGAGTGTTTGACGCTGACTCAGAGATCTAGACCAGTGGCTCCATTGTGGCCATCGGCTAAACTCTCCAGCCTCCCCGTGGAAGATTATGAAGCTGGCTTTAAAATAGAGAGCAGCAGCTCACCAGGGCTTTGGATGATTTGAGGCTAAATATATGAAAAGGGCAGCTCGGTCCATGGGCTAGAGTGGGATCTGGGTGGATGGCAGCCAAGGCCTTTGGTGCCTCTTTTTTGCACTCTGTATCACTTTGGTAGAAAGATGCCCTGGAAACCAAAACCTAATGTGAGCCAGTAAGACTCTGAGGTTCTGGGTACTGAAGTGAAAATTACTCTGCAGCAATACTTTTCACTGTCAAACTTATATGTTACGGTAGATTTTCAGTTTCTAGAGTGCTGCAGGAAAGAGTCCCAAAACCTGGAAATGAGTTAGCACTTTCGGTTCTCTGGAAGTCACTGGGGTTTTTAGTTAGATGCCTGAAATAAGGTCTGTGGTTAACACAAGCTGAAGAGATTTTAACGTTTTGTTCCACGACATTAAATATGTCAGTTAATACACAAAAATATTGCATCCCTGCAGTAAACACAAATAAAAACTCAAGTGTGAATAACAAGAGTGTCAATAACAAAATGTTGCTGATTAGGAGTAGGACATTCTTCACATTAATGCATTTGCCAACAGTTATACAGATAATGAATGATAATATAATAAAGCAATATTGTAATAATATCAAATAGCTTCATAGAATATGAAACAGTATTAGTATTTATTTATGTATGAATTGTATTTTGATATTTGCCAATATATTTACATTCATTACATTTATTGGTGAAGGTTGTATTTATATTGCCTCTTTAATCTCTCTGACAACTGAGCAAACTCCATTCACTGATGAATGCCATGAGATGTGGTTGAAAGGTCTGGAAAATATATATTAAGTGGACCTTTATTTAAGATATTTCTTTTGTCATGCTACTATTACCAAGATCAAGAATGAGCCTTGAAACTCAGCATGTATTAATGAATCTTTAACACATGTATTAATAGTTTTAAACTCATTTGTGAATAATTTTATATAGTTAAAAATGCTTTATAACACACTGTAAGGATTTATTATGTTGTGTTATCAATCATTCGATAATGATTGTATACAGGTAAGGATGCTTCATAGGAAAAGTTATTATTGTTGACAAATTTGTTAATAAAAATGTCCTTAGATCTGCGTCTAACTTTATATACGGCTAATAAATGCTAAATGGGAGGTTGAAGTAAAGTGTTAGAATAAAGCTGTTACGTGTTGAGGATATCAAGTGCAATGTTAACATTGCATAAAATATGAAAAGAAAATGAAAATGTGATTCTACTCCTGTCTTTTACTCAGATATCAGGTGATAACTGCTGAACCTTAATGTTTTCTGTCTGTGAATTTCAGCACCCTATCCCCGTAGACATTTCAGCGTTACGCCCTTTTTCAGCACACCCAGCAACAGCTGGATTAAAGTGGCCACATGACAAGCTGTCATGTTGGATATCAGAGGTTGTTGCAACTCATCCAGTTTTTTTTTATATATGATATGAGTCATCTTTACTGAATTTCTCAAATGTGCCTGCCACTATTTTTTCCCGTCTTTAAAAAAGTTTGTTTTTTTTAAAAGCTGTCTTTGAGACTATGAAGCTTCTGAATCTCTTCCTGAATCTGTCGGCGTTTGTGTTCCTGAAAGCAAACTGCCTGTCATCTCACTCCCTTTACTCAAGTCACATTATACAAGCGCAGTGGAGTTTGGTGTCATCCAAGGCGCACAGGTGGCTCATTCACTGGCTGACTGCGGCATCAGTTCCTCCGTAGCACACTGGCACAAACTGAATAGCTTCAGGTGTAATCCTCACCTGCTCTCTCACTGTTAAATCCCAAATGTTTTGATTTATTTTGTCTCCCCTTTCCATTTGTTTGGCTCTCTTTTCAGCAATGGAAGGATTTAGCACTAAGGGATTAGTCAAAGTGGGCCCTGTTTATGTTCACGCAGGAAGAAAGTGATGTCAAGGCATTTCACACGGCATCATGAGTCCTGTACAAATATTGTGCTGTATGCAGTCACTGCACCTGCCTCCTGTTATCTGCTCCATGAATGACTCTTTGCTCTGAGTCAACATCTCTTTCTCCTTCTTTATTATGTGATTAAAGCAGCATAAGAAATAGATGCTGATGCACAAAGCCTCCACGCTGACACACCTGAGCCACATTTTCTCTTTTCATGTTGGTGCTGCTTTGTAACTTACACTTTTGAAGTTCAGTTATTTTGTGCATCTGTGCCCCTAAACAATGAAGCACAGTGGTGAATGTCCAGATTGTGTCCGTCAGTGTGGGGTTTTCTGTGCTTATGTGCACAAGAGGAGGGGTCTGCGGAGAGGGGAGCGGCCTCCTCCCAGCCTCCAACACATGGTGCCCAGACTAAACAACAAGATGAATGTTTCCTGAGTCCAACCTGGAACGGAGGCACCCCAATCTGCCCGTGTGGCTTGAAGGACTGACTGAATGAATCGCATTCAGAGCAGAAACAAAGGACAGGTTATAGGAGAGGAGAGAAAAAGAAAATTAGGTAAGAAGGCAAAGGAGAGAGGTTTAGTTTGTTCATTTCAAGTTTGGATTTCACCACATAGCATCAGTTTTAGGATAACTCCACTTTATTACAAATTGGGTCTTGTTTTCATATAGTTTGGGCCAGCAGTTTGATCTGTTATGTTAGCATTGTACTCACAAAGTGGTTGGTTGAGCTCTTGGAACGCAGCATTGTCGCTAAAAAGAAGTTATAATCAGACTGTTTTAACGGATTTAAAGGGGCACTCCACTGATTTTACACATCAATATTAGTTTACTCATCATGTGAAGTACTACCCAGCCTGTGAAAACAGTTGTATAAAGTCTTATGTGGCTCTGAAGGGAGCACTCCGAAGTAGGTCAAAATAACCCTAATGATGTCATCAGGATGTTTTACTGGCGTCCGGTAGTCGCTTTCAGTCCAAAATGGCGGAAGCGGAGTTTTGCTGCTGGGCACTGATGTTGCAATGGAACGAACAATTGACTTTCACTTCAATATGCAATATACGTTCTTTAGATGTGGGTTCGGATGGTCTGATGAAAGATGCCATCAAGTTGCATTATGGGAACTGTAGAATCCAGTGTTATTAGGAGATTGACTCGTAGGCTACTAGGTACCAAAAGTCAGGATATCTCGGCCTCCACTGCTTCGATTTTGACTATTCTTTTTTTAATCACTTTTTGAGTCACCCAACTTTATGAAAGTGCAAGTGTCCCAAATTTCCAGATTATTTAAATTTATTTTGAAGAGAAAACTGGTGAATGGTGAAATTACAAAATTATAACCATTGGTTCAATGTTGACCTACAGAACTTACAGTTTGAGCGCATGCACATTTTTTTTGTGCCTTCAGGGATTATTTCAAGTATTTTGGGTAGTTCAGATAGTCTGGCTAAACTGTTGGTTTAGAATCTGTCTGAAATATGTAGCCAAGTCCAGTTGCACTTCGTTGTAGCAATGTCACCAAATTCCCAAATCTCAGTCATTACTTTGGTGAGTACAATAACATCACAACCAAACAATTAAAAAGGCCCAAGTTGTAATGAACCAGAATTATCCTTTAAGTTTATCCATTGACTGTCTATGTTAGCATTTTAATCCAAATACACACCAATTTACCTCAATTCTGAACATATCTTTTGCATCCTAAAGCTTTATCCTGAAAGTAAAACATGTGTTTCAAGTTGAACCTAAATGTCTTCAGCTCGGTCTAAACTCTTCCACAACCCACAAGGTGTTACCGTCATGCGATGATGGAACTGTTAACAAGACCAACAAAAGCTCAGTGTGCTGCTGTCAACCTGCCTCCTCCCACACGTCACCTTTCACCTCCCTGCCCCGCACCCCCACATCACACCTCCACCCTTTTTTTTAAAGCCTGCTGGCCTTCGCTGTGTGTTTGGCTGGCTGGCTTAGTGAAACAGTGAATTAGAGGCTGGGGCTTCGGGGAGAAGGGGTTGAGGTATCGTGGTGAAAACGTTTGGCAGGCGATGGGAAAGGCGCCTCGTATTGGAGACAGAGCTCTGGGGCTCTCTGGGGGTTACGATGGGCTGAGCCTCGTTGCGGTTTGTAACAACAAGCTGTTGGATTTGGAGAGAAAGTTCCAGACACACCCCCAACCCTTACTCAACGCTCCATGCTACCCCCCTTTTTCCCCCTGAAAAAGTGTATCTCTCTCAGACAGGAAGCCCTCTTTATGTGTTTTTCTTCAGCCTACCAGCTCTCATCCTCCGTCTTCAGCTCGCTCCTTCCTCACTCTTCTTCTTCTCCTGATTGAAGGGAGCCAGATTTCTCGGTCGAGAGGGGACACACACACACGCACGGACGCCTACATGTGACAAGCCCCCGCTACACAATGGCTGTTGGCTGAGGCAGAGGAGGGGGCGGCGGGGCAGCGGCAGTTTCTTGGATGGCCTGATTGGAGCATAAACAGCAGCCCAGGAAGTGCTGAAGTAAGAGAGAGAGAGAAAGAGAGGGAGGGGGAGCAGGGGAAGTGTACAGATCTTGCCGGGAGAGAGCAAAAAGTTTGGGACTGCGACGGTGTGTTGGTTAGTTTGTGTCACTCTGGTTGTGTCCAAGACTTTGGGCTTTTTTCTATCAGGACATACTGAGTTGAAGAGAGACAGAAAAAGAAGAGGTGAGTAGCAGCATCTCATACAAGAACACATCCACTCATATACATGTGAGTACAAACGACTGGATTCAAACTGATGTATTTTAAGGTGAATCTTCTTGCATTATTAAAGCATGCAATGTCATTTTAAAGTTTTTTTTTGAATGGCACACAGCAGCGTAGTTTTCTTAATGTGTGCTGTTTGCTGATAGTTTCCCCTGGTTCTGAATGCTGCTTGTTTTGCATAGACTGTTTTTGTGGTGCCTTGAACTGCAGCCAGCCATTCAGTGCCGTGAAGCAAAAAAAAGGGGACCATCTAATGTGTGTGTGGCTGTGTCTAATTAAGCTAATGGGGGAGTCGAGTGGTGAGGGTCAGACCATGAGAGGCTGAACTTGAAAACATCACGTTCACTTTCACAAAACACAAACTATCTGTTACATGATTCAAACCGCTCTACATAACTTTTCTTAATCTTTTTTCCGCTGCCTCTAAATCTCACTTTTCTAGATCACACAGAGGAGTGACATTTGTAGATGAAAGTAGCTGATTTTAGATCAGATTTACTGTAGATTTTAGACATTTATGGTGCTGTTTGCTCTGTGGATCAAATGGATTTCTTAAATTTTCCCACCGGGGGAGATGCTGCATTCCTCCTCTCAACGTGAACATCAATGTCAATTCGCAGCTTCAAAGAGTGTTCCTCTCATGTCACACAGATTCACAGGCAGCAGTAAACTGTTGTAAATAGTGATCTGTTTTTATCTGAGAGCTATCACCGCATTCGTCACCGCGCTGCAAATAAAATAGCGTTTTAAGCATTGTACTGTCTTAACAAGCCTATTTTACTGTCTGGAGCTCTCCAATACTGCTGGAAGGGCTTTAACTTTTTCCACTGTTGAGTAGATTTACATCTGGAAAAGACTGGCCTGCCTAAGCACAAACAAATGGGAAAAAAAAATTAATTTCACAGACATTCACAAATGAATCTTGCTTAATGTCAAACTTGGTTTAAAATGTATTTTTTATCACCATTAAAATCGTCACAAATTCAGATAAATCTTATAAATAATCAGCGAAAGCAGCAGCATATCATTAAAACTTGTTAAAAACCAGATTTCCTTGTTAAATTTGTTCTTTTTTTGCTGGTTTCAAAGTAACACTCTCAGGCAGCCCACCTATTAGCCATTTTTTGGCTTCATTCAGCAGGTTTTGTATTTAATTCTGTAATAATACAGTTTCCGTAACTAGGGCTGGCCTTGACCAAAGAAATTCTTAGTCGACTCAAGGCCCCTGAGACACCAAGCTGATAGTCGAACAGTCTGGGGCCGTTGGTGAGTGTCCGTCGGCCTAGTTACCTTCGCCAAGCGACATACATGAAACTGGCCTTGGCGGAGGTCTGCGCTCTCCGAGTGCACTTCTAGTTTTTCGGTGTGTCCCGCATCGTCGGCTCTAGTCTGCCTGTGTCTGAGTTTTTTCGGCCGATTCAGCATGTTGAATTGGTGGCCCGTCGGTGAAAGAAATCACCCTGATTGGCAGTTCAGCTTAAACGAATCAGTGCACAAGAAGAGAAACGAAAGTGAGGAAAGCAAGCCAACGAGTAAAGTCAAAAGGCTCTTCTCATTTTTCATCGTAAGTATCATAACAACGGTTTGTATATCCGTCGTCCTCGGTCTTCCGGTTTCCATTTTTGAATGACGATTACCGACTACCGCGACCTGCTGGTGTGGAGAGTTATTTCATCTCACGCAGGCACATGTATGTAGTAGTTGGCCGTAAGCTATCGTCTTTGTAGTGTGTTCAAGTGCAACTTTTTTCTGCCAAGACAAAGGTGACATGAGGCGACGCAACTGGTGGCCTTTGTCGTTGCTAGTTCTTTGATGTCGGGTTGGTGTGTCTGGGCCTCAACACTCTCGGATTAGTTGATTTTAATTGATAGATCTGGAAAACTGAGATTCTCCACAAAGAATCACACAAAATCACCACTTTAAATCTTGTGTTTACCAGAGATGTGCTCATAAGTTTCTTGGAAACAAGTCATTCAGCATGAAAAAAGCATGAAAAACAACCAGTTGACTAAAGAAATCTAACACCAAAACGGCTGATTAGTCCACTAATCGTCTAAGACGAGGCAGCCCTATCCATAACCCTACTTTTTAGCAGTCAGGTGTTCAGCGATGGGTGTGATTTGTTGTGTCTCTTTCAGCAGCGAGTATATCAACTTCAGCTCCCCACCGGGGGGGAAGGTAAACAGGTCTGAGAGCAGCGCCTCGTCAGAAAGACAAATGAGCATGCACCCTTGCACCCCTACCAGCGCCCCCGGACCTCATCCTTCATCACTCGTTCCGGCGCTTTGACAGCTTTAGACTGTCTCTCACTAGTTTTCTCTGTACTCTGCTGATGTAGCAAGTTGTCAAATTTCTCACCAGACCAAAGGAAACTGTTATTAACTCTAAGGCAGTGCTTCGGCTGCCAGTGTAATTCAGCCAAGCTATTTGTCTAAACGCTAGCATATGAGGCGCAGCGATTCTGGCAGTGTTTTTACAAGCAAAGGCACACAGTAGCTCCTGACCATATGCGTCCATTTGTCTGATATCGTTACGAGACGCTAAGGTTACGCGTTGACCACCTGTTTACCTTGCTGGGCCGCTCTCTTGCGTCAGCATCCAGACATAACAGATCATGTCTGGATCTGAGCAGGAGATCAAGCACTAACCTGGGCCATATGTATTAGCTGATGCTGTGGAGTTTGATGGCTGCCACGGGACATTGAGCTCGGTGGAAACACACCTGGGCCAGTGGCATGTGGCCGAGCAGTGCTGAGGCCAGGGGTTGGTGGGGGGGGGATGGGGGAGGGAGGCCTGACCAGGTGTTTCTCCTGCAAGCTGTCTGCACTGTCATCCCTCATTGGGCCCCGAGCCAACTCGCGCCACGTCTCATTGAGCTTCAGGGTTTGATCAAACCTCATTACAGCGCTTTCATTTCAGCTCCTGTTGGTGGTTGAGTTATGGATATGATAACTGAATGAAGCTCCTCAAAGTGCATTTGTTTGTTTTTGTTTGTAAAAAATAAATACAGAAAGAGAGAAAGACACAGAAAATACTGTTAATACATGTTTTTAGGGCTGCCCCCTCTTAGTTGATTAGTCGACTAATGGTTGTTTTGGTCTTAGTTGACTAAGATATCTTTAGTGAATTAGTCGTTTTTTATGCTTTTTCAGGCTGAATGTCTTATTTCCAAGAAACTTATGAGCACATCTCTGGTAAACACAAGATTGAAAGTGGTGCTTTTGTGTTCTTTATGGAGAAACTCAGTTTTACAGATCTGTCGTTTAAATCAACTAATCAACTAGTCAACAAAATCGTATGAGTGTTGGTCGACTTAGAATTTCTTTGGTCAAGGACAGCTCTATGTTTTTTGCTTTTGAGTTAAAACAATATTGTTGTATTGTCGTATAAACGTTCCAATGAAAACCTTCCAGTGAAGTGTGTGGATTATCCAGAGCAACAGGGACACTTATTCTGGAAAGAGATGTTGATTTTCTAAATCTCATTCCAGTGATGACTGCTGAAAGCTCTGGAAAATTTCCAGTAAGTGGAACTTGTACTAAGAATTCTTTTGGCAAACTACCATTTTCAAGGTCAATATTAAGGCCAATTAATCACAAGCCACTTCTTTTAAGGTTTATATAAACTTCCTTCACAGGGTGACCAAACAGCGTTTTGGGCAGCCCAGTCACTCGAAAAGGCGTATGAACGACACGATTATGCGGAAGGCAAAAAAGCGTTCTTGTCCACTGCTGGTATCAGTTTTGTTCAATAAGCTTTTAAGATTTTTGCTGAGGCGAATTATGTTCTCAATTAGCTGCGAACAACTGATCTTGTCCTCGAGGAAGTCTTCCTATCGTTTCAGCAGCTTACACCAGAAGCCGTCTTTATGGCCAAATCAACTTGAGTCTAATAGAGGTGAGGATGATTGCAAGGTGTAATCAGACTAAATCTCTGTCACATTAATTGACTTCTACTCGACGTCCGTTTGAGCTAAATAATTTTCTGTGGAACAGTTTGAAAATCTTGTATTTCTGCAATGACAGTAAGAAAGTACAGTACATAACACCTTATCTGGCCACCCTTTAAAGGAGCAGAAGATAAGCCATTTCCTATTATACACATAGACATTCTGTGTTCCTCTTGGATGCAAGTAAAATGACTTTCAGTCAGCCGCTAATGTCAACAGTCTAATGACTTGTACAGAGAAATGTGTCCGACCAGCAGAAAATGATTTAATAATGCAGTGATTTCAACTAATAATGATTCATTACCGTCAGACACTCTTTCCCCCATGCCCTTTTTATTTAATATTCACAACTGGTCTGAATGGAATTGGATTATTGTTTGAACCACTGGAGGAAGTCTAAAGCAAAAAAAGCTGAATCAAATTCAGCTCCAAATAAATATCTTTGGATGCAAAAAGTATCTCTCCTGCAGAGTTCCTATGGGTAGAGGAGGCCGTGATATTGCAAATGTGTTTCCCTGCTGTTGTCTTTTATTATTGTTCTGTTGGGCAATGGTAGAGGAAGCTTATGTTAGACCTCAGCATTTGCTGCAGTAGATGCTGTAGGCTTTGCTGTGACAAGGATAATCCACAGAGGAAAATCATGCTTCCTGTCGTGATGCTAGTGGAGCTATAATGGAAATTTTGCCAAGACATGAAATTAGATTTTTTTGTAGGCCTCACTGCAAAGAGCATGTCGGAAAAAGTCCCTTTGGGGTTAGCCTACAAATGGGCGGACCAGGACAAAAAAAGTCATAAAAGTGTATTTTTAAGTCAGGAAATACGTCTTCTTTCTTGTTAAAATGCCCTTCTTAAACGAGAAACACTATTCTTTTCCTCCCTCTTTACTCCCTCTTGACGTTTCTCATACTTCATTGACTCCACCTATTCAGTGAAGTCATTTGTTTGACCATCTCCTCTCTCTCTCTGGCAGTAATGAGAAGGGGGGTAAGACAAACGTTCCCCACCCACAGGCTCAGATGGAGGCGGGAGAGGCTCAAGCAAACACCGCTCGGACACCCTTCACTCGCCATTAACCCCCCCGCCCCCCACCCCGGGTCTTTTCTCCCAGTGTAAACAACCCTCCGCCTCTCTCATCCGTCCACTCCTTTAGGCATGTGGTTTGACGTGGCGCCTCCCACAACACACAAGAACGTACCAGGGCTGTTTTTGTCCAGTGACAGACATGCTTTGTGTACACATTGATAGGAGTTGTATGTTTTTGTCCCATCTGTCTACATCTGCCCTCTGAGCAATGAGGCAGAATGAGAGAGGAGTGACGAAGAACAATCTAATTGATATTAAAGGGAAGATGAAATGCAATAAAAGTGCACCGATAAAATATATAATCTACAAATGCCCTCACGTGTACAGCCGGTAAAACTATTCGCATACGTCATTCTTTGAAAGTGCATAAAGCACTCAAGGTTTTCTGTCCCCATAAAGCGTTGTTAATTAAGAAAACTCTGAATTTGAGTATTGAAGCTGCCTAATCCCAATAAATATGGATGAGATTTCTGTCTTGAGCCCTATTTAACAACCTGCAGTGTCTTGCCCTTTTTTCCTTAGATGTTAGCTCTTTTATGTTCTCTATCGACCAAATTGACCGCTCGCTAATGAGTCACTATCGTGGCATGATTTCATAATTACCCCTCCGCCTGACAAACACTCTCGTTTAGCCACGGTCGAGATTATAAAAAGTCCTATTCCTGAAAGTATTCTGTAAAGCCTGTGACACACAGGATGTTTTCGTTAAGCCGGGCTATTCTAGGAACTACCTGAGCTTTGGAAGTTTTGAGGAAACCGGTCTTCAACTTCTACGTGGTCTGTTTTGGTGTGTTTAGAGAACTCCTTCCTGCTCTGACTGATAAATAGACGAGACCATGTAAATAGTGGAAATAGGCCCAGAAGAGCAGTTTAATGAGTATCAAATAAAACCATTACGGGGTAAATGTAATGACAGATATATGGGAGTTGCTATTTTTGCACCATGTATGGATATGTTAGGGTACAGAATTAAGTCGGTTTAGTCTGAGGATTTTAGTTAAGTAGTTGTAGGATTATACAAGAGTGACACCTCTTCACTTCAAATACGTACTGCAGTTGATAAAAAGTTGTGTCGCATGTGATGGACAGCATTTGATGGCAGTGAAGTTTTGTGGCTGCAATACTAGTCTCTCACTTCTCAAATAGGAGTAAATAGTGTATTTTTGGGGGACTATTTTCAGTCACGGATTTGGTGTTTTGGAATATAATATTCATAGCTATGTTTTCTTTAGTCGATAATAACCTGAAACTAAAAATCATGTTTTCGTTAGCTTAGAATGAGCCCTTCATATCTACATAGGGAGCGGGTCCTCTTCACGGTGTCCGACATGTTGCTCCATCATGTTTCTACAGTAGCTCAGAACAGACAAACCAAACACTGGCTCTACAGAGCCTTTCGTGTTTTTACGTTACCTGAAGGCCACCGTGTTCTCTGACACGCTTGTGAAACTGCAGTTATGTGAGCTGCAAAGTGCAAAACCATAGTACCGCCAGCCTGCGTCTGACTTCCGTTGCTCCTAAAGTAGTGTTATTATGTTAAAGATGCCTCCTGAGCGAGGCGAACAGCCTTACCACGGTTTTGAACTTGGCGGCCCACGTTGGAAAGGGAGGAGTGAGCAGAGGGGTACTCTGGTACTTTGGTTGGTTGTACTTAACTCCACCCTTTTGTGTCACGTCTGGTTGCAAAAAAAAACCAAGATGGCAACGGCCAAAATGCCGAACTCGAGGCTTCAAAACCATAGTCCACAAACCAATGGGTGACGTCAGGGTGACTATGTCCATTTCGTATGTACTGTCTATGATTCCATCATGTCTCTTTAAAAATAACCTTTTCAGTGAAATCATCAGTATTTTCTTTTAGTTTTTTGCCGCTTCTTTACCTCTAGATCATCTGATCCAGACTGCACTCCTGTGCCAGTGAGCTATTCCCCCCCCAGGCTCCTCTCAGAGTAATGAAAGCCATCTTGTAAAACCTGACATTTCCAATGTTGTAGTACGTCTTTTACCGTTCTGCTTCACCTCAATACCCTGAATTGGTTTCAATAGCGGTGCCAGTGTTAATAAAAGTTAAATATGTCTCCAGTGTGAAAATATTTTAGTAATATTTCTTTCTATCTGAAAATCATAATGGGCCTTTAATGGTATTTTTCCATTTTAGCCTGCCCAGTCGTGACGCGGTTCTCGTCTGAGTTTTAAGCTCCTTCACAGCATTATATTTTAAAGCTCGTCTTTACAGATAATATCTATAATATGGGGCAGCCATAAGGTTTACCAGTCTATCATTACTTTTCCCATAAATGGGGGGAAAACTATGGCTAGTAAGTGGTTTGCTTAGAGTTTCCATTCCCCCAAAATCCCACTCTGCTTTTTCTACCTTAAAATTCAAGGCCACAGAACATTCCATGAAGTTCAGAACAGTTCCATTAGTTTTATAACGGCAGGAAGACGGGAAACAGCCCCTTAACACAAACGTTCACCCACACACTGTTCCGTCCCTTGTGCCCTTGATCGCCTTTTCTTAGGACTTTGTTTCGAGGTTTCCTTCCCGTCAGGTTTTCCTTTCACACAAGTGTGTATCCTCCCCGGCAGCGACACAACAATGCCCCGCTTCATTTCAGCTCTCCGAGACCTGAGACCGCTGGAGCCAATGGGCTGCTAGGCACATGCTAAAGCCATTAGGTGGTGGATGACGGTGGTTAGCCACAGAGGCATCGCAAAGTAACCATCTCACTATGTGCATAATGAAGTCGAGGGGAAGGGACGGGGTACTGTATCAGCTATCTGCACGTGTGTGCACGTGCAGGCGTGTTGAAATGTGGCGAGTCGCCTGTCTGGCCAGTGGACTGCCAATCATACAACAAGCCATTCAAAAGGAAGAATGTGCTTTACGTGGTTTGTTTATTGAGATATCAATTCATATTACCCTCTGTTAAAGCTTTTAGCCAAAAGCTCCCCAGTATCTGCTCAGACGGACACATCCCAGCCGTGGAGGAGGAGGCCTTTTATTATTAGCCTGACTCCCATTTGGTCTCTCAGTCAAGCTCAGACAGTTTGATGGAGGACACTCTGTGGAGCTGGAGAATGACTTAATTACAGTCACTATCTCAATCTGAATTTACTGGGAGTGCATCCATAATGCATGTCTTACTTGGTATCAGCGGGCCCCCAATTGGAGTCGACCAATAATCCTGACAGAACTCTCAAGTTTCTTTGCAGATGTGCAGCAATGCATTGTGTGCAAACAGGGTTGTATCCAAGGACAAGTTTTTATCTATAATCTATGTATTATTTTTACATTTTTCTAATACTTGTATCAATGTTGTAGTATGATTGGTCTTGGTCTCGAGACCACATTTTGAAGGTCTCTGTCTTGTCTCAAACTCAACCACATTTTCACTCGGCCTTGTCTCGGTCTCGAACAAAGAGGACTCGGGATTGTATTTCAAGACCAGTCAAGACCACAATTGCGGGGTTAAATTGCCTGTGCATTGTCTGATTTATTTGTTAACATCATTACTGTGATTGCTCATAAAAAAAACAAAAGAACATTCCCACTTCAAAGCCTTTTGATTATGTTATCAAGACATTTCTCATGGTACACTTATACATATACACATACTGTATTATGGCAAAACAAAAGAGGTGAATGAAGAGGAATCTTCTTGTTTTCTGTGGGTGTTTTTATGGGAATGTGGATCTTTCAGATCAATTTGAGGAGTGCCTATGGTTTGCACGATCCATATTTTATCGTAAGTGTGTCATGTAGTGTTCCACTGATCTAGTCTTGATCTTGACTCGGTCTCTCCCTACCTTAGTCTTGGTCTTGACTCCATCTCAACCCCTCAAAGTCTTGGTCTTGTCTTGGTCTTGATACTGTCTGGTCTTGGTCATGACTTGGTCTCAGTTTAGGTGGTCTTGATACTGACTTGTATAGTCTATGTCAAAAGTTTTGACAAATGCCCATCAAAATTTAGTTGGCCACTTCGGGGCAGCACAACAAGCTGTAAATGCAACATTGACATCGCTTTAAGAAGTTGATGTGATAAATATTTTAGCGAACAGTTGTACATACGCATCCAGAAGACGTGGAGAAACTTTAGCATTCATTTTAAGTCATGTTTCTGGCCATCTGACGAATGTAAATCCAATATTCTCTCTCTTTTTGCTCTGTTTTTGGTCTCCACCAACCCTTGAGGGAAATACCTACCTCTTTAGCTGCTAAATTCTCCGCTATGTTCACCAGCTAGTCGCTACCTTTGCCTGTTTACCATTTGGGGCTGTGCTAGTGGTGAACAGTGGGTTTATCAGAGCTTTTCCCTGAAAACAGCTTCCTGTTTCTGCTGGAAACCGGGTTAATGAGAGCAGTGAGACCAAGCAGTGAAGCTCAGGGGAACTCGGGTAATAATTCTCTGTGGATTCATCACAACAAGCGACTCCTTTCATATTACTCATATTTTTATGAATGCTGGCTGTAGTAATATTGAAAAGGGAAAGGAAAGTTACCTACCACATACCTACCACAGGCCTCTTGGACACACTCTTGTGTTCATTCTGTAAACCCACTGTATTACAGGCGTCATTATTCTCTTGATGACTGGCATGTGAAAATATTGTTCCTGCTGCATTGGGATTCATTTTGTTGTTGTGTTGTTGTAAACTCTGAACCAAATATGTATCCATGTCACCAGGGGAATCTCTGCTTGGTATTTTTGTTCCCTAGAAACAATTCTCTTTGGACTATTAACCAGTACAGTTTCTATGGAGCAGCTGCATACTTCACTCTTGATGACAGCACTTAGCTTGAGTGTCGGTTCTCTGATTTCCAGCTTCGGGAGAGAGAGTTTTTCCTCCAGCCAGAATTTGTCTAGACGATCGGAAAGACATATAAGAAAACGTTCCCTTTTTAAGGATTCGTGCTGCATTGCAGTTGAAGGTCTACAGCATGGGTTTGCAGCATCTACAGTATCATTTCCATGGGGGTTATGTGTTACACAGTATGTCCCAGTAAGCTGGATTCTGTGCTGCTTTGATCAGGGTAGAGTCCCCTCGCTAATCCGCTTGAGCTCTGGATGTTTTCCCAGGACACACACACACACACACACACACACACGCTCACAAATTGTGATTAAAAAACAGATGTGAAGGCCTAGCCAAAAAGATGAAATGGTCTGAATAAATCAAATGGGAACAAACTGACATAACACTCAGATGTTGGACTACACATTTGCATGTTTAAGCATACTGTGCCATTTTAGATTTTGTATCTGTAGTGAAAGTTATCCTATTACACTCTACTACTACTATACAGAATAGTGCTTGTGCTCTTTATAGGGCTGTCGCGGTGAAGGAATTTCCCCTGAAGTGATAATGGTTGGCTCAACAGTGAGATATGTGGTATTATTGCCAATTTGTTATTTTTTTTTTTTTTCTGCAAATTACATCATTTATCCTGATTTTAAAAGCAAAATTGTAGTGGTTGTGGCGGTTGCTTGCCATCTCCTGCGGTCGGCTTTTCAATAGCGCACTATTACAATATTGCTGTTATTGCGACAGCCCTAGCTCTTTATCCAGAGCAGTTATAACTAACTTAATGACGTAATGCCCACCTAAGTTTTCATGTCTTTAGTCACACCTTGTGGGAATAATAAGGGCATGATCTCTGATCCATATTTTAATTACGGCTGCAGGACACAGACAGGATTAGGGAATGTAAATGCTCTCCTCCTGTCATGTCTCCTCGTCTTTTTAGGAGCCATTTAACAGCTCTTAATTGCTCTGGGCTTAACTGTAAATCTCTGTGCCCCTTTTATTTGAGCGCTAATAAACAGGTGGGAAGGGATTTTTATCTGGATGCAGCTGATGAGCTGAAAGGAAAGGGCGTAATGAGAAGATGAAGATGGAGAGAGGAATGGGAAAGGAGAGAAGAGAGGAAGGAAGAAGGGATGCTACTTGAGTACCTCCCTGCATTACATCACTGAGATGCTTCAGCTCTGATGACATCGTCGGGCTGGGAGGGGAGGGGGCTGGCCCTGGGGATGATGTCATTAATAACCAATCACAGAACTCGGGGCCCGGTAGAGTCTGGCTATAGCTCCTGAGAATGAAATAGCAGGATCTCTGAAAATGTCTTTTCCCCTTCTCAAATCACGGAGCCGTTGTGTCTTGTGTGCTTTGTCCTGAGGTTATTTTTAGACTCTGGTGTTTAAACAAATATATTTCCGACCTGTTCCTGCCTGTGCCACAGAGCAAAGGGTAAGCAGAGCTGGCTCTCCCAGAGAGGACAGAGCCATGTAAATACAGCCCTTAAGGGAATTAGCATTTGACTAACTTAATAGCACTTGAAGGAACTGCTTTGTGCCCTGTCCACATGAATAAACCAGTTTCTGCTTTACCGTGTTTGGTACGGACCAAGCAGTGCTACGCATCAATTTCAAGCCAGGGAGGTCATGCCACTGGGACACTGGGCCTTTTTCATCACTTTGCAGAGCTAACTTATCAGTGCTCTGCATGCACACTGTTAAAATGTGCTTGTGACCTCAGTTCTAAGGAGACTTGGGCAGAATTTTCTGTGTAGCCCTTATTCGGAGAAAGCAGGTGACTATTGACTATTGTAGACATTAAACCTGTGACTTTTCATTTGGAAGCTTTGCTGCTTTGTGACTTTGTGGATAATTTCCATTAAGAAACGTGTAAAAACAACAAACACATCATCCTGTCCATACCATTTTTCTTATATTGCTTATTTACGTCCAGCAGACACAGAGCAACATTAGCGTTCATTTGAAGGCATTACAATGCAAGTCCAATTTTCACTCTCCTTTTAGCTCTGTTTTGGTCTCCACCAGTGGGCAACCTCCGGGTCTGAAAAGTGAAGCCAATGTGGAAGAGCCTTAAACTTGCATTCTTTCTAATAGCCAGCAGGGGGCGACTCCTCTGGTTGCAAAAAGAAGTCCGAAAATGACTCCCAGTCGCTACCACAGCGTTCTCTGGTCTGGGAGTTGTCCGTGTTTTCGTCTTAGAACTTTAACCCTTTCACAGTGTGTTTTCAGTTCATGAAAGTTAATTGTAACATTTTGGTCACCTAAAAATATCTTATTGTACTTAGCTCCACCCACTTCTGGTTGCAAATAACCAATTTTGTGACGGAAAAATACCAAGATGTTGATTTGTAGGCTTCAAAACAGCAGTCCACAAATCAATGGGTGACGTGACGGTGACTATGTCCCCTTCTTATATATAGCCTAGTTTCCACCAACTCCTGAGGGAAATATTTGTCTCATTAACTGCTGAATGCTCCGTTATGTTCACCATAGTCACTAACTTTGTCTGGTGCTGGACAGTACAGATGCTGCATCTATAAACACATCTATTAAGTGACACTGACAAGAGTCCAAAACAGTAAAGTTGTGGGCCATAAAACCAAAACACTACGCTGAAAGACTGTAAAATGAGCCTTAGAACTGAGGGGAACTGTTGAGTCTGATGACAGTCCTCTGTGGGTCACTATGAGTGACCCCTTTCACATTGCATGTAGTCATTTGAGCCTTTGTTAATATAAAAACATGGAGTAGAGCAACTTTAAAGTTGTGACTTTAGATGTCTCTGTAATAAGGACTCCCAGTGCCCCACCTTGCCTGTTGCATCGCCTCTTAAAATTTTTATAGTCATAGCCGTTAAATTAGCCAGCTGTGCTGCAAGGAGGAGGAAGAACTGATTACAGTACAGAGGCCAATAACACTAGGAGGCAATATGATGCCAGGTAACTTTTTCATGTACACAGAGTAAAATCAATCACTGGCACTGCTGTGCAGTTACCACAGTGCCCACATACAGAAACTCCTCTGCCATCCATACTCCCTGTGACCTGATCCCTGCCTGGCGGTGGGTTATGGCCCCACTGTGGTAAAACTATTAAACTTTGCAGGCGCTCACTTTTTCTCCTCCTCTCCCATGGGAAAGCTGCAACATTTCCATTGCTGTGACCACACTACAATAAAGCCTGTGTTGTTTCCTTTCTCACTTTCCCTCAAGTTGATCACCTGCATTCTTAGAAATGTCCTCTGTGACCAAGGGAAGGTTACCTCCCGGTTATTCATTTGGCTGACTGACTGAGTAACACTTCAGACATTACTCCGTGACAGTAATAGTCTGATATTATGTAAAACTGTGGAAATGTCATGTAAACGCAACCGGTTGGAACCAGCCAAATTAAAAATCAGGAGGTAACCTTCCCTCCGTCACATATATGCACACCATATTTTTGTGTGTTAAGTGACTATACAGACTTTTAAAGTTCTCATTTTTGCAGCTTTGAGGGGAAAGAATGCACTTAGCCTCCACCCGTCACAGTTTATGCATGCATTTTCTCCCTCCGTCTGAAAACGTCTGGCCACATTCACAAACCTTCCAGCCCCTTCTGCTCCACAGAGCCGTATAAGCTTGGATGCAGTCCACCCACTGACCCACACAGTCGCACACACACATCCACACCGCGGGACACACAGCCGCAGACACACGGACAGCACACAGCAGCAGGTTTCACAGATAAAGCCTGGGACAGAGGCGCTAGTGTTCCCAGGATTCTCTGAGTGGCTCCCCCTCAACAGGGCCTATTTCACATCCCTCCACCACCTGCATCACTTATCAGCTCCAGCAGCACTCACCTCTCCAAAGCAGGACCGTATGGAGCCACTCAGTATCATCAGCTCTCTCACACACACACACAGTTGCGGACACTTGAAGAATGTAACATAAGCGGAGTAGTTTTGAGGTGTTTGAGCCGGTACATTTTGAAATAATACACCTTTTATCCTTAAGCCTAATGTCATACAGTGAATTTACAAATGCTGATTTGGTATTATTTGACTTATTAACACATTTCGTTTTTATTGCATTCCTGAGCTATTAAGCTTTAAGTTTACGTTAGTTACGCTGTGCTTGCAGGGAAAGGAAGAGATACGCAGTGCAGGGGGGAAAGTGAGGAACACATGATTGACTGGCTGGTAAAGTCCAGGCCCTATAAGCTGCTTATCACTATGAAGAGAGTCAATTGCAGCGCAATCACTTTTTAATAAACTTGTGAGAGAGCAGACATATTGAAAGGCGTATTTAAATGGGAGCCATGTGCAGGCTGAACGCGTAGTTAACTTGCTGCAGCAAAAGGGGACGAAAGTTGCTTTAATTTGCTTTGGACTTTGCTGTTATATCTCTTGTGCGTCTGTCTTACTCCATCTCATTATCACCAGATAAGAGGAGCAGATGCTTCCCCCAGTATTTTAAGCCGCATCTTTAATTTACTGTACGCATATGTGCTTATGTGTGTGTGGTTTTTGTATGTATGTTGATATCACGAGTGCATTTCTGCTGTGTGCACTTGCTTTGAATTTGTTGACAGAGAAAACTTCACCCAAAACAGATAAGAGATATCTTATCAACAAGCACACAGTTTGAGAGAGGCCTGAGGATTTGACTTTTTTTTTGCACTTCATGCAGCTCCTGTTGCATTAAGGCAGCATTCTGCAGACTGATGGACAGTCTGTACTAAAAGTCTGTAGGCAGATCTGATTCTCCACCGTGACATTATCATCACATGGCCAGAGTTCAGCAGAGAGATGATGGCTCTCCATGTCAGGAGAAAACTAGCAACATAGGATTTTGATGGAGTCCCATGCAGCTACTGGCTTAAAGGATCAGTCTGAACGCATAATAAAGAGGAAAAAAAGTCAGTTGCTAGTTTATTAGGTTCACCTAGCCATACTGTAAGGCTGCATACACACAACAGCCCTGCATGAAGGTTATAATGTTCAGTTTTTTTTTTTTTGTATTCAACTTTATAGCCAAACTGGAGGCTGCGTTTTGTGGTGCGTGTTAGTGAGTGGCAATTCTAATATCAAATTTTTTATTTTAATATTTCCATGTAGGGCTGCAACTAATGATTATTGTCATTACTGATTAATTTGCCGGTTATTTTCTAGATTAATCAATTTATCGTTTTGTCTATAAAATGTCAGAAAATAGTGAAAAATGTCCAAATCCCAGTTTCTCAGAATCCAAAGTGATGTCTTTAAATGTCTTGTTTTATCCAAAACCCAAAGCTATTCAGGTTAATATGATATAAAAGAGAGAACAACAGGAAATCTCCATATCTGAGAGGCTGAAAACAGCATTTTCTGCCATTTTTGCATGAAAAATGACTTGAACGTCGATCGACTTATCGATTAGTTGCAGCTCTATTTCCATCCCTTTTACCACTGAGGTTAGAGTAAATGTAATATAACAACTGCCATGCCAGTCACTCACCATTTTGGTACTGAAACCCAGATATTAAATTGGCACTAGTATCAAAAATTCAAATGGTAGGCTGTTAAACAGATGAATCACTCACACCGGAGATCTGGTGTGATTAAATTAACTGCAATAAAATAGTTTCGAGCCCACAGTGCAGTCATATCTTTTATCCAGGGAGAGAGTTCAGGGTGGATCTCCTCAGGAGACTCTGGTCCTCTCTGGCTCCTGGGTGGATGTCCTCCTCCTCCCGGCTGCAGCTGTGCTCACCATCTCTCCATCCCTCCCCCCCTTAGGACGCCACCGGCCTCACTGTTGGCCCAGAGACGGTTGTCAAGGGAGACCTGCAGATATCCGAGCCGGTGGCTAGGTTGACTTACACCTACTCTGGCCACGAGTTAATGAAGTGTACACACTGCTGGGGTTTACTGGCAAACACATGTGCGTTTGTGTGCGCACACACACATACACATTCAGTAATTGCACACAGAGACACACTAACAAACACACGGGTTCATTAAGCAGCACTTAGTGTCTCAGTTAATAAACGACAGAGGAAATGTGCTAGAGCTTGTTTCCTTGTGCAAGATTGAGGAGGCACACTAACTATTTTCTCTTTCACACACTCACATAATTCCCCCTCTGATCATTGCACATCATGCCCGGTGCATCTTCAACAGCACCCCCTGGTGTGCTGAAAACGCAGTGCATCTTAAAAGTAGCAACAACATGTTTAGTATAGAGACGGTTAGTTGATTCGGATTGATCCGGTGCTGATGTGTGTCAGAGAGGGGTAGCAGAGAGACAGGGCGTTTGTGCTGATGAGTGAAGCTCGCCAATAAACAAAGCTGTTTGTTTGAGTTGTCCTCTGGCTGTCTTTAGAGGGAAGTATCAGAACTAACAGACCTCATCTCCCCTTAGCTTGTTTGTTTTTTGTGCAACAGCAGGAGAAAGAAGAAGGAGGAGGTGATGAGGGAGCAAAAAGGATTGATTTGCAGACATGTGAATAGCGATCTCACCCAGGAGTTCCAAAGACTGAGTCAAACTTTATCGAAGTTGTCGTCCATTCAGTAGGATGTTAACTTTTCACTTGAGTTAAAGATCTACAAGTCTCACCCACTCAGGATAAGCACTTGGAGGTAAAGCAGCAGAAAAATCAATTCTCCATGCTTCATTGAGCCGAGCTACAGTAAAGAGCCTCACTCTGCGAGTCTCCTGTGTGATGCATATGTATTTAACCTTTATTCTGCAATGTTAGGCTGCCTCTGTGGCTGTTTTGATATCACCCCACCACTGCTACTATTCCCAGCGCCGACACCCACACTCACACACACCAGACCACATGTCTGTAACTCATATCTTTTGGCCGACTGCCTGTCAGGTTGGCAGCCCTGTCTGTTTATAAGGCTTCACCAGAGCGGAAAGTCTGGACAGGCCTGTGTATCTGACTGCATACATTCTTACTGTACGTACACACACATGTATCTTAATTGAAAGGTGCATCGCAATCAGTGTGTGTACCGCAGAGCTGTGGGTGTCCACAAGTCTGAGCTGAGACAGATGTTGCGGTGGTCTTAGCTAAGAGGGTGGGGGACCGGCGTTCATTAACAGTAGCAAGGCAGCTGGGAGATGTCTCATTAAGTGAGAGATAGAGGAGGGGTGAAGAGAGACAGGAAGATAGTGAAGAAGAAGAAGAGATAGCAGAGGAAAATCCGGTCATGTGCCGAAGAGTTACAGAACTTCAGGAGAGGAATCTGACATCTAGTGACGTTTTTTAAGCCACTAATGATATTTCATTTGTCAGCTTCTTATGTATAATTCATATGTGGTGCTTTATTGTATGGTATTTTATTCCTGGAGGAGTGGACAGTTGTGTGTTTTAATGGGGAGGACAGCCAGCGAGAGGACAGATGAGAAACAAATGGTATCTGTGTTGACTGTGCTGTAGTTTACAGTATGACAACATGGCTAAGGGTGAATGCTCTCACATGCACATTGTGGAATTCAATCTTATATCAACAGGTCAAATAAACACACAGAGAGGAGAAGGAGGTGGTTTAATCATGAGGAAAAATTATGAAGTGGGTATTTTTTTGTAAAGAAAAAGAATAGGAAGAGCAAGAATTTCTGAATTTTCTGAAAAACTGAACACCATATTGAACTCATTAAGGTCCGTTCTGTTGCTAATACAGCATAAAGAAGGAACGCCTGTTCTCCAGGAGTTGTGACATAGTGACCTGAAAGTCATATAATCAACCTCTCAAATCAAAACAAAGCAGCACTGATCCACGGCCGATTGGAGGGAAGGACTCGGGGGTAAAGGTCGCCTCGTTCACAATGCTCTCTCTGATTGGTGGATTTAACATGTGGACAATTTTCTTTGGCAGCGAGCCTGAGGCGAAACTAGAAGTGAAATCCCTCCTATTTATGAAAGGTTTCTATTTCCCCTTTCTCTTTGTGAGGAATCACTTTCACACATGTCATGTTTTTCCCCATTGTGTGCAAAATTTGAAAAGTGTCGACATGCCTGAAAATTGTACTTTTTATGACTTGAACATGCAAAGGGTGAAACATATACCCAGATCGGAAGTCAGATGTTTCCTGCATGCAAGTGTTTGGTGTGAAAAATGTGGCCAGGCTGCATTGCGGGGGCCTTTTGGTGTCAGTTACCTGCATGGAAAGAGCTTATCTGTCAGATCAGCAATCAGTGACAGGTCGCTGTAGAAAATCAGCTTCTTTTTCTGTGAGCTTTGAGCGGGTCACCTCCACAGACTCTCACACATTAGCCGTCTCCTGTAGCCCGGCGGGGTCAGCGTGCAGCGCTGACTGTGGGCGGAAGAGAGTAACGTGATAAGTGAAGGGCATCAGGGAATCGGGTGGTCTCGGACTGACACAGGAAGGAGGACTGATGGGAAAACAAAGGTTCTTTGAAAATATGAAAATATGTCCACAGTTCTTTATCAGTTTTACAAGCCATCGTTGTAGTTTTGGCTCTTAAAATGTAACTTAAAGGTGCAGTGTGTAGGATTTGGCGGCATCTACAGCCATAGAAGCGACTCATAGAAGCTTAGCCTTGAAAAAAAGCAAACAAACTACATAGTCAGTGACTACGATTCTTTAATTTGAATTGAATGAAAAGATTCAAATCAGCAAAGTGATTTGTAATTTCCACCATTACAACCCATCCCATAGTTGTCAACACAGTTCATTCAAAACCACAAATGTCAACCTCATGGTGGTGCTAAAGGAAAAGTCAGAGGATCACAAGAGTTTCTTTGTCTAGGAAACATTCATGGCAATCCAATAATTGTGAATGTATTTCAGTCTGGACCAAAAGTGATGGACTGACCAACCAACCAGTAAATCTTGTAATGGGTCATTATTATTTCAGCTCACTGGCAGCGTCTTTTAAACAAGATTAAAAGTCTAAATAACTTGCTTAACTGGATATTATTGCAGCCTATTAGCAGCTTAATTTATTCTAATCACATTTAAATAAGATCCTTTTCGTACACTAGGCTCAGTTCCACATGAACGGATCATCTGATATCCCGATAACTTCCACATAATAAAAAAACACTGTCAGATACTCGGCAGTGGACCAGTGCTGTTATGTGTATCACTATTCATGGCTTCAGGGTATCGCTATGTGAGCCCTGCTTTTATTGCACACAACAGGGCTTTGTATCTAACTGCATAGTTATGGGACAGTAATAGTAGGGGAGAGAGTGGGAGTGTGCACAGGGATACATTCCTCCATAAATAAGTGACAAGCAGAAAGTAACTGCAAACAGCAGGAGGCCCCGCTCCTCATAAGATCTGGCCAAGTGTTTCATGTTGTCTTTCAACTGAGGGGACCATCATTTACTCAACACTGGCAGCTGTGAAAGAGAGAGTGGCATGCTTTAAGCTATCAGAGCGAGACACAATTCACTTGCAGATCCCTTGTGACACCCTGCGAGAAGGAGGTCATTTTTGGGGCCTGGAATGCTGACAGTAAAAATGCAGGTTGTTAAGACCACAGGGTGTGATTGTTGGTTTGGAGGAGCGGCTTTAATTACGACTTAGGGTTGACGAAGGCTGACCGGTTGGTTGGATGCGATGATGTATGTGTCATTGTCAGGACAGAAGGATGTTGACACAGAACTTGAAGATGAAAACAAAAGAGTTTCAGTGGTATTTCTTTTGAAGTCGTTGAAATTTCAGACCATATTTGAAACTCTATGAGTCGACTTTGGTTATGTATCGTCAAATATTTAAAAAACCCTGACGGCATATGAAATGTTATGTTCGCCAATGCTGAAACAATATAAAATATTTAAGGTTAGTTGTAAGTTTGCCAAATGACGGGGCATAAAAATTCAACAGTAAAACATTGTTATTGGTTGCTTTGGGCTCATTTTGTTATTCAGTCAATACATAATATAAGCCTTTCAAAGCACCCTCAATGAGTTTTATAGTAATGATTCTTCTAAAGTTGTAAGCTTTTGTTTCTGGACTTTTGCTGCTTTCAGCAATTATACAGGGAAAAAATCTATCAGCAAAGCATGCAATACCATTTTTTTTCTATGCTATAGCTGCTGCTCTCACCATCTGCTCATGAACGCAACATGTTCCAGCCTGTTCTCTGGGGGTTGTTGCATAGGAAAAACATAGGAAATCACTAATTTATGCAGACAGGTGCCTTGAAGTAAAGTTTGTGCAACAAAAAAAAAAAGGAAATCACAACATTTCCTCACAAAACAACTCTTGGAATTGAATGAACATTACAGATAACAGTGTAAAGAGTGTTAACATAGTGTGAAGCTAACTCAGTTCCACAGTATAATGACTGGGCCTGTGTATTGGCAAGAATCTGGCGATAAGATCATGATACAGGGGGATCGATGAATGAATATATTGTGATACTGTAAGCAGGGTGATATATTGCGATTTTTAAAAAATCGAATTTTAGGAAAGCTGTCATAGTATAAAGAACACCATATGCATAAAATCTGAGTTTATGCAATCAGAACAGTGGGATCTGCATTTGCATTTATCACAGTCCTTGTAACATCCAACATCATAGCACTACGTCATAATAGATAATGAGGAGTGCTGCACTGGGGCAGGAAATTTGATGTTGGAAATGTTGTAAAAAAACAGGTGGTCTTCAAGGATGGGGTAAGTAGTCAAATAACTATAAAAAACAGTGACTGTCCAGCTTACTTTGAAAGGAAATCCTTGGTATAGGATGTCAGTCTGGAAAACATCCGAGGCACTCTGAGTGTGAATTAAAAATCCTTTATTAAGACATAGTTAACACCCACCTACACACCTTGTTGAAGACTTGTTGAGTTGAAACGCATTGGTGGGTGTTATTCATGTCTTAATAAAGGACTTTTAATTCACACTCAGAGTGCCTCGGATGTTTTTCAGACTGCCATCCTATAATAAGGACTTCCTTTCAAAGTAAGCTGAACAGTCACTGTTTTTTATTGTTATCATGGCACTACTTTTTGATAGATTACAACACTGCTATCTTGCGGTCAGTTGTTTAAACACAACAAAAAATGAGCCACTGCCTGCCATATATTTATCTAGATCTATATATAAGTATTCATTCAAAATCGATACACTATCACTAAACATAATATCGCGATTCTCAGTGTATCAATATTGATATATGATCCCTATTGGCCGACTAACTGTGAGCATGTGAGCGGTTGAAAGCAGACAGGAAGTGGGCAGACTTGTCTCCATATGTTAGACATCATCCGTCAGCTGCTTGCATTGTGTTTGTTCATGCGCTCACCCCACCACTTTCAATTACATGCCCCACAAACTAGGCCATTGATCCCCTCACGTTTTCCTGTTTAAGGTATGCCAATTTGCACTTTCTTCTTGCACATTTAGATCAGGTCAGCAGCTGCGAAGAAATGATCTCATGCAGACTAGTCGCAGAAATCCAAACCCCCTCCATCGCCTGTCCTCTTTTACATAAACACACATATACCGACTACAGATGCGTGCGCGCTGACATGTTTGCACAATAATTTGCTTACTGTCGTGTTAGGCAAACAGGACAGTGTTGCTTTTAATAAACCCTCCAGAGTAGGAAACAAACAAAGACTGGTGGTGTCTCCTGCGAGGTTCCTAATTGGAAACAACGCTGCCTGTGCAGGACGGACGCTTGTCTTATTAGTCTGTCGTGTTGATCAGATAACTCCATCACATATTAGCAGAGCGGAGCAGTTTGGATGTGGCTCAGAAGTAGGTTATGACACATTTGGATGCATGCTAGTGTCTGGTGGGCCCCTCTGCTGGGATAGAGAGTTAAACAAGAGGCAGCTTGCAGACAGAGTCCTGATAAAGAACAGACTGTGTGTATATATATATGTGTGTGTGAGATAGTTTGATTGACACCTGCTAGTCTCAGGGTCCAGTTTTAAGACGAGAGAACGTGTTTCTTGTCAGTATCTTCTTTTGCAGTACTCTATAAACTTCTCCGACACATTTACATTCAGTGTATGACCACTCCATGGTAGCTGAAGAGCTTTTAGCCCGAGGGCGAGGGGGCTAGTCGCTCTGGGTCCTGGAATGCAGTTGACTTTCTAAATCCCCTACCAGTCTATCCTGGGGCTGCGGGGCAGGGCCTATCTCAAGCCCCCTTTTCCACGTGAGCCACGTCTGGAATCTTTAAGCAAGCAGTTCGCTGATTCTCCTCAGCTCTCCTCAGTCTTTTCACCGTCACTGTGTGTAGTGTTGATCCCAAAGTGCAATGGAGGAGGAAACAGTAGATGAAGACAAAGATTGTTCACTTGGGGAAGGTAATGAGCTTTCTGACACGCCACCCGCAAATTAATTTGGATGCTTTTTGAAGGTTTGAGTCTATTCTGTCTGCTGAGTGTAATTTGGTTAGCAGTGGGGGAACTGTGTTTGGGAGTTAAAAATAGGATTGGAAGTACATGAGACTACTGCAGCTCTGAACTTAAGCAGGGTGGGGGTTTGGGCTGATGGTGCTGGTGACGGAGCTGGATCGTGACGCACCACCCCTTTTGAGTATGTCTCAAAAATCAGGCCTGCTTTTTTTGTGTTTTCTGCAAGTGAAAACTGTAGATTGAAAGACAGAACGGATATTAGTGGAAGTAAATATAATGGCACGGGAAATAGACGTTGAATCATTGCAGCTACTAAGCGTGTGTTTTGCACTAGTTAAGTGCATGAAGCTGCCTTCGTCTCAGTCCCAACCTCTCTTTGAGAAGCAAACAAGAAATTCCTTTTTCATCCATGGCTCACAGCATGCTTTCAAGCTTTCAAAGAAGAAAAGAAATACCATATTAAACCACCCACAAAATAGTGGCAAATCACTTGAAATATCCATCTTCAGCTGTTGAGGAGCTGAACTCAGTAAGAGGTCCTTTATTTTACGCCATTACCCTCAGAAATTTGAAACATTATAGTTCTATCTGCCTCTCTAGAAAACAACACAGCAGATCTCTCCTCCTTTGCTGCTTTTTCTTCTCTTGCAGCATCTCACAGGATAGCTCTCAGATTGATGGATTATTTCTGTTTTCCCCAGGCACTGATTGATTTAAGATGAGATAACAGAGTGCAAAGATGTTAATGTGCCCAAGGAGGTTGTATTTATTCTTTAACATCACTTCTTTTGTTCTATGAAGTATTTTCCTATGTGACAGAAGGGGAAAACTTGCCAATTGCAGTATAAGTATGACTCAGGCCTTCTGAAAAAGTAACATTTTCTTATAATATTTTTGAATTTAGATATCATCCTTCATTTAAACTTATTGCATCTAGCAGTTTCTGCTCAATCTCAACATTTTGCAAGGCTCTGGACGTATAGACAGATGCTCTGGATATCGTTTCCGAGTTTCTCCATTTGTGCGTCCATACATCTTTGGCTTATTTTTTATTAAGGAAAGATGCCTGAGCAGATGTTTCAATTCACTGTTTTCATCACCAATATTCTGTCTGTCACATAAAATCGGGGATTTATTGCTGAAATGTAAAACAGCATGAATATATAATGAACTGGGCCGTCAGACATTTCAACGTTGCTTCTGGGGAGAATATTAACAGCCTTTTGCTTGTGCAGTTTTCTTTTTTCTTCACTTTCTCATATGGAGTGTGTTATAGTAAATTATTTCCATTTTGACAAAGCTTTAGGTGTCAGATGGTTGAATTTGTCCTCTTCGTGACCTATGGAATAATAACATACACGCACGCACTTGCAGTTGATGTCAAAACATCAGCACATGTGTTCTGACCTCTTGTCCCCTCTGTCCCCTCTGTCCCCTCAGAACAAACCAAAAGCAACCTGAAGGTGACCTCCCCAGAGGACGCCCAGCACGTAAGCCGCAGACAGGCCTCCCCAAATGGGACGGCCCCTTCGAGAGGGGACGCCAAAGGCAGCCGCACGGTCCCTCGGAGACACACGTTAGGGGGAGCCCGTGGCTCTCGAGAGATCCTAGCTATGCAGCCGCCAGACATGGACAAGAAGAGGGAGGCCTTCCTGGAGCATCTGAAGCAGAAATACCCCCATCATGCCTCAGCGATCATGGGCCACCAGGAAAGGCTGCGAGAACAGGTCAGTGGGTTGAAAGAGGCCCAGGAGTGCAATGTTGCTGTTTGTCTTGGCTCACGTTGTAAGGATGATATGAATTATAAATCTGTTTTCTTGTTTATTTCACTTAAAGGACCAGTGTGTAACATTTCGGGGGATCTATCGGCAGAAATGGAATATAATATTAATACGTTTTCTTTAGTGTATAATCACCTGAAAATAAGAAACGTTGTTTTCGTTACCTTAGAATGAGCCATTTATCTAGAGAGGGCCATTCGCATTTTCACGTCAGTCACTGTAGTTCTCCTACACACTTGGCACACGGGAGAAGTTTCAGCTGGTTGCAATCTGCAGCCTCACGACTACGTGCCGCCAAATCCTACATACTGCACCTTTAAGAGATGACAATAAATTAATTTTAAAGCTGAGCTAATCATTATATCAAAAATGAATCAAATGGTGAAGTGTAATATGAAAGGTGTCGCTCATGGTGTTGAAACCAAAGAGAATAACCTAACTATACCCCTAAGCAATAAGGAGTGTTTTAGCATTTAGAATTGTTTTCATTCGGTTGCAGCCCAGCACAGTTGTTGAACAAAGTTAGCAGCTAGCTGGTGAACAGAACTTTTTTGCGGAGAGTTAGATGAGTAGATCAATAGGCTATTACTCGTGGAGTGTGGTATCAATCTTCTCGTCCTGCTCTCAGCATTTCCCATTTCCCAAAATGTTGAACTTATGCTTTAACATGACAACGAAGATAAGAGGGATGATTACGATATAAATAATGCTGTTTGTGTACTGACAGAATCACATGTGAACTTCTAAGTGCTCTTGTCCTCTCTTCTACGGTCACATTGGAGATATTGTTATTTTCCCCTGCAGACTGAGGCAACAGTGCAACTGCAAAACTATTTCCACCTCTCTCTTTTTTGCCGCAGGTTGAATGTGAAGTCTCTCCCATAAATCTGTCACGTCTTCCCTCCCACAGCTGCTGTGAAGCAGTAATGTGGTGTTTCTGTGAAGAAGAAGAAGTAGAAAACATGTGAATAGTTTGAACTGTCCATACACTCTAAAAGCCTGTTTTGATCACTATAATTGGAGACTGCTTTGTGTACTCTACTCTACAGTATGGTGCATAAAGTATACATGCCTCAGGGTTGTTTTGAAGGTCTTCTCGTGAGTTTTGAAGTCAAGTAATGGGGGGATGGCGACACAGTGGGAGTCACGACGAGGACGTTTTGGCTCACCTGGTCATTGTCTGTGTGTTTGCTCTGGGTCAGAGGAGACAAAAGGGAGGGGCGAGCTGGCTTTTGTAGCCAAAACAATTGAGGTAATGGTGAGACTGGCACCGAGCCACAGGGGAGCTCCAGGCAGCGGTACGAGGCATTGCGCAAGAGGGATTTTGTGTGCTGTTTTCAGACCAGCCCACGCAGCCGGCAACACATGCAAAGTGAACCCTTTTCATGAGGTGCCGATCGTGACCTCTGTGGATTTGCATAGGTAATATCAGTCAGCGTTGCGGATGCTGTGTTATGTTGCTCCAAAACTCAACTTGTGTGTGTCCATCAAGTCATCAACAGATTATCCATCTGAAGATATAAATCTGTGTGCATGTAATGTTGTTATCGTGCACACAGACAGCAGGGAAATGGAGGTTTTGTTATGTGATTGAGGTAGTCAGACAGGTAAGTTCAGATCAGAACTGGGGTGGAGTCAGAGTTGCCATAGTGACTCGTGATGTCACCGCTGGAGAGGCTCAGCTTACTTGTAGGTGCCTGCTGGAGAGAGCAGGCTGGAGCTGGAGCTGTGTGTGTGTGAGAGAGAGAGAGAGAGAGAGAGAGCAGGATCGCTGCTCTGCAGAACAGGCGATGGATGTGAAGACTGTCTGGAGGAGGAATAGAAATAAAGTTTGCATGCAGACGGAATAAACTTGTCCCATCGACGCCTTCAAGCAGACAGAGAAGCCTGCATTAAAGGTAGGATACTATCTGAGAAATGCTCTTTTACGCACACATTCAAAGCAGCGTTGCGTGCCATAATGCGTGCTACTACACTAATGCATGGATTATAAGCAACGTGTAGAGTTCACACCAGCAGGCTGTGTGTCAGTCAGGTGCTGCAAAAACTTCCCAAGAGGCGAAATGCAAAATGTAAATTTGCGCACGACTTTTTATCAGGAAAGAAAAGTCTGAGTTTGAGCGCAACTTTTTCTTTTACCGATGTTTGGTTAGTTTAGATGGACGCTGTGAGGTTGTCAGCAGTAAATCAGCCATAAAGGTTCAATCTCCTACAATACCTGCATCATAATGCATGAACGAGGTGCGCAATTACGCAGCCATACATGCAAATGATCTATCGTGTGAACGGAAGTTATAACGTGTAACAACGTGCCATATCTTGCAATATGTTGATAGTGATGGTTCTGATTGTTTATGGAGACAGTAGAACTGGTTATTGCTTAATGCTTAATGCTACTGCACGTTTTTGCAATGGCGTCATGTTAGAATTAAGGGTTCTTTTACCAAAGTCTGAGATTTTGTGAGTCATTTTATTTAAATGTGTATTAGTGTCAATTACAGCTGCATTAATCGATAAGTTGATACTAATTTGTACTATTTTGATAATCGATAATTTGTTAAGAAACAAAAGTCAAGATTCTCTGATTCCAGCTCCTTAAATGTGAATATGTTCTAGTTTCTTTACTCAGTAAACTGAATATCTTTGAGTTGTGCACAAGGAAACACTGATAGACGTTTTTCACCATTTTATAGACCAAACAACTAATCGATTAATCGAGAAAATAATAGACAGATTAATTGACAGTGAAATAATAACCATTAGTTGCAGCTCTAGTGTCAACTGAGTTTAAAAAAAAAAAAGATCCAGAACTGACTGTTACAATCTAAATAGATGCATTAGTGGATACTGACATAGTTTCACTTCAATATAACTTGAATAATCAGTTTTTGTGTTGCATTATCATCATCTCATTCTTGGCATTGACTAATTTCACTGGATTTTGGAGGTTTGCTTTTTTTCTGGGATTAGATTTAGGGCTGGGCAATATGACGATATATATTGTCAAAACGATATGAAAGTGTCTATCGTGTATATTTTTCTATATTGTTTATATCGCGATATAGGCTAGGCCTATATTTATTGATTTTTTTCTCTACAATTTCACTTATTTATTTGTCTACTTTGTGATTTGAATGTTTTTATGGTTGCTTTTAATGTTTGCTTTTACTGCAAAGAGCTGCTAAACAGTTTTTCGTTGTTTTCACTGACAATGACAATAAAGTCTCTATTATATTATATTAAAATTGTTATGTCAAGTTTGCACTCAAGTTCTTAAAATGAGAGTACTTTTCATTTGTCAAGTATTTAATTCACACAGGAGTTATTTCATATAGACTATTTATTGAATTACCAGAAAGTTTGCTATACCGTGATAATAAGTTATTGACATGAAATGACGTATATCGGGATAGAAAATCTTCGCCATATCGCCCAGCCCTAATTAGACTGCATTATATTGCTTTTGATGTATCCAGGATTGATGGATTTGTTCAGTATGTGCAGTAAGAAGCAGCAAGAAGAAGACTGTTTTTGCTTGTGTTTGAACTTGTCTAAAAAAATGATGTTTGGGTCATTACCGGGTCATAGATAATGTTGTTTGGAACATACCGTCCTTATTAGCAGGAGCATTCATCTGAGACAGTGCTTTCTTCATGGTAGAGTTACTGTAAAAAATATCTGAAGTCAATTTGTGTAATATTATAAACCAGTTTGAAGTTGCTCATCTGCTGAAACGCTGAAACAAGACAGGGTGATGAAATGATCTGTTGGTGCTGATTTGCTGACTTTGTAATACATGACACTTTTGAAATTGATTTTTGGGATGAAGCTCATATGTTATTCAGATGTTGGGAGTGAGAGTTGAGCGGCGATGGCTCTTGAATTTCTCATGTCAGGGAAGAAGATACAAGAAGCTGTCAGAAAGCAGACCGGTCTGAGCATGAATTTTCTGGCAAATGAACGCAGTGCTGATAAATGAAAAAAAAAAAAAGATGATTGAAGAGCGTATTTGGCGTGATCTAATTCCGGGTGTCAAGAGGAATGTGATCATTCACTGCTAATATAAACAGCAGAGAATTAAATGAAACAAAACCAAAATGACACGTTTATTGAAGCGTTTGTCACTCGGTGTCCCGGGGAGGTGTAGATAATTATTTTGCTTTGAGCGAAAAACAAATGAGGTGACTGATAGACGAAGGTTCCCACGCAGCCGTCAAAGTGCCGACCATACAGGAAAGACAACATCAGTGGCAACAATGCGTGCTTCAGAGGTGAGAAAGAATGGTCTCCGGGGGTTTCAGTTACAAAGGCGGAGATTTATCAAGGTCAAGCGGAGGTTGGGAAGATGATATCGCCTCAGTCTGAAAAGTGGATGACCCTGCTCCGCCCAGCATGACTGCACACACACACACTGACTCACTCAGCCTTATATAAGGTACCCCTCAATTCCCCCCCTCGTCTCCTTCAGTGATCCTTAAACCCGCAACAAAAGCGAGTGGTTTAATTTCCTCCTCTCCTCATCAGGCCTGCAAAGACCTGGATCCCACCCAAGGGAGATGAGATAATATCCCACTGGCCGGACCGTCACCCATCCTCTCACCTCTCTCTCTCTCTGCTCTGGGGCTTTGACGAGCACAAACTGAACCGCTTGGCCGATCAGAGACACACACTGAATTCCCCTCTTTCCGCCCGTGTGTCAGTGTCTGTGTTTGATGAGCTGTGACTTGCTATAGGCCCCTGGTTTCCCTACTGAGTGGAGTGGCCATGTTGGGACAGCTGTCTGCAGCTGTGGACACCAGATAGACTGACAGGTCTGTCACCCCAAACTGTGATAATCCATCGGCTGATGAGAGCACGGATACAGTAACAGTAAACTGTTTTCCAGTGCAGTATTTCGGTGTAGTTCACCTACAGCATGTGGCTCAGTGTTGGAAAAAGGTGATGTTACGTATTTCTATGCACCAATCAGAATAGAATCAGATTTTGATGACAGTTTGTTTGCTTCTGGTGACACGAAGATAATCAGATAAACTGAGTTTTTATTTTGTAAAGATTAAATTAACAATCAGTGGACAAGCTCCAGTTCTGAAAAGTGAAGCCAATGCGGAAGTGCCTTAAACTTGCATTCTTTCTAATAGCCAGCAGGGGGCGACTCCTCTGGTTGCAAAAAGAAGTCTGATTGTATAGAAGTCTATGAGAAAATGAGCCTACTTCTCACTTGATTTATTACCTCAGTAAACATTGTAAACATGAGTTTATGGTCTCAATCTCTAGTTTCAAGTCTTCTTCAATACAGCATGATGTTCATTTAGTAAATTATGGTCCCATTTAGAGTCAAATAGACCATAAAGCAGGGGATGCTTTAGGGCGTGGCTACCTTGTGATTGACAGGTCGCTACCACGGCGTTGTCCGTTCTGGGAGTTGTCCGTGTTTTCGTCTTACAATTTTAAATCTTTCACAGTGTGTTTTCAGTTCATGAAAGTTAATTGTAACATTTTGGTCACCTAAAACTGTTATTCAGCGTTCGGTTGTACTTAGCTCCATCCTCTCGTGTCACTTCTTGTTGCAAAAAAACAAGATTGCGACAGCCAAAATGCCGAACTCGAGGCTTCAATAGCTTCAACACTCTATGCGAACAATACAGTCTCTTGTGATCCTTTACTGATAAATTGCCACCATACACTTTTTGTGCTGTACTTAGCCAGATGTGCTTCTTCTATTTGCTCTAGACATTTGAACTAAATGTGGTCTTTGTGTAGTTTATTTATTTTTTTACCAGTTTTCGGCTGTTTGTTATTGAAATGACGGCACACATGTTGAACATGCTGTTTGTTTGTGTGTCCTCAAGAGCCAAGATGCCGTGCATCCCTTGAAATTGAAAGCACATCATTCAATGCATTAAATAGGCGGAACATATGTTTTTGAATCCATTTTTTAAAAAAAACAAAAAACGTTTCTCTTCATTTACACACGATCTATCGTAGGTAACTGTCTTGTAATACATCATGTGTTGGTTATTGTTGGCAACGCACCATGATGGCAGTTCTATATCGTGTTATGATTTCTTCATCCATCAAAGTCGAACTTTACTAATACAGCTTCTTTGATGCTAAAAGGCTATGTCAGCCTAATAGCTTTTTAATATGACACAATTAAAAAGGTAGAGGGATAGTGGTAATAATAATAAACTTTTTCACGTTTTAATCTTTTACTAAGTGCTTTACAAAAAAGACATGACTGTTTTAAAAAAAAAAAAAAAAAATGTTTAATGGGAAAAAAAAATTGGAAGAAGCCTTGGGAAAAGGATCACACAAGAAGAGCTCTCCCAACTAGTAGTTGGGCAGCAAGTCAAAAGCAGATCAGTGATTTAATTTAAACATGCTGCGTTAAGTTAACAACACCAATAAGACGGCAGGGTGCACAACATCTGCACCCTCCCACCAAATCATGTCGAACAAAGCCACATAAATGCCGCTCATTTGTCATTATACACAGTAAATGTACTGTAAACTCTCCCTCTGGGTCGTCTTGAGGCATTGCAACATTTGGCCGGTCCCCCACATAGTTCTCTCTGTGGGCTCCTGGCCACGCTACACTCTTGCTCCTCAGAACCAAGGTCGGCTAGATAACACTGGCTCCGGGCATGCATCGCCTCCCTGCAAGAGATCCGACCGTGATCAAAGAAACAAAGAATAGGGAGGGAGTTTTGGGGGAGTGGTGTTCCTGTTTTTAACTAAACTGCACAAAGAAAAAGAATTCATTGTCTTCCACTCCTGGCACAGTGAGAGTTGACAGAGATAGATCTGGTAAGCACACATGCAGATTATTGCACACTGAAACATTTATACCCATGTGATATTTCCACAAAAGACCCCTTTGTCGTAGCCTTTATTGCACCTTGTGCCTGATGTCCCACAATCCGACAGTGTGTGCAGCAGGTCTGCAGCAAAGCATCTGTTTTTAATCATCCAACCTCCTCCGCTGACCATCAGGAGCTGCACTGTTTTTATAGCATCTGCCACCTCTGCATGAAGTGACACATTGAGAGCTACCGCGAGTAACACAAACAAGAACCACAAGGTTAATGACGGGCATGCGTCGACCTGCCGGTTAATAAGGGTTATGTGGCGGGGGTTCAGGTTTTAGGGGTGCAGCAGCACCCCAACTGAGAGGACAAGTTGTCCGTGGAGTGGCGCCAAGACTGTGTCTAATCCTGAGTGTCGTGGTAGGGGGTTGGGGGGGGAGGTTAAGCCGATCTGACAGAAGGCCCTGATGGACCTGCCTCCGATCACGGCTGATAATGAGTCAAGCCAGACAGAATTTTACACATAAACGCAACGCCAGCGTGTTAATCAGACCAGCTAATCAGGTCTGAGCTCTCTTCAGTGTACTCTTTCTGCAGCACAACAGAGCTGTATTAGCGCAGGCTTTAGTTAACAACGGCAGTCAGAGTTGTCTTATAATGTTGCTCCTCTGGTTTAACCGGCAGGTAGAGGTTATGAGGGTCCTAAAAAAGTTCAGATTTTCTTGACAGATTTTCAAAGAATGCAGGTGAAATGTCTAGGACCTTTTTAACCTCAAGCCTTTACATTCCTTTGTGTGCAATTAAGACCGTTTGTCAATACGGCAGTTGCAGCCTGAAGGAACATTCCTTGACGTATTTTATCTGCTTGGCTGTCGCTATAGTGCAGAGCTGTGCAGCGCGACACCGGCACAGTGTAGGGGTGGACAAAAAACACAACTGAAGTGTAGGGCTTGGCAATATATCAATATTAAATCGATATTGTGATGTGAGACTAGATATTGTCTTAGATTTTGGTTATCGTAATGTGACATAAGTGTTTTCCTGGTTTTAAAGGGTGCATTACAGTACAAAGATGTAATTTTCTGCACTTACCAGACTGTTCTAACTGTTCTTTTTTGCCTTTACCCACTTATATTATTATACTTATATCATTATATCTAACTTTATAAAGCCTGAAGGTAATACAATTTAGCGCCAGACATAGAATTAAGTCTGTCTTTAGTATCTCATGTGTGCAGTTTAGTCCTAATTTCTCTTAGTAACCCACGCTGCAGAATAAATTAAGATTGTAAAGATAATTCAAAGATAATACATAAAGAAGATAATAATAATCAGATCAAATGTAGTTTTTAGCAGATTTTATTTCATTCTCTTTCACAACACTTTTCCACCAAAATTCAGGAAATAAGAAAAGAAACCATTTCATCAACACAAAAAATATCCCATTACTCATTCCGACATAGTCCACAGTTACGTCAGAGCAAGCTTTTAGTGGTGATGACAACTGATGATTGTTCATCAAAACTCTCATTGTGAAAATATTTTGTGAAAGCACCAATAGTCAACTCCTAAAATATCGTCGCAATATCGATATATTGAGGTATTTGGAAAAAAATATTGTGATATTGGATTTTCTCCATATCGCCCAACCCTATTTTTATCTAGTAACATTTTGGCCATAAATTATGTAGATTATATACACACTGCCAACTAATAACATGAGATTAGTTTCATTGTCAGTTATTGAAAAGCCTGCAAAGGTCAACACCCTCAAATGTCACATCTTTCCCAGTATTTACCTGTTTGGTTGCTCATTATGTTTGGTTGGTATTGAAGGAGGCCTCAGGCATCTTGGCATCCTTTCCATTCTTTGATTGACAGCAATATGATGCCAGTTGTTAGACTAGATTGAGAAAGTAATTGTTGAATAGCTATAAGCTAATGAAAACAAATATGTTGTCACCAGTCAGGATGATGACATGCTGTGAAAATCACCGCTATGTATTTGTGTTCCTGATGTTCTGTCTTCAGATTTTCAGTTGGAAAATCTTTCATTTTGATTGCTCGCCATTCCTGGCACACCTGTTCACATTTTTCTTATATTGGCAAAGATATTCCAAGCTTTATGACCCCCAGAACCAAACGGGGAGCAAGCAAGAGGGGCGTTTCTGCTTCTCTATCTGTACCTTTGCTTTGCAAGTCTTTGCATGCAGCCCAACATCTGGACTCCACCTTGGGCCAAAGGTATGAGCCTTATACTTCAAAAGGCATATCAGACACACAGAGGCACATCAGGATGATTTCACCACTGACAGGACCGGTTCCAAGCATCTGGCTCAACCCTTATTCTGATCTCCTGTGCTTTATTTCCATTTGGCCGTTCTCTCTGGAGACTAAGGGGCAGAGTGTGGGCGTGGGATTGAGAGAAGCATGGCAACGACTTGGCTCCAAGTCCGACTTGCTTTTCTAAATGTTTAAAATACATTTTCAACAGATAGAACGAGAAGGCAGCTTTCTCTTTTACTAAACAAGATGACATAGAGGACAGGGAACACCTGGAATATAAGTATACAGTATATATTGCAGCTAATGGAATCGGTAATAAATTAAATTATTTGACAGAAGTGGAGCATGTGCTGCAGTTTATCACAGCACCCCCTCCTCAGGGTGACACCATAATCTGCTTCAACTACGGCTCATGTGTTACATATACAAGGATTCACGTTATATCCCATGCCACTCAGCTCTTGCGACATTTAGTTTGCCACTTTGCTGATGGTGTTAACATGGTAGCTGACAAAACAAGTCAGGCCAGCTCGGTGCAGAGACAACTTGGCTGTGACTTAGCTCTTTAAGTATCAGTGGGTGCTGTTGTTTATTGACAGCGAGAGGTGGAGTTTTGTGACTTGTCACATACGGTTGAGTGAGTCATCTAAAGCTGAGAGCTGTGTAAGTTTGTCTGTGTATGTGAACTGTGTTTCTTATTGTGTCTGTGAGAGGTCAAGAAAAGGTCAAAAACATGTTACTACCTGTCAGTGAGAGGAAAAATAAACAATGGACAGTGATAAAAATAAGCACGGATAAGCACAGAAAAGTCTACAGCTGATGCAACAATCAATCAATTAGTTGTCATTCAACCATTAAATTAGAGGCCAACTACTTTAATAATTGGTTTCTAATTTTTGACCGCAGAGGGCCAGCCCTACAAACACAGAAGTCTGTCACTGAGTGATGAAGTTACACGATTGGTCGGCCAAGTGTTGGAGTGAAACGAGATTCAGCGGTGTCATAGCCTATTATATCTTGCTAAACATGTTTTCAGAAGTAGATTTTGGTGAATTGTTTAGACGGAATAACAAAAACTTTATGAGCAGGCCGACATGTTGTTTCCTGTTTGAAACGGCAAGCAAAAAACCAAGGACCAATCAGGTGCATGCAACGATAGGGTACGTCACCGCTTGAACGGCCAGTCGAGTTGAACAGCGTGTCCCCTATTGTCCTCGCCAGACCTGGTGGACATGTACCGCTGGATTTAACATTATAGACATGACCACTGACTATTTGTATAACAATTTAGTCTCAAATTTTACAGACACGGTCTAGCCATATACTCGGTTTTGACCGAATATCTTTGAGTTGTGACAAATCAAGACATTTGAGGACGTCATCTTGGGCTTTTGGAAACACTGATCCACATTATTCACCATTTGCTGACATTTTATAGACCAAAAACTAATCGATTAAGCAAGAAAATAATAAACAATGAAAATAATCGTTAGTTGCAGCCCCTAAAATAGTCATAATCTAACATTCAAGTATAAAATAAACTGTAGCCGACAGTGTTTACTTGACAGTGATGTGCAGGTTTTTCAGAAACATTGGAGCTAAATTAAAACTTCAGTTTACTACTGATTATCTGACTCTCTTTTCTACACACAGAGACGCACAGAGAAACTCTCCTCCGGGAGAGCGGGTGTAATAAATCTTCGGTTCGGCGGAGGAGCGTATGTGGTCCTCGGTGACTTGTTAATTAGGCATGAATAGCAAAGCCATTATCAGGGCCGCTTTCATGGGACCAAAAAGGAGACTTGACATTTGACAAAATAATGTGATTTAAAACCAGCCAAGACCTCCAATACACTGTCAGCGAATAAAGGTGCAAAAATGGCAGCACTAGAATTATGCCCCCTTTGATCGCATTAGCTTATATGTGCGTTTTGTGTGTGTGCAACATGATGTAGAGAGGATGCAGGACTCCGGTTTCTCCGGAGAGAAGAAAGCCCTCTTTGTTTTGGTGACCACAGACTCGGAGCCACACATTCTCCGATATACACACCCGGAGAGGCTCAAATTAGAGCTGGAAGGTGATTTCTTTTACCGCCGTAGAGACGCTCTCTGGAGACGGACCAGGTTCATGTGAGGACGTGTCATATAAATGGGCCATCTGAAATACGAGCACGGCTTTGTCCACTGTGTATATACTGTATGGATGGGTGCTCTTTGTGTTTCTTTCACTTAAGAGGGATCCTCTGTGTGTGTGTGAGATAATCAAACATTTATTGCCTTATCCTGGGTTCAGAGATGTTAAATGTGTTTTGCTCTAGATGGAGTGATCTTAAAGAACAAGTTTTGACAGATCATGGTTCTGCAGCGCCGTCGGCGAATAGTTTGCATGTATTTGTTTGGTAAGAGAGACAGTGAGGTGTGTGCAGATCATTGCATGCAAGACTAGTAAATGATCTGCCAGTCTTAGTCTGGACCTGTAGCCTTATGTAACGCCTTGACTTGAACACAGCACCTTCTCAACAAAAAAGTGAATACTTATCAACACAAATGGCTCCTCCTGTAATGAGCCCTACATTTATTACTGTAAAATTTACTCTGATGCCAAATTAGGAATATTTCAGCATTGGTATTTAGATGTTAGAACATGTGTCAGAGTGTGTTGTATAGGACGAAGGCCTGCTGAGTGAGTATATCTCGCATACAGGCTTTCAGGATCCCAGAGGGTAGAGCAGGGTCTTATCTCCTCGGGACACAAGTGTCATCTTTCTGTCTTCAGCTGCAGTCATAGGGCAGTGAGATGGAAGCTGAGATTGGACATGGGGATTAGTGTTAGAGCTGCCGTTTAAAGATAAAACGTCTATTTTTTAGCACTGAATGGAAACTTTATGGAGTTTTAAAGCTGTTTCAGGGATCCGATTTTCTACTCACAGGCTGCAAGTAAGAAATATTTAAACATTGTGATTCGTGCCTCATTCTCAAACTCAATCTCTGCCTCGCACAATGGTGCACGGATGCATAATGCAGACATACAAACAATTGCTTTCCCCTGCTGTCCGCCGGGTTTTGTATTGTGCTGCCGGATAGTTAGGGATGTGGGGCGGTGTGTGCGCGTTGGATCATGGGGGGGCATCCGCTGTGAGTTAGAGCAGAAAGAGAAGGGAGCGGAACGGGGCGGTTGCACATAGCGAGCGCTACAAGGGCTGAAATAACAGCAGAGGAAGTGACCCTGTTTCCAGTCTCACATGGAAGTCACTGCTGGAAGGAGATCACCACTGGTCTGAGATGGTAAATACTACATTTATGCTTGTTAAGATCATTTGGAACGGGATGTTTTTGCCTTTTAAGTCGGATTGAACATGACATACTCTATATATTCTAGGGCTGTCAATTGATTAAAATATGTAATCGTGATTAATCGCATGTGTCATCTGTTCAAAATGTACCTTAAAGGGAGATTATGTCAAGTATTTAACACTCAAATATGCTGCTTTATGCAAATGTATATATATATTTATTATTAGAAATCAATTAACAACACAAAACAATGACAAATATTGTCCAGAATCCCTCACAGGTACTGCATTTAGCATAAAAAATATGCTCAACATAGCAAACTGCAGCCCAACAGGCAACAACAGCTGTCAGTGTGTCAGTGTGCTGACTTGACTATGACTTGCCCCAAACTGCATGTGATTATCATAAAGTGGGCATGTCTGTAAAGGGGAGACTCGTGGGTACCCATAGAACCCATTTTCAGTCACATATCCTGAGGTCAGAGGTCAAGGGACCCCTTTGAAAATGCCCATGCCAGTTTTTCCTCGCCAATAATTAGAGCGTTATTTAGCCTCCTTTGTGACAAGCTAGTATGACATGGTTGGTACCAATGGATTCCTTAGTTATTTCTAGTTTCATATGATGCCAGTATTTTCACTCTAGCTTTAAAAGCCAGCTTCAACCTCTGAAATGTCGATTGTGTTAATGCGTTAAAGAAATTAGTGGCGTTAAAACGGATTTGCGCTAACTTTGACAGCCCTAGTATATTCATATTAGAATGACTCTGCTTTTAAACCTAGTGTGGCAACTCAACACAGTGTTTTCTCCTCCACAAACTCCCACTGGCTGGTATATCTGATGGTCACGCAAAGTTGACTTTTGTAACCTCTCTCATGCAGCGGAGTGGGTGATGTCTGCTGGTGATAACCGTGACTAACTCGTGTATGCGTGAGTGGATGAAATCAATTGGACGGTGTGGCTCAGTTGTTGGAAATGTCAGTGGCGGAAGAGATAGGCATCTCGCCTCCTCTCAGCACTGGGTCAACAGGCACAGTATTGTATGTCTGATTGTGCACATAATTTCTGATTGATTATACTTGCCTATGTAATATTTTATTAATGCGTTAGAAACAGTTGTGCTTATTGTTTTGTAGTTTCCGATATGATTATAAACTTGCAGATAGCGTGTCTTGAACTGCTTCACCTTCGCTGTCAGCTTTGACTGTGGATGCTATAAAGTCATCTCCTTTTTAACACACCAATTAACAAGCGGGGCCCATCTCTGAAAGGTCATCTGGGGATTTGGATGTAGGGATTAGAGGAGGAATGCATCAGGGGGAGGGAGGGAGAGAGGGATGTGGAGGCAATGAATGGGAATGGATGACTATGGGATTTCGGTATAATGTCATTAAGGCTAGGGGAGACAAAGGATGATGGTCCGTCCACAGACAGCATACGGACAGAGCGCTGAGTGCTTGATCGACAGCGGCTTTATGACTCAAAAGATGAGCAGCGCTGCAGTTTCAGACTCACACAGGTGTTTTTCATGAATTCCTGTAAGTTTGTGAACTTTTATTTCTGTGGAAAAACACTTTAACTAACACATTATGAGCATATTACTCAAATGTGATGCTTACCACATTTACTCAAGCGGAATAACATGTCAGAATGAGACAAGTTAGGTAAGGGGTTAACAGTCTTCGGAGTCTTCTGTTGATGTGTTTGCCATACAGATCAGGCCAGGTAATTACAGCTAGCTCTCTATTTCCGCTCCCCAGAGCGAGGGCCAAATTAGCATCTTAAGTGGGAAGCTGTGCTCACAACACTGAAGTTTAAAGGGTTTAAAACCGCACAAGCATCCGCTCTCATGTTTACATTCTTTCACGTCTGGAGAGACAATATATAAAGTCAATGAAACTCGTTTCTCTGGTTATCTGTGTGTTAACTCTGTGTACATAAGAGACGATGCGTGAATGCGGACGCTCGTAGTAACTGTAGATAAGTAAAAGTTATCTTTGGCCTGACTTGTGAAACTTGCAGTGTATCTTTTGCCCCAGATCTCCAAAATGATGCAACCCAAAGGTGATAAAGATCGACAGGTGTCGGGGAGAGGTGAAAGCCAAGCTATGTTATGAGAAAGCTATTATAACCCCGACTATGTTGATTATATAAGAAAGTAGGCGCCAATCAGTGGGCTTTGTGTAGGCTGGCTGGCAGCAGGTGTGGCGCGTGATGCCCTGGCAGCTTTTCGAGACTATGTCTATACTTAAATGCCCATGAGTGACACAGCAGGCTGCCATTATTCCTCAACAATCATGGTTTACTTTAATCGCCCCGTCTCGGATCCGCGTGTCAGCCTGTCTGTCAGGAGCTGAGACAGGGGCCGCGTGATATAACATAATCTGCTCTGCTTGGTGAAATCGTGCGACGTTGTCCCTTCAGTTTGAAACGGCTCTGTTTGTAATATTCAAGACAGGTGGCAATGAAAAGCACCCGTACTGTACATGCATGCGCAGATGCTCTCTGTTGGCATTGTATGAGAGTACAATTGTTTAACACACGTAAATAATAGCACAGACGTATCAAATTTGAATATTACATTCATTTTGGGAATGCAGACACGCAAACACGGACCTGAGCTTTCTTCATAATGACAGCATGTTTGTCAGACCACTGTTGCATAAATGTTTTGCAGGATGTCCTGGGTACGGGTCAGATTTTCTGGAACAATGGCCTGACTCACTCATGCATGCTCTCAGTCTCTCTTTGTATCCCTCTCTTTCAAACACAGGCAGCACGCATTTTGACTTTCTTTTATCTGTTTTTTTCCACAAGCACGGTTGTTTGTCTAATCGCCGCTTGTCCACTTTGCATTACACTTGACATCCATTCGATTTAAAGCTGTTGCAAGTGGCGTTCGAGACAATTAGGAACCTTAAGATTCACAATATAGTGCCTTTTGTGAGCAAGCGCCTGAGGAAAATGTTTGCTGCAGCAGAGCAGATTGCATCTTAGCTACACAACATTTAACGGAGGCATTGAGTTATTTCTAGACCTGCTCTAACATACTCTTGACACAGGTATATATAACAGCCCACTGACACTGACTATACAGACAACCCACCATCTTTGTACAGTAGTAGACATTTTCTGCTTTCTTTGACACTTCCAAGATCTATTTTCTCGACGCGCTCCTTCTCAGGGGGCTCTTTTCATGACTCTATAACTTCATATTCCTGTGTATAAGCTAATGTCGCCGTCTCAGTTTCACATTCATCATAGCTGTCAGAGCAAATGTGGCGTACAGAGGCAGCCGCTGCTGAAAAAGCAGAATCACAGGCTGCATGGTTTTGACTGAAGCGGGGGAAATCACTGGCGTGGAATGTACTGTAGGTGTGGAGCGGGTTGGAGCAGGTTTTACGGTGCTAATCAGCGGTTGTCCTGCGGTTTCCACATCTGGACGCTAAAGCGGGAAGTGGTTAGCCCGAGACAGGAAGTGGCTTTCGATGCGAGGCATTTTCAGACATAACCATAGTCAGAATGAGGATCTCTGCATGCATGCATGAGAAAGAAGAAGGGAGGGAGGGAGACAGAGGAGTTCATCTGGACTAAACTGTTGACCTTTGGAGGGGACACCTCATTTGTCAGATGTGGACTGGTGTGGAGAGGTTTAACTTAATTACCTCTTTCCACAGGGAGGCAGAAGGTCTCATTTGCAATTTCCTGCACTTTTATATGCGACTGCTTCCGATTTAACTTTCTTTGTCTGCTGTGCAATTCTTCTCCAGCTGTCACATTGTGTCTATTTAAACGTTTTTCTGGGGATTTGGCAGAAATAGAAAGCAATAAGGGCACTTAAAAGTAAAACAAGAAGTTAAATAGTTGTTGCTAGTTGCATAGTTACTTTAAAGGTGCTCTAGACAATATTCTTAGCATTAATATGGCAGCAAATAACTATTTACAATGTAAAGATATAGAAGAGTAATGTTTACCTGAGCAGAGAATGAAGTCGCTGTCCCTCTATGTGTTGTAATCCGAGCTTCTCCGTGCTGCAGGCCGTGCGTGCCTTTTTGTACAAGTTAGTGCAAAGTAATAATTCCACCAGGATGTAATTAAAAAATTAGTTATTAAAGTTGTTTTTTTTCAAAAGTATATGTTACATTGATTTCAGCTCTATAGCTGAGCCCTCATTTACTTCACCAAGTATGTTTTTTCATGCAATAAACTCATGACACATGCTACTTAAGTAATCATCTCTACAAGTGAAAGTTTGAATGCAGGTTGTTCTTCCTACGCTTTGGTATTTCAGAAAAATATTGGATTACACTGCCAGACCAGTCTGACATAATTACTACCTACAGGTGATGGAGGAAGCCAATATGACTCAACACTCCCAAGGGTGACACAGTAGCATACGAGAAGACCGAGCAGCAGCGTGGGAGGCCTGTTTAGACCCACCACCACCAAATACGCTCATAAATCATTCAGAGTTCAGATTAAATTTCCCAACACATGTCGGGCTTCAGGTGACACGTCAACTCCATGTGACCCTTCTGTTTTTAAAGGTCATTATCATCACCACGTATTAACAGTATAAGGGCCCATTTTTATTCATGTATTTTTAATCTGTGGGTGCTGCAGCCTAAGCGTATTTTAATGGAATTACAGGAGTTGTTGAGTGATGGCTCAGCAGTTTTGCCTGCTGCGTCAGGTCGCTGTGAAGGTGCATCACGTACAGTAAATGCCTGCACACTATAACTCAGCACATATATCCCATGGGGAGAAGGATGGTGATGAATGGAAATGCTCCAGGGGTATTTTATATTATTAATGATGGCAAACCATTTGTGCCCAAAGACTATATTTAGTAAGATATGGAAAAATGCCAGTGAGGGTTTTGGATAATATTTGCCATTGTTTCGTGTTGTTAATTGATTTCCAATAATAAATATATACATGCATTTGCATAAAGCAAGCATATTTGCCCACTCTCATGTTGATAAGAGTATTAAATACTTGACAAATCTCCCTTTAAGGTACATTTTGAACAGATTAAAAATGTGCGATAAATTGTGATAAACTATGGACAATCATGTGATTAATCACGATTAAGACTTTTTTCAGACTTTTTTTTAGACATTTTTTTCAGACATTTTTCAGACTTTTTTTTTTCGGACATTTTTTCAGACTTTTTTTTCCAACATTTTTCAAACTTTATTTTTCAGAAATTTTTTCCAGACTTTTTTCCGACTTTTTTTTCCGACATTTTTAAGACATTTTAAGACTTTTTATTTTTCAGACATTTTTTCCAGTCTTTTTTCAGACATTTTTTTCAAACATTTTTCAGACTTTTTTTTTTCGGACATTTTTTCAGATTTTTTTTCCAACATTTTTTCCAGACTTTTTTCAGACTTTTTTTTCAGACAACTTTGAACTTTTTAGATCACATGAAAAATTGCACTTTTATTAATAGTCAAAATCAGGATTTTTGAAAAATGAGGAAAAACGCTAACATTGTGTTATTTAATAAATGTTTTCCATATGAAATATTTTTTCACACTACATATGCATGCATGTCTTTGATATTCAACTTGTTCTGAGTTCATAGATACCAAACCCTTGATTGTGCTCCTTGTAGTTTCTGAGATACAGCAGTTTTCTTATCATAATATATCTAGTCTTTGGGCATATTAGACTACTGTTTTTACCTAAAATATAATGGAGTCTATTGCAAAAGTAGTAGTCCCATGTAACCCCCCAAAAAACAACGATTTGACAGATTTTGAACATTTCTTCACATTTGTGGTGAGGCAAGCCCAGAGAACACTACCACCAAAGGAAATTAAAAATTTCAGTTGTGGGCACAAAGGGGTTTATAGAAATGATCAAGTGTTGGGGTTTCCAGGATTTCTTTGTCAGTCCTCTGTAAACTAAATACTTGTGTTGAAGATATATTTGCTTTTAGCCTCTTTCTACTTTTCTTTGGTCTGCTGTCGACATTGATTTGTTTCCATGGCTCCTCTGTTTTGTTTGATGACCATCTCTTTTTCCATCTCACCCTCCCACTGGCACATCTTAGCCGTTTGCTTTTTATTTGCTTCTTCTTCTCTCCTTTTTTTTCTCTCCCATCAGTCTTTACAGGGCATGCTCTCCTCCCTTCACTCTGAGCTTGACATTCAGTGCTACTTGATGAAAATCCAATTGCCCCACAGAGTTCGTCAGCCTTTTATCTTTTATCTGCATCAGGCCATTGTGTGTGTGTGTGTGTGTGGCTATGTTGCATGTAGGCATCCCCACTAACATCTGCTGTGTGACCATGTTAGTGCCCCCGTGCATCTTAGCGTCTGACCTGTCTGTGCCTGCCAAGCACACTCGGCCGGCTGCCAGGATAAACCAGTTCTGGCCATGAATTCTCCCACAAATGTCAACTGCACTTAATATGAAAAGCTTAAATTCTTTATTTGTCCGTACGTGTATGAGAGAGTGTGAGAGTGTGGCAGAGTGTGCATGCAGGTGTGTTTTCAAGATAACCTGGTGGACCCGGGCCTTGTGTCTCCAGCTGCATTAGCTCTACAGCACCACACGTCCGCCAGGGAAGAAGAGCATTTCATAAAGAGCCCAGTGTTCACTGACCCCTCAGTCTTAGTCCCACCTCGCCTCCGCGGTGCAGATCACCTTACAGCGGCGCACAATAACCTCAATGGGCTCTGTAGTCTTGTCACACATCATGTTATTGTAGCCGTGGCTGGAGGATGCCACGTCATGTAGATCCGATTACACAGTAGCCAACTGATCTTCAAGTCTTGATGATCCTTAATCAGTGGTAAAAAAAGTACTAGTACTTAGTACTAGGGGTGTAAGAAAACATTGATACACATGAGTATCACAATATTATGTTTTGTAATGCTGTATAGATTCTCCAAAACACTGTCAATTTTTAATCAACCTCTTAAAACTCTGATGACCTGCCATCAGGCCCGGCCGCTATTCGATCTTTCGGAGGTTGTAGCCGGCTCAGTTTTAGAGATAGTGAGGGTCCTGCCATCATATGAAACTAGAAAACCTAAGGAATCCATTGGTACCAACCATGTCATACTAGCTTGTTGCGAAGGAGGCGAAATAAAGCTCCAAATTTAGGCTCAATTTTGGCAAGGAAAAACTGGCATGGCCATTTACAAAGGGGTTCTTTGACCTCTGACCTCAAGATATGTGAATGAAAATGGGTTTTATGGGTACCCACGACGCTCCCCTTTACAGACATGCCCACTTTATGATAATCACATGGAAATTTGGGCAAAAACCATGCCATTTTTTTGCATGCAGTATGTGTTTTTTCCTAAAATTAGATTTAAAAAATCGCAATATATCACCTTGCTTACAGCATCGCAATATATTGAATCGTTACCACTGCATCATGATGCGTATCGTATCACCAGTTTCTTGCCAATACACAGCCCTTCTTAGTACCCACACCGCAGGTTTCTATCTGATCTCTTTCAGTGTGTCATCATGCAGGTTTTGAGCTATAGACCCTGGCTCATGCGGGTGCATATGAAATCTAAAAGTTGAAACTCCTGTAGTATGATTAGAAGCTTCTTCATGCTTGATAACTTTTAGTTGCTGTGATGTGCTTGCGATGTGGCACTGAACAGTGTTAGATGTGAGAGCATGTATCAGTAACATACAGTATTAACTGCACTTTTGCATGACTGCAGTCGATTGGTTTATTTAGTTGTTGTGCTGGAGTCGAGCTCAAACATCAAAGGTGTTTTATTCCAGCTCGCTGAAGAATGTGTGTGTGACTCATAACACTTGACATTGTCAGAGCGGCAGATGTTTTCTAACTCCACCGAATGCATCATATCTTAAAGAATGTGTCTGACACTTATTGGAAAATGAGAACGCTTTGTTGTGACATTTCAAGACTGAAAAACAAATGCATGTACTGTGTCATTTTGTGTGAAATGTGTCCACGGTCTAACCCTTAACGTATCATTTTTCTATGTGCCTCCCCCTCCAGAGCAGAAGCCCAAAGCACGGCCCACAGCCCGGCGGCGGCGACCAGGTTGACCACCTCTCCCTGGCCTCCCTGGACTCGTTGGACGCCATGTCTGAGTCCGACGCACCCACAGCCTTCACCCGCGGCAGCCGGGTTCGCGCTAGCCTGCCCGTGGTGCGATCGACAAACCAGACTAAGGACCGCTCGCTAGGTACGCTATGTGTGAAGTTTTTTAATTGATGACAGTTGAGAAAAAATATCTGGATAAGACTTTGCTGCTTGTCTAGTAGTTCTGTTTCCCCAAACTTTTTATATCTGGTGTATTAAAAACTTATAGAGAATAAAGGCCATATCTCAAATCTTAAATTGACTTTGTGAATAGACCGAGGTGAAAGTGAATTGACATTAATCTTCTTGAATAACCTACATTTTGCAGCTCTTTTTAGCATAATCTTGGCACAACTTTAGAACTTTCTGAAATAACTCCCAACCACACCGTGATCTCACCGCTTCACCTTGTCCAAGTCTCTTCCCCCTCACTCCATCTATCTTCTCCTCTCCTCCCTCCGTCCTTCCTCCACCTCAGCTCGCGGCTCCCGTTTTAATTAGAATTCATTTCCTCTGTAGTGAAAGATTAGGGAATCCATCCACAATATGCCATCGTGTTATTGACAGGATTAGAAATGGGTCGTCTTATCAACACAAATAGGGCCTCATTTGCATCCATATGCAGACGCGCTCCGTGAGTTGTGCGGAATTAGGTTGCTGCGTTGGGGTGAGAAAGTGGTGGAAAGAGTTTGAGAAGTTCCCAAAACAAAGTGTGTAGTTTTTCAGGAGTCTTTAAAGGTAGCTCACAAATCAGCACGGCATCTGCCACCGGATAATAGCGACGCGTCTGAATGGCACGCCTTTTGACCAAAGTGAAAATGAATGGAACTATAGGGTGCCGTTTTCCACGCTTTTCCGTGCCAGCAGCGCCTCTTGCTTTGCTTGAGAAGCAAACCCTGTACAAAAACACTTTTGCTTTGCCACGCATGCATGCGCATACACACACAAACACACATGCCCTCTCTCTCTCTCTTTTTCCCTCTCAAAAACATCAGGACACAGCGTTATGACAGCGGGGGGTTATGGTGTGATAAAGGGGGAGGAGAGAAAAAGGGGCACCACTTCACTAGAGCGTCCCTCCCACAGCCTCTCACGCACACACACACAAACACACACTTCGCTGGGTCCCAACGGACATTTGGGGCTTAGTATCTCCTGCTTGTACTGTAGGAGTTGGCGCGTGGTCTTTTCCAGAGCATCATAAGACTTAAGAAAACAGGAAATCCTTAAAACCCCTAATGTGAGTATCAGATTTCATCTAGAGCGTGGCATCAAGTGTGTTGTATTTCAAGTTATTCTGTGGTTCTAATATAACTGCTTTTTTTTTGTTGCATTTCAAACTTTTGGGATATTAACGGACACAGAATGATGTTTTGCAGGATTGCGCTTAGTTTAAACTTTTGTGTGCCACTGGAGGAACATTTTTTAAAGCTCAGACAGTCTGCAGTGCCCATTTGGTCAGGAAACCCACTGGCCATTTGCTTCCAATCCTGAGTGAAACCAGCCGTTCAGGAATGTAACACGGCTCTTTGTTAGAACCGAGCTATTCAACTTTGTTGCGGTAAATTAAAAAAAAAAATTATGCTAAAGAATTCAAATCTTCATAATGCGTGCTCAATCAATGGCGCTTTGTCATCAAACTATTTCGCTTTAATCGCCAACATCTGGATGAAAACTAGCCGACTGTTAACATAACAGCTCTCAGGGGAAGGATGGAGTTATTTTGCAAATGGGCACTTTGTTAAGTTATTACTACCCAGAAACCCAGACAGACCAGAAAGAGCAATGATAGACTCAGCAATTTTATTTCCTGGATTTGCCCCCTCTCTGTCTCACCCTGTCTCGTGGAGCATGTAGGATCTTGTATAATATTTCACCGACATCTGGTAGCTTTTACTGGCTCTGTCCTTTTATGGGGTTACACCGAGTAAAACCATTCCTCCTTTCCTTTTAAACCGGCTATTTTTCAGTGCACAAATGTAATTGAAATGACTGATTTATGTGTATCACAACAAGTCTTTTGTCTTTCCCAATTCATGAAACTTGACATTCTGGACAATTCTCATGAAATATGACACAAAACTTACTTTGCTCTTTTCATTAAAGTTATATTGTTTCGACAGATAACTCCAATAAAAATCAGTGTTTGGAGCAATGAATCAGATAATAGAAGTAGAAATCTTATTTTTCTTCCCTGGCATTGTTTATACAAGTGCAGTGTGGGTGGGTGTGTCTATACATTATGTGGGGGAGACATCTGTTTTTGTAAAGCACAGTACAGAAGCCACACCCAGAGTTCAGAGGTTCAGGCTTTGGTCTTTTTGATGCACAACTTGTACTGTTCCACCCTGAGCATGCCGCCCTGCTTCTGCCCACTATTCCTGCCCCAACTCACTTTCTAAATATCAAATAATTTGTCTGGAACATACAGCATGCTGTTCTCAAACATGTGTGACACGAACATGAATTGAGTGGCAGGTTTAGTACAATACCACATGACTTACAAGTATACTACTGAAAATCTATCAGGACACCACAGAAAATGTTTTTTTTTATCAATTCAAATGCTTTGATGTCCTTTGGGCAACGATTGATGGTAAGCATTTATTCTGAAGCCTAATTCAAAAGTAAAAAAAAAAAGTTTTCCAAACCCACAAATGGGGACTTTAAAGGGCAGTTTACCATCCACATATTCAGAAACTTGAGAGGATGAAAGTGTTTTTCTATGCCAGCTGCTAGTGTTTGATGGTACACCAGTGGAAAAATGTGCAAATGGATTTTTGCTAATTATAATCTGGCCGAATATCTGCACTGGTCCAGGCTGGCTGTCCCCTCTTAGCCGATTAGTCTGCTAATGGTTGTTTTGGTCTTAGTCGACTAAGATTTCTTTAGTAAATTAGTCGTTTTTTATGCTTTTTCAGGCTGAATGTCTTATTTTCAATAAACCTATGAGCACATCTCTGGTAAACACAAGATTTAAAGTGGTGCTTTTTTGTGATTCTTTGTGGAGAAACTCAGTTTTACAGATCTGTCGATTAAATCGACTAATCGATTAGTTGACAAAGTAGTTTGGGTGTTAGTCGACTAAGAATTTCTTCGGTCGAGCGCAGCCGCAGTCTAGGCACTGAGCAGCCATGACCAGACGTTGTGATGTGGGCAGAGAGTTTTCACAATAGGGCTGCGTATTGGCAAGCATCTGGCAATATGATATGTATCATGATACAAGGGTTATGATTCAATATATTGTGATATTGTAAGCAAAGCGATATATTGCAATTTTTAAAAAAAATCTAATTTTATAAAAACATTCCTAGTATAAAGAACACACCACCATATGCATAAAATCTGAGTAAAACAACTTTATTCATGCAATCAGAACAGTGGGATCTGCATTTGCATTTATCACAGTCCCTGTAACATCCAACATCATAGCACTACTTTGAGAGGGCACATACACTGAGAGGGTGCATCTCTTTCTCACAAACTGCAATAAGGATGCCTTTATGTTTGACCAGCTCTGTTGTTGCATTGTTTTCTGTTCTTACATTATTCCAGGAAGATGAGAAGTTGCAGAAAAAGGTCCAAATCCAGATTTTGACCAACTTTTATTGAGTAAATTCTCAACAATAAGTCTCTAGTTTCAGTCGCTAAGTCAATCCTTAAGACTAAAAGCCCTCCAGTGCTGCATAATTGTTTTTTACTGTTAAGTAGCTGCATGAAGTGTTAGCATTAACAGATTAACACTGAACTTCTTCAGCATCTGATCATAATCTGTGAGAATAATAATATAATAAGAGAAACAAAACAGTGTATTGCGCAAGTTGCAGAGATCACATGCCTGTCTTAGTCATAGGAAACATTCCCATTCATTAAAAGGAAGTTTGCTTCTGGCTAATCACCCTGCTCCCCTGCTTTCTCTCTGCAGGTGTGCTGTACCTGCAGTACGGGGACGAGACCAAACAGCTCCGCATGCCTAATGAGATCACCGGCATCGACACCATCAGAGCTCTGTTTGTTAGTGCCTTCCCGCAGCAGCTCAACATGAAGATGCTGGAGTCGCCCAGCGTCGCCGTGTACGTCAAAGACGACATGAGAAATATGTACTACGAGCTCACTGATGTCAGGTAAAGACGTATGTTTGTGTGTGGCAGATACAGAATATGTATTGGATAGCATGCATTGTGTTTAACAGGGCATCCAAGGTTCATAATGCTCCATAGTTTCAGTCTTTCCTTTTCCCCTCCCTGAGAACTTCCTGTCTAAACTCCCCCCGCACAGGAAGTGTCACAGGCCAGGAAAGCTTCTTGCTTCCTTTTTCCATCATGTTTAGTAGGAGGAGGGTTATTTGGAGATGAAGCCCTTTGGCAAAATGTCTCCGATATACCCAAACAAACTGAAGAGCACTCTTGAGAGACTTGGATGACTTGTCCTCTCTCCTCTGGTAAAAGTTTGACTCTAGAAAGTTTGACAATGTGAGCTTTTTTTAAACACTTTTTGAGGTATTTTTTTATGCTTTTCAGAGTTTAGTTTCCAAAGTATTGTGTACTGTGTTTCACTTACAAGCGCACAAACACACATATACAAGCTCACTGCTTTTTCTTGTTCCTTGTATCCTCCTGGTTTGGTATTCACCAGCATGTCTTATCAATAACACAGCAGATTTTATGTGCCGAGACAGTATACAGCCTTAGTTGTAGTTGTTTTTCAGAAGAAAAAAACTCTTAAAGACATAAGAAACTTTGCCCCTTTTCTCTCCAGAGTTTCTGCTCTAGTGCGATGTGTACTTTGTGACTAATTCTTTATCAGGGCTGTAAAAAAAAAGTGTCTCGTGGTTCCTTAAGGTTGGTACGGGTGTCCAGGGTGCAACGCCATAGTGAGAGCAGCTCAAAGAAAGAGAGTACCCGCTCTCGGTTTATGTAGTCGAGCCACGTTTGAAGACAGTATTAGTAGATGATTTTAGAGATTTAGAGGAAATGTCATATGACAGAGGGCTGTCAGAGCCTCTGTCAGGGTACGTGCCCTTGGCAGGGTTGAGGCAGAGGCTGAGATCCAGACTGTATCAGGATCGCCCGCTGTCTGATGGTGATATCTGGGCTGTCTATTTACAACGGGACACCTCTTCCCCCTACAGGAACATCACGGATCACTCCTGCCTGAAAGTGTACCACAAAGACCCGGCGCAGGCGTTCAGCCACGGGCCGAGACCTGCCAATGGCGATGCCAGGGTGAGTACTGACACAAATGCTAACACACAGCAGTGAAAACGAATTGTCTCGTTAACAGCAGCGACTGCCGGCCAGACTTGTTGCATTCTCACATCCTGTTTGCAGTTAAGGGAAGGAATGTCCCCCTGCCTCTTCTTAATCTGTTTAGAGGGGGTCTCATATTGTTCTCCCGGGGGCCTGCGGTCGGGCCTCGCCTCTACGCTCTGGTGCAGCCTGCTTTAGGGACAATTGGACTCAAATCTCACGATTATTTTCCTTGTTCATTCTTCCCCCAATATCAACTCTAATCTCTTTCTCTTGTTCTGATTCCAGCATGTTGGTTTCCTGCTGATGTAACAAAACTAAAGCCCCAAAGAACCCTTTTTTTCTCAAATGTTCCTCCTCTAATCCGCCTGACCCTTTTTATCTAACCCGCTGCTCCTCTCCGCCTGCCGCAGATTTCCAGGCGGCGGTTGCGTCGCCATTGTGATACTGCAAAAAATTACATTAACCTTCGCTATAATCCCCATTGCCACATACTGTATGTGTCACGCGAGTGTAAAGTGAAATTGATAACGTTTTAAAGGAATGATGAGGCTAACATGATGGCGGTTTAAGAGGTGCCGGTTCAGATGGCGTGATGACTTTGAGGTGCTGCTTTTTATTCTTCCGCTGCTGACAGGCGAGTCGCTTCAGCTGGCTCCGTGTGACAGGGTCCTTCAAGGGGAGGTGAACAAAAGACAATGGCAAAAAAGATACACGTGAAATGGGAATTTAATAGTGCAAACAGTTTAAGAGCAGGAAAGTTTGCAAGCTGGCCACAGCAGAAGAACACAACATTAATTGTGTGGAGCTTTTTTGTTCATTATTTTCTGAATCAGCACGATTGAAAAGTACAACTGGACTGAAATGCATTGAGCAAAGAGAAGCAAGGCAACTTTACGAGGGCTCTTGTGCAAACATTGTGAAATCTAGGCATGACGTAGAGATATGCTGAACAAGACTGTTGTCATGAATAGTTCTGTCACTGTTTAACCAAGCAGCAATTGACACAGATACAAAGCCAGGACATGGTTGTGGGGCGTGGAGGCAAGCTGGTTGATGAATGACACAGGACGGCACCTTCGAAAGAAAGTAGTTAGAGGAAATTTGTTGCATTAATCCAAAAATATACACTCAACGGCCACTTTATTAGATACACGGTGTTCTTCTGCTGCTGTAGCCCATCTGCTTCAAGGTTCGACGTGTTGTGCGTTCAGAGATGGTATTCTGCATACCTTGGTTGTAACGAGTGGTTATTTGAGTTACTGTTGCCTTTCTATCATCTCGAACCACTCTGCCCATTCTCCTCTGACCACTGACATCAACAAGGCATTTGGATATTTTCTCTTGTTCGGACCATTCTCTGTAAACCCTAGAGATGGTTGTGCGTGAAAATCCCAGTAGATCAGCAGTTTTTTAAATACTCAGACCAGCCCGTCTGGCACTAACAACCATGCCACGTTCAAAGTCACTTAAATCCCCTTTCTTCCCCATTCTGATGCTCGGTTTGAACTTCAGCAAGACGTCTTCACCACCTCTAGATGCCTAAATGCATTGAGTTGCTGCCATGTGATTGGCTGATTAGCTATTTGTGTTGACAAGCAATTGAACAGGTGTGCCTAATAAAGTGGCCGGTGAGTGTATATTCTTATTGCAAAATTTAAGGCCGCCCTTCCCCCACAAACATATTGGCAAGTTTCAATATTCAGACACAAACACAGACATTGTATACTCTATTCTTGGCAGTTGATAACTCGGACTGAAAGTTTGTTTTGTTTGCCTTTTAAAGAGTCCTCTAAAGAGAAAGTCTTTCTAGTTGTTGGCAACACCTTTTAATAATGAAATAGAAACGCTGGCGCTCAAAGCAAAAGGGCAAATACTACAACCTAATGAGCTGTACACCTGTTCAAACACTTTTTTTAGGGGATGGGGGGTATACTTTACATCTGTTTGGGCTATTGAGTGTCCTCTTGTCTTGCATGGAGGAATGCCAGGCTTTGGATCAGATTTAAAGCATCATCTGCAGTTACCTCTGTTATTGATCGAAGCTTTCTGGCCAACCAGAGCTGTCTCTACTTATAAAAACAACCGTCTTATCTGTCACTGATTGATTTAAGGTGGACAGATGGACACAGTAACTGATGAGTAACTCAATACGCTGAACAGGCAGCAGACAGTTAGAATAAAGAGGCGTTTTCTTACGCTTGAAGCTTCTCTTTTGTCACGTTTCATTAAAGGAAAAAGCAGAAATTTTAAATGTTAAAGGTGTTATTGATAACATTTATAACATTCAGCCATTAGACGTCACATTCTCCCTCCACAGTTCCATTAAATTCACTTCACAACAAGTCATTGCCAGGCATTTACCGTCAATCTCAGCCGTTTATCCGTTTTTTCCACACTAACCCAGAGATACCACGTGACACCAACGTCGTTTTACTATTAGCTCACAAACCTTGTTAGAAGCGGGAACCAAACTTCAGATATCTTCCACAGAGATAAACAAAACATTCATTTTGGATCCACCAACATTTTTAAAAGGATTAATTCGCAATCCTAATTTTCTTCACCTTTCTAAAAGCTCTCTGAAAGATGTGATATTTTTTAAAGAAATATTCGTCTACATAAAAATGTTATCAATGAGACCTTAAATCCGTACTCATGTAAGGGATCGTGCCAAAAGCAGTGTAGTTGTATTCATAGAATAGTCAATAGTGGCTGTCAGAAGTGATGTTATGTACACATAGCTGGAGGAGATATTTTGTAAACAGAGGTTCAGTTATTGGCGAAACCTCTGATCTGTTCTCCGTAGGGCAATCCACTCAATTTTGGTATATATTAAAAAATGAAAAAGTTGAATGTCTTGTTTTTACTCACAATTATCATAATTAGCAGGAAGTTCCCGTCAACACCATTATGTACACAACAGCATAGTACATGCAGCCATAGAGCTATTTAAATGCTGACACACTACTGCAGGCTCGGCAGTTTGTGAATCATCTCCAGCATGCCAAGAGATCGAGGCGACTTTGTGCGCTCCTACCAGACATGCTGCCCTCATTATTGGAAGCTTAAGAGCGCGATGGAAACAGAGAGAGAGAGTCCATGAGTCAAACTCAAACCAAATGTTTCTCAACGCGGTCTCTCATTTGCCTGACATGGTCTCGTGTGTTTATCTTTCAAGCCTCTGTTTTGTCTCAAATCAGAAATGTACGCGTGTTTTGCAGACAAATATAGACCGGCTTTATAAAGTTAGTGTATTTTAAGCAAAGAACGGTTAGTCTTCCAGAGGTGTAACATCTGTTTGGGATTGAAAAGTTATTCCTCTTGGACCAAATTGTTCTTATGAAGCTGGGCTGGAATTGGCAAACGCAGTCAGAGATGTTATTTTGGGCTCCTGGAGAAATTCCAGCACAAGAGGGCAACTTTTCTTTTCATGTGTGTACCCACCTTGGATAGTGAAAGCCATTAGGGTTTGATGATGACTGCAGGAGCTCTTTTCTTCTTATATTTCCTATTATATGTAGTGTTGCATGGTCAGACTTGTTGCTGCCATATTTATGAGCTGTGTGTGTTTTCACTGCCAGCAGGTTTCTTTCTTTTTTCTCCCTTTGTTATCACAGCCAAGCCTGAACCCTTTGTTACTGTACACTTTGAGCAGTTGTTGTTTTCCAGTTCGTGCACACATTCACACACATGTCACACCCACTGTATTATTCCCTTTCCTGTATTAATCTGTATTGGCACTGGGGAAAAAATAAGTACAGGCAACACTGAAAAAGCAAAGTGTCAAAAACTGTACCTGAAGTTTTTGAAGGAACTTTGCATAAGGTTTCGACTTGTCTTCTTATGTAGGTGTGACCCGTGATGAGTCATACCTTGAAGAAACAATTGCTTGTTTGTTTGACAGCGGCAGAGGGTTTGATAGGAAGAAAGATGGATTGGATTCGGCCCAGCATGAGACGCTCCTCAGCTCAGTGTTACCATGCCAGTATATCACATTATATATCCACGGGTTATATCACTGTTTACACACTATATCTCAGGTGTGCTAGCTAGCACAGAGAAATGTTTACTTCTATGGAAAATGAACTGGAGCCTTGGAATAACTTAACTCAGTATATTGTTGTCATTCTTTCCTTTATGACTTCAAAAGTTTGAACTCAAACTAGTCTACTACTGTATAGTGCCTTCATGAATCCACAAGTTTTAACTCAAAGTGCAGCGAGGCGATGTAACTGTGGCCACAATAGACAATAGGGAATGGGAATCGCGGAGCATTCTGGGGCGCACCGTCATTTTTATGGTGGTAGCGTACAGAGCTACGGTCGACCATCATTATCAATGTCAGTCGTCATCATCAGAAATGTATAATGTACGTGCGAAAGACAAATACCCATATAAAGAGAAGCTGATGGAGGCAAAGGGGCGATATATTACAAAATTGAAGTTAGTTTATGAGATCGATCCTTACGATTTTAAAGGAGAACCTTGACAGCTTGCCACCAATTACGGTCTCTGATGTGTTTTGGCGTTAGTGAACACTAGCCACCACAAGCTACTGAATCAACACAATCTGAAAGTGTATGAAATTGAGAAAAGGTTTGTTTTGCTGCTTTAAGTTCAACTTTTGACCTGTAAAAGGAAGAATGTGGTATTTCTACTTTAGAAAGTGACATTCTCGCTTTAACTAAGCTGTCAATATGGAAGTAGGCCAAGAGGAAGTGATGCAAATATTTGACAAAGCTAAGTGTCAAGAAATGTGACAAGACAATTGAAAGTTGTCATACTTCACACCGCAAGTGGCTCACCACGTTAACCAGATTTCCTTTTACTTCTACTGTGGACCTGTAAGACTTTCACCTCTTTGTTTGTAGTTTTACCACCTGCAATCTGAACACTCATATATTTCCCTGAACCCGGAAAGCCACTCTAGTTAAATGAGGTTAGGTTTATTGTACGTTAGCCTTCAAGGGTCCTTTATGGGTGGTCGGACTAAAGAAGGCTCAGATTAGCTGACGGTTTAAATGGACTGAACTAGACAGAGCTTGTTGAAAATTAACCAGCTACCTTCTCTCCCTGGAGGTGCACATGTAAGCTGTTTTTAGAAAGCCCAAGTCTGTCCGAGAGAGCAATCAGAGATTTATTTAAAATTGTAGTTTTAAGGTGAAGTGATTTACCTTTTATTCCAAAGAAATAATCTTGTTTAATAGAAACCTGTGGCTATAACATCCAGGACTTTGACTGAAATGCTGTACTCTGGGGATGGTAGCTTTGCGAGTAACTATTTTCTACTTCTGAAAAAATTGCTGACAGTGTTTTCTTTGAAAAGCAACAGTGTAAACTGAGTTAGATGGATGTTTTTGTTTCTAGGGCACTTCAGTCCAGAAATACAGGATATATACAAAATAAACAGTAGCTGAAGCCCTCAAGTGGGCCTAAGTATGCAGTCTGGTTTACCAATCCTGCATTTATTTATTTTACTTTTTATTCATTATTTGAGGTTGTTTATATTTGCTTAGTGTATATTAACATGTCTATATGATTTTGTGCTTTTGCAGATGCACAGTGAGATGGTGCATGCCGTTCGTGATGGCCCACATCCTCTGAGACAGCCCCCCATGGGTCCCCCACCACACCACCCCATGCAGGGAGCACTTCCTCCGAGCCCCCACTCCATGCCCCCATCCCCCTCCAGAATCCCATTCGGCCCACGGCAGGGATCTATACCTGGCAACGCCACTCTCCCAAGGGATCGGCTGTCTAATGCCAACCCTCCGGCCCGCTCCATCTCGCCCTGTCCCAGCGCCATCCTGGAGAGACGGGACGTCAAGCCGGATGAGGACCGGAGCACTAAAAGCCACAGTCTATCCAGGGGAAATGAGGGGTTGTATGCAGACCCGTACTTGCTCCATGGACCACACCAAAGCCCTGGGCTTGATGGTCCAGATCATGTCATGGGGGGATTTCACCGTGCCTCCATCCGCTCCACAAGCTCTTACAGCGGGCCCAGCCCAACAGACACTATGGATCACCCCTCTCTGTACAGGCAGAAGTCCAGAAACAGCCAGCTGCCTACGTTGGGCTCCAAGACTCCTCCACCATCCCCTCACCGGATGACGGAGGTACGGATGATTGACATCCATGGCGGGCCTCCTCATGGCGGGCCTCCTCATGGCGGGCCTCCTCATGGCATGCCACCTCATGGTGTGCCTCCTCATGGCGTGCCACCTCACGGCGTGCCACCTCACGGCATGCCACCACATGGTGTGCCACCTCATGGTGTGCCACCACATGGTGTTCCCATGGATAGAAGCTCACCTGTGCGCCAGTCCTTCAGGAAGGAGGAGGTGGCAGGGACCAAGCCCCGGAACAACATGGGATCACCTGTAGTTTCAGACCTCCAGGGTCACCTCCAGGGGCCCATCCCAGCGGCCAATGAGCATCAGACACGGTAAGACACGGACATTACACACAGTGGGCTGGTGGGATTGTTAGAATTAGGATTACGACATTGCATGGGAGCATGGACTAACTCTGCATCCCAGTTTCATCCTAACCGTGAGCTGCTGATTTTCAATCCCCGGCTCTGACTGTTTCATCATCCATGACTAAAGGCAAGAATATATAACCCACCCTGTCACTTTCTTGAGCGTCAAGAGCTGCACATTAAGAACAGCAGACTACTGCACATGATAACGCATCAGTTTGGTTTGTGTATATAACCAGTTCTGCTTATCTGACCGTTGTTTTCACAGTCTCTATTCAAACTATGGAGCTGACGGTGTTGATTATTACAGAGTGTGTAGAGCCAGACATAGCTATCACCACTGAAACAATATAGTATCTGGAGACCCCGTTAAGCCACTGTATATTTTTCTGTTACTCCGTCACTATTGTTCCAACAACAAACCCTCTGCAGAGCCTATTCAGTTTGGATAATCCAGCAGACATTTTGGTACCTGGATTAGGTTTATCCACTATGACTGAGAGCACATAAACATACTCATAGAAAGAGGGATGCTTGCCACTTAGCCAGGCAAACGTGGTTTCACTAAAAATGTGCATACGTAGGAAAACCAAAGACAATATTGACCAGGTTGAATAAGTATTTTAAATGGCCCAATCAGTCAAACAGATCAGGTCAGACCACCTGGGCAGCCCATTAGAAATGCCCTGGGAAACTGGGAAAAGAGTGTTGGAATTTGAATAGGAAAGTACTGTACTTCACTTTCAACATAAACACTCTCTAGCTGTCATAGAATTTATTCATGTGAAATATGCTGTATTGCGCCGAGGTTAGGCATTGTTGTGTCTGTCTATTGTCTATAGCACAGCTAAACCCCCATTTGTCCCCGCTGTGTACTCAGCTATCCTTCCTCAAGATAAATGATGACATCTGAAAACAAAAGTTGTTCTCTTTTCCAACCTCTAGGCTTACCAAGCAATCTTCAGTGTAAGGTCCCCTATTCACCCCTCTGGTGTTTGGCTTTCTTAACGCAGTGTTATTTTCAAATTGTCCCTTCATTCTCTTCCGAGCGGCCACTGCTCGGTGACAAACTCCTGTTTTATTTAAAAAACAATATGGCTCGAACACCCTGGGTCCGGACCTCGGGGTTGTTTTCTTGTCTTGAGTCGTCCATCTTTTTTATTCCATTTGGACTTTGTGGAAAGAGTCAACTGTGCACTGTTGTAATTCAAACACTATTTATTTTGACCATAGTCAATATTTAATCAGGACATAATTGCAAATCAATTGCAAACGATTCTCCACTGTGTATTAATCCAACACAGTCTTACGTCAGTTTTGTGAAATAGTCATGAAATTGAATCTATTTGATTCGTGTACATAGACACAAATTTCCCTTTTTTTCGTGATGCTCAGCACGAATTTCAACAACGTATTTTTCATGCTTTTTCCGACGAATGTGCAGCAACACGTGACGCAAATGTCAATTTCCGCAGTCTTTTCAAAATAAAACTACTCAGTTAGGTTAAGGAATAGATCGTGGTTGGTGTTAAAATAACTCCAGAAGTGCTGTAACTTAAGTACGGAAGTTACGTTACAAATAAGTCAACTATAACTTTTGGTTTCACACGGGACATGAACACCGGTCTCCTGGTTGAAGTCCTGTGTTTTCCGACCCAGCGATCCACCCCGACCTCCTAGCTATACTATACTCCATACTTCTTAGTTCACAATTACGTGGATTATATACGAATTGATTTCTGGCTGAACATCACAAAAGAAATTGAAATTTGTGTCAATGTACACGAATCAATACATTAAATTTCACGACAAATTCACGAACTGCTGTGCGACTGGGCTGAATAATCCCTAAAGAAATAACCGAAAGCTTCATGGTCAGGTAATTAAAAACAATTGATTATTCTGAGCTGATATTTGCTCTAGTGGCAGCTGTAATATCCAATAGGCCTCCCTTTTGAAAGTAGAATTTTCTGATGTTTCTGCAGAGTGCGAATGAAGGCTATGGAGCAACAGATTGCCAGCTTGACTGGTCTTGTTCAGCATGCACTTTTAAAGGAGCCAAACACTAGTGGCACCAAGGAGCTACTAAGGTAAGCAATCACAGTATAGGACAAAGTGAGGCATCAGGGGAAATGGAGTTTCAAATGAAAAGCCTGGCCATCCAGCCAGAGCGGGAGAGATAAAGTATCCCCTCTATAATGGCCATATCAACCCACTTAAATAGCATCTGGTGAAGAGGAAATAGGTTTGACTGTGAATCTGATATTGAAGTCATTTGCTCTTCTAGATAAATGGCCACTATGTATCTGGCTGCATTTCAACTCTTTGCATTTCTCTGTGGAGACCTTGTGTTAATGTTTGCCTCAAAGGTCTGTGACTGCAGTGAATTTTTATGCTACACCGATGAAGCTTGTTAACATCATTAACATCATTTTAACCTCTCTGGTTTGTCAGTCTTTCCCATCATACTTTGTTGTATTGTGTTTGCTCCTACTAATACAAACCAAAAGTGCACCTAATAATGATTTTTCGCAACCAAAATCCTGCTCTTATGATTTTTTCTCTGGCTGCAGCGAGAGACCGCCGAAGACATCCTCTCCAGCCCACAGCGCACACAGCTCAGGTTAGTGTCATTATTATTCTGCTCTACTTTTTTCCTCTCTAAAGAGTTTTAGCGCCATAATGTCTTGTGCAGACAAGCCCACACATCAGTGTCAGTCAACAGTCTGCAATGAGCAGCGCTGGAGGGAGGGAAAACAAAGTCTTTGCTTGTCATCGGTTCGTATTTCCTTACAATCCTTTACCCCCGTACGGTACATCCAGTTTAATAGGAGATAAGAGCCGGCAGAGCTAACACAAGCTCCTCAAAGCACTACTTTAAACAAGACGTTATTACTCCTCAAGCCCACCAAGATGATTCAGCGATTCAGCGATTCAGCCTCGGCTCTGTGGCCAGATCTTGGTTTGATAAAAAAAATCTGCAACCTCACCAGTGGCAGAACAAAAACACACAACACTATTCATGCGCCTTGAGAGCTAATCTCATGTCTCATGACACATTTCATATGTAGCTTTCGGAGGGATTTACTTGTCATGTTGTGCTCGAGTGAATCTCCAGAACATCAGAAAAGTTACAGCGTCGGCTTTGATCTCGCCAGACTGCTTCTACATCAAACACGAGAAAGCAGTGACACTTCTTTTTTTTACAATTCTTCAACTGCTTCTTCGTCGTCAACACACAGCATGCACTTCTTTTGATGGACATTTTCTCCCCAAGGCCCAGCCAGCAGCAGTGTGCGTTGTAACCTGTACTTCAGGTCTAGGCAGCTGTCAGGTTATATGTAAGGACTATGTTGTGAATAGAGATTTGGGATTATGGAGACAAAAGATTGTTCTTGTACTGCCCCGACAGAGAGTGAGTTTCTGCGTCAAGGGAGATTAGAGTGCACTCTGAACATTACCTGACCTGTTGTGTAACTCACAGGCAGGGACACTACTTTCTTTAATGGACCTCATGTTTCTGAGGTGAAAGGATTGGTTCTCCCAAATTACAAAACACATATTTTATCACTTACATCTAATGTTACCTGGCCAAGCGCATAGTTTTGGTTTTATTTGCCCACGCTTTGAGATATTCATCTTTAAGATTTCTGCCTCAAAGCCCATACGATAGAGCTCAATAGTGACAGCCTATTTTTTGAACGTCTCCGGATCCAGAAGTGAATTTCCCATTAATTTACTCCTTTTCAGAAAATCCTTATATAAAGGGTTTCAAGCATGGAACCAACCAGCTATGAGACGATTTGATTCGGAGCAAAAAAAAACATTGGAAAACTGAAAAAAGGCAACGGTGCAAGACTGTGTACATAATGTAACATCATTTAAAGAGTGAAGGAACTACTCATCCCATAAACTATTTGCGAATGGCGACTCGCAGCTTCTGAAAACTTCAAACGTTTAAACATAACTCATGTCGAAATTAAATGAAGACAGATTCAGGAACAGCATGTCTTATTTCTCACCTTAAATGTTTTCAGAAACACATTTCGGTGAACTATTTTTGTAGTATTAGTAGTTATTAAAATATTTAATCACAATTAATCCCAAATTAATCACACATTTTTTATCTGTTCAAAATGTACCTTAAAGAGAGATTTGTCAAGTATCTAATACTCTTATCAACATGGGAGTGGACGAATAAGCTGCTTTTTTCAAATGTATGTATATATTTCTTATTTAAAATCAATTAACAACACAAAACAATGAAAAATATTGTCCATAAACCCTCACAGGTACTGCATTTAGCATAAAAAATATGCTCAAATCATAACATGTTAAACCCAAGCCCAACAGGCAAAAACAGCTGTCAGTGTGTCAGTGTGCTGACTTGACTATGACTTGCCCTAAACTGCATGTGATTATCATAAAGTGGGCATGTCTGTAAAGAGGAGACTCGTGGGTACCCATAGAACCCATTTTCATTCACATATCTTGAGTGCAGAGGTCAAGGAACCCCTTTGAAAATGGCCATGCCAGTTTTTCCTTGCTAAAATTTAGTGTAAGTTTGTAAGAATATGAATGGGATTTGTGGTGCTCACAGCATTGAAAAATTGAAGTCTTCAATTCAACCCACTCCGAGGAAACATGGATTGGATCCATTTATTAACCAATATTATAACGGACTCGCTCTACCTCAGATGACCGTCCTCTGTTTTTAGTTGTGCGATGAAAATATAAAAAAAGGTCATGCTGGAGTTTTTGAAAGGATTAAATTCAATTATTATTGCTGTTGGCCATTTAGGGACGCTCACCCAAACCACAAATATTACCTCCCTTGGTTTCCATGGTTTCAACCTCTCCTCCGTCTCTAGCGGTGTCTGAAATGCCGAAATCAGCTGACAGACATTTCAGAGGTGCAGCCAATATGAGTGCCAGCCGGTATATTATGTGTGCTTATTGTGCGGGAGAGAAGAAAAAAAAGACAGCCGCAGAGAGTTCAGACAATCATTGCTAAACATTAGGAACATTAAGTCAGACCAGTGTGTTGCCAGGGAAAATGTGTTCGCACAATCTAACCAGTAATTTGTCGGGTGAAGTCAGACAGTATGACGGAGTGAGGGTTTGGAAAAGAACAACTCTCCCTTTTTACTTTTATGTGCCTATTTAGTAGTTTTAAGTGTAATTTCTGCTGTATTATTTCGTCAACTAACAAGCTGTAACTTTTCATAGGTGGTTCCCCAGTCTTGGCTCCCAAGAGCAACGCAGCTCCATCAGACAAGGCTCCTCTCAAAGTCAACCTCCTGCAGTTCAGGAAGAACGTCTCTGACCTCAGGATGCAACTCCATCAGATGAGACAGCAGCAGGTGAGACCTCTTTCTCCTTTTAATTAATTTCGAGTGTGTTCGAATGCACTACGGCTTTGTATTTTTGCTCTGCTAGTTCAGGTCCTCTAATATCTCATTCCCATTGCGTGCATCCCCTCAGCTCCAGAACCAGGAGGCGTTACGAGTCCAGCTGAAGCGGGCAGAGCAGGAAATCAGTGTTAAACTTGCGGAGGCCATGCGGGGTCTGGAGGACCCTGTTCAGAGGCAGAGAGCTTTGGTGGAAGAGGACAGGCACAAGTACTTGGGCCTGGAGGAGCGTGTCCTCACACAACTCGGGTAAAGTCACTTCCTTGACAGGTGTTTTTAATAGTCTAAAGATACGGTAGTTTGCACCCATTACTGAATGTTTATTGTTGTATTAGAGATGATTTAGTACACACCCACGCGTCTCCAGTCAAGGTGTTTTCATTTATAGGAAATCCCCAAAAGGCTTCATTTTTTATCAGCTTACCTGCGCCTTTCACTCCTAAACTCTTTGACAAGCCAACGCCCTCCAAATTACAGCTCACAGGTTTATACAGGCAAAGCAGCGCCTGCCTCTCGGAGACAGCAGACTAGAACAATGGAGGAACTGTGGAGGAACTACCCTGCTCTTATTTTAATTCATCTTCTTGCCAACAGGGAGCAGCAATTGAGTCTTTTTTTTTTTATTTGGATGTTTACAGGCAAGGTCACACAGTGTTGTCTTGCTCGACAGTGAACACATGCTCCAGTAAACACAATGATAGCAGCTCATGGAGGCTGAGAAATGAACAGGCAGGAAGTCAGTGGATTAAGCTCTGTGTTACTCTTGGTTTTCAGCCAGTTGTGAGTCAGCAAAACACGGCTGCTGGCGCTTTAAATAAGGCTGTTTAATTAGGGCTGCTTGGCTTTAAGAGCAGTGGGAGAATGTTGTGTGAAAACCGCTGCCCTCTCCAGAGGAGAAGTAAATCTATCGTGACCTTTGAGGGCACATTTTGTAACATTTTATAGCTCTTTGGCAACAAAAAAGCCTCAGTACTGTAAATCATGAAACTGGTACTAATAGATTGCCAGTAATCCAAGGACAGAGGTACTTGGAAAAGGAAACAAATTAGTTTCAAATAGGATGGTTTGTCATCGTCAGTGGTCAGTATTGGTGATGGTGACAGAGCCACAGAGCATGTATCCAAATAGAGGGTTAGGTCCAAGGTTATAATAATTTAGAATTTTTCCAATTAGTTTTTATTTTAGTTTTAAGAGTGTGTTTGCTAGTTTTAGTTTAGTTGCAGTTTTGCAGAAGGGATTCGTTTTTATATATTTAGTTTTACAGTAGTTTTAGTTTTTGTTCGGGCCAGCTATAAATGGCAGTCCACAAACCAATGGGTGACGTCACGATGACAACGTCCACTTCTTATACTGTATACAGTCTATGATCTTCGTGGTACTTTAGTGAAGCAATTGTGGCATAGCGCCGTCTCCTGAAATGTCTCAGTCTGTTCAATGTCCCGAGAGATGACGAAAATCCATGCTGTCTCCTTTTTTTTCTGTAGTGATACATTTATTTTCTTATTATTTCTACTAGTTTTTTACCCAGGCAATATTGTTTCAGTTTATTTTTTCTTTAAAAGATATAGTTTTTATTTAGTTTATATCTCACAGCTTATTTTAGTTTTAGTTTTAGTTTACTATAATAACCTGGTTAGTTCACATGCTTTGGATCCCATACTCAAAGTTTCAGTTGACAGCAGTAATTTACAGTATATGAAAAATAACATGAAAGGCGGGTGATTCCTTGAGCAAATGGGATCTTAACTATTTCATTAGAGTATCTTTGAAGTTTGCATGTTATACTCTGACTAGGGCTGTCCTCGACCAAAGAATTTCTTAGTTGACTCAGACTAAAACGTCCGATGAATCGACTAAGAGAAGGGCAGCCCTAACTCTGACACACATTTTGGAGACGTACTGTATCTGTTTTTGTCTGCGGGGGACTCAATAAAAAAAGTTAAATCCGTTTCCTTTTGTCCTCAGCTGGTATTTCCCGTCATCGTTCCTATTACCAACAGGCCTCTGCATAGCAGGGCATTTAACACACTGTCTCCTCATTACCCTCCCCACTCCCTTTAGGGGACTTCTATAAAAGAGTGTTTCTCAGGGGTGCCCGGCCACAATGAAACACCATTTTAGTCCCTCTCATGCAATCCAACACTGCACACAATGTTATCATTCGGCACATTTCCCAGCAGAGTGGCTGTTTTTCTTGAGCATTGGGATGTCTGTGAAGCAGCATGCTGTGTTTTCTATGTGAGGAAGTGCTCTCATACAAATAAACCCACGATTAGACCCACGTAAACATTTGTGGTTTTGGGATGACATCCAATCTAGACTAAGCAATCTAATATAGGCAAGGGAGCGAAATGCATAGTGGAAATGTTCATTGCCAGTGTTAATCTTTGTACATATTTTACATTATGATCTGATTTGTTTCTTATATTTTACGGATCATGTCCCAAAGTCTCACCTCTGTCCCATCGGTATCACTGTATAACTGATGGTGTTCTGCCCCCTGGTGTTTGTAAAGAGTAAATACAGTGTTAATAGTATTGTGAAAAGTCTTTCTCTGAAAACTGGATCATCTTTCCAACTCTAAATGTTCGTTTGTGTGCTTTGTGTTTGTCTGTGCAGTGAGCTGGAGCAGTATGTCGGCTCTCTGCAGAAAGACTCGGCAGCGACACAAAGAGTGGTGACCCTGAAGGACGTAGAGGAGGGAGCTGTGACTCTGAGGAAGGTGGGAGAGTCTCTGGCAGGGCTCAAAGGTAAAACGACAAATTCTCACTACTGGGTACAATAGCCTTCTGGCCTCTTGTTAAGAGGAGATACTACAAGTGAAAAAATGTTGAAACTTCCCCAGTAGGTTACTTACAAAACAGCACAGAGTTGGGAGAAGAAATGGGAGGAAATCACAAAATAACAATGTATGCAATGCTTCTCTGTGTGTTTCCCCAGGAGAGTTCCCAGCCCTACAAACCAGGATGCGGTCCGTGCTCCGGGTGGAAGTGGAAGCTGTTAAGTTTCTGAAGGAGGAGCCTCATAAACTGGACAGCATGCTGAAAAGGGTCAAGAGCCTGACTGACACACTCAGCAGTCTGAGAAGGTAGAGGAATGATGAAGAGAAAAATGTCAGTGGAGATAGAGTAGGGATCAGGAGAAGAGGTACTGGAGTACGGGGGCTGAGAGTGACAGAGAGGGGGATTGAAGATGAAAACAAAAAGCACTCTGCGGAGCTCCTCACAGGGGTCTGTGATGTGCGAGATTGTGCTATTTGATTATGCTGGCAAACCCGCCTTCATCCCATCAAAGAGGTCAGTCCGTGTGGACAGAGGAGTGAGGCTTGATATACTTCCATCGCCTTCACTGAACCGATAAGTGAATTAATTTGGTGGACACTGCGGCGCCTCATTTCCATTTTAATATGTCACAGACACGAAGTTCACTCTCAACTTTTCTCTCACTCTCCCTCCGAGACTCTCTTGTCTTTTACCCAAAACAGTCGCCAAACCAGAAGACATTGTATCATAGCTTTTGGTGGTGTTTTTATCCCTCATGTCAGAATTAATCCAAAACATTTTGTTAACTTTATTATAGGGTTTGATGTATTTTCAATCTGGATGAGACCATAACTACTCTTTTTGGTTGAAAATGTACATGGTTTGTATCACATACTGTTTCCCTCCTCTGTGCAGATGTGCTAGTGAGGGCTCTCAGAAAGGACCTGAACCCTCTGCTAATGTCCCAGTGGACAACAGCCCTTCAGCAGCAGCAGAATCTCCCGCAGCATCAGTCCAGCCCGGCTCCCCGCTGGAGCCCCAGAGCTCCACCATCAAATCGGAGGTGATGCCTTCCTCTCCAGTGGTCATCCATCATGTCCAGAGCTCCCCGGTCCTCATCCAGCAGTCCCAGCAGTCTGCGGCCCTGACGGCTCAGCCCAGTCCGCCACTCACCCCCAGCCCCTCTCACACCCCAAGTCCCATCCCGACCAAGATTCAAGGTCGTGAATCTCCCAAGGGGGCAGCCTCGGATCCACCGAGTCCCGCCCGTCAAAAGAAGACGCAAGGGAACCCGGTGAATAATGGCAACGGCGCTCCCACCCAGGGTCTGGTCATAGAGGAGCTCCAGACCAGTCAGGACAAGAGCAAAAACAGAGCTATGTCCATAGAGGTACATTTAGTCACCATATAATCGTCATTTGGTCTTGATTTATTTTCTCATTAGCATCCTTTGAATGGCATTATTTTGACCTTCTCTCTCTCTTCTTTTCACCCTGTAGGCAGCAGAGAAGGAGTGGGAAGAGAGGAGGCAGAACTTGGGTCATTATGATGGGAAAGAGTTCGAGAAGATCCTCCAGGAGGCCCAGTTCAACATGATGAAGGGCATTCCCAGTCTAGAGGTGGAGGAGAACCCAGCACTGCCCCCTGCTTACCCTGCAGAACAAGCAGACATCAACAACACTGTGGAGTCACCGACAGGTACAAATCTAACACAAACATGACCTCCATCATTTTACATTTTAAAGTATGTCCTCCTGTGTAATTTCATCTCTGTTTTGTATGACAGAAGAGCCCCAGTCTGAGCCTCCCTCTGACAAACCAGGCAAGAAGGTGCCTGAGAAACTCCCAAAGCCTGTGATGGTGGAGAAACCAGCCAAACCTGCACCGGAGAGACCCCCCAAGACTCCTACTACCAAGCCGGCGCCCACTGACAGCTTTACCAAGCAAGGGTCTGAAAAGTCCTGCAAGTCCCCACCACCACCTCCTCCAAGGAAGACCTACTCCAGCTCAAGCTCAGGCATGACCACCACACGCTCTGGAGAAGTGGTCTACACCAGCAGAAAAGAGTCTGTCTCGGCTCAGGTCAGTCTGATAGAAGGTTGTCTTCTCACTGTGTGGGTTTTCTTGTGTGTTTAAACTCCAAAAATTGCAATAACATATTGGTAACAGTGGCGCTTGTTTAGCCTTTGTAGATACTTAAAAACAATTTGTGAAAAATACAATACATTTAATAATTTAAAGGTATAGTGTGTAAGATTTTGGGGATTTATTTGCACTCGGCGGCTCACGTTACCACAGTCTTGGAAAAGGAGGAGTGAGTGAAGGCGTATTCAGTTGGTTGCAATCTGCAATCACACCACTAGATGCTGCCAAATCTTACACACTGTCCCTTAAAATAATATATAAATAAAATAACATTTGGGAAATGTGGTTGTTTTGCTTTCTTGCTGAGAGTTAAGTGAGTAAATCAAAACCACTCTCTATGGAGCATGAGCTAAGAGGCGAATAGCTTTGCTTATTACACAGTGTTATTTCTTTAAAACAGACCCTTGCGATGGGCGCAGTTCTAATGTCGGACTCTGGCGGACCATTTTTGTGTCACATTATTGATTAATGCAAGACCCTACCGCTTCACGCCCTTTGCATCGCCCTGTCTGGGTTTATTTCACAACAATGACCGGCTCGCTGTGCATTATCCCTTACTTATTATAACTTAGCTTAGCATAAAAACTGGAAGAATGGGGGAAACAGCGAGCCTGGCTGGCTGGAAAAGTAATAACGAAATAATTTCCTTTTCATACATTCCAACAGGAGGGTGAAGAGGACACTCCACCTCCCAGTCCCCTACCCAAACCCAACAAGGTTCCACCAGAGACCAAGCCGAAGCCAGCCACCCCTCCCCCCGTCACCGCTTCTGTTACCACAGAAGAGGAGGATGAAGGGGACAAGATCATGGCAGAGCTCCAGGTTAGATGCATATCACACACTCACATAATCCCTCAGACAAAAAACAAATCAATAGGTGTAACGTCCTCTGGATTTTGCTGGTTTTTGTGGGAATGGGTCTATCACTTCTTCCCGTGGTGGTTGTCTTCAGAAGTGGCAATGGATGAGCACTCACTCAGCTCCTTGATTTTGAATCTAACTTTGTCACGTGTCGGGTTCTACGGCTGTGACAAAGCTGAAGACACTCTTCTCTCCTCAAAATTCCCATTTCCCCTTCACTTTTCTCCACTCTTCAGGTTTTCCAGATGTGCACGGTTAAGGATGTAGGGGTGAAAAATTTGGTAGAACCCACCTCTCGAATTGAACCGCAAATCAGAGAGCTAAGACCGGGGCCCTTATTGCCCCTCAAAGAGAAAAAGGTAAAATATAACTTCGCCGTGCAGCTACCCACCTAACTGCCTGCCTCTGCCCACTGTCTGATACAATCGATGGCTGTGTCCTAACCCTCCTACAACTTCTGCACCCTTTGCTTTGGCTCGAGAGAAACCTGTAACAGCTGCCTTTCCTTGCCGCCTCCGTTTCCTTCCCTCTTTTGATTCTGCTGGATATCTCAGCTTGAGTATATTTCCGGATTAAGTCTGCATAAAATGAAGCCTCTGAAAAGATGCTGTGTCTTTTGTGCGCCTGGACCAGACAATGATGATGTTTTGCCACTGATTTAATTATCTCTTGTCAATAAAAGACCTCGGCACTGTATTCTACAGGCAATTAAATCGTCTTGTGTCTTTCTTTAATTACACGTCTTCATACAAAATCAATAGAATAAATACGTCTTAAAATGATTGACAATTGAGAGAAACAACGTAGTTATGTGCAGACACAACCTGTTTTTGCAGACTTGGTTCACTAGAGGTCAGTCTGGCCACTTTGCATGCTACTCTCCCCCACTTGTACTTTTTCTGAGGGATCACTTTTCTGTTTCTCTTTGTCTTTGCACAACTTGACTTCAGTTTGCTTTCCCAGCTTTTCACCTATATAACCAGCACAACCCTATAATTTTTCACATTCAGGTCAAACAATACTCACTTTTAATATGATTTTGTTAATCAATGTGACAAAGAGGACAGGTATGTACAAGCAACAAATTTGACTACTTCACACCCAAGTTAAAACGTGTGATCTAAGTAAGGGATAATGTACAGCGAGCCGGTCATTGTTGTGAAATAAACCCCTTCAGGGCGATGCGAGCCCCGTCGGCAAGCCCAATGACCCGCTAGCTTTACATTGTTCTGCGTATTACACGGCTACTTCAATAAGAAATCAATAATTGGACACAAAAATGGTCCTCCAGAGTGCGACATCATAACAGCATCCATAGAAACGGTCTGTCATAAAGAAATAACATTTATAAAAATGCCTGGATCTTCCGTCGATCTTCCGCATCCATTGGGCCCATAGAGCAGACGCAGTAGCGTTTCCTTTAACCCCGCCTCCCATTCACATGTACGGAGGAAGGGAAATAACACGGGATTCGACAATTTTACAACTTATAGGGACCGAATTATTTAAATAAGGGCTATTCAAGTGTTCGTATTGGGAAGTTGATTTACCTCAAAAACACTATCCTCTGATTTACAGACATCTTTTTCCCGATGTAAGTCTATGGGGAAAAGTCTTTTTGGGCCCAACGGCGTCACGTGACAGATGCGGAAAGAAGTTGTAATTGTAAATTGTAAATGTAAGATTTGCTGCCTGGGGGCTTGCTAAAAACCAGAAGGTGAGACTGTTTATTGAAGCATATATAAAAAATTAACAGGAACAGTGGAAGTGCAAAAAAAGAACAGACAGGGTTAAGCCACCAAAAAGAAGCTGATTTGGCTGTTGTAGTCTTAGCTTTTAAACAGTAATACTTATTAATTTTCCCTGCATGCATTGTGATATACAGCATTTAATATCAGAGCAGCATATTAAATTGATGTCATACGGTATGAAACTGGAGATTCAGTTAACATACTGTAAATACTTTGCTGTGGCCGTGTAGAAGGTAATCACCCAATGCAGTGTTGATTACTGCTGCTGCAATAATGTCTGTGAATTCACACGTAACCCACAGCAGCCTGACACAGCAGTTGCACAGTAATATTATTCCCTCACACATTGTCCTAGCAGAGCTCAGAGCCTACTCGAGAGGATAAAGACCCCGACACAGATGAAAATGGGAACACTACTGTCCGACAGAGCAAAGGGGTATGCATGTTCTATTATCCAAGCATTGTTTTAATGAATAGTTAAGAGATTTTTTGAGAGATTTTAAACAGCTACTTCATTCATTTCTCAGGTCATATACTATGTGACTGGCCAGATTCCCAAAGAGCCTCCACCGCCGCCAGGAACGGAGGAAACCCCCGAACACCGAGAGCCTCCATCACAGGTGTCAAATGTCAATGTTAACGACAATTCTCCAAGCCAGCAGCAGCAGCGGCCGCCACCACTGTCTCCACCACTGTCTCCACCACTGTCTCCACCGCCCAAATCACCTGTATCACCTCCACCCAAATCACCTGTAACACCTCCACCTATATCACCCAAACCCGTGGGACTGAAATTCAAACTTCCGAGGACGCAAATGAAACGCTCCGAGTCCTTGAAGACCGGCGCAGAAATGGAGAAGGGGAAAATCCTCCACAAAATTAACACTGAAAAGAAAAGTAAAATCATCCAGCTACGTGTTTCTAGTAAGAATATAAAACCTGAGCCTGTGGTAACCACGACAACCAGCACCATAAAAGAGGCGCCTGTTGCTCTACCAAAAAAGGCTCCTAGCGAGGACAACGATCCACCTAAAGCTATCTGTGAGGAGGCATATGAGGAGGCTAGTCTTAGTCCTGACTTACCTGGAGAAGAGGCGCCGCCGCCCCCTGACAACATAGCGTTTATGATCACCAACACCAAAGTTCAGGCCCTGTCCTGTGGCGAGTACCAGGAACTGGTCAATGCCAAGAAAGGAAACGTCCAGACTGTTACTGTAGGCAACGCCACTAACCGAGGGAACGGCACAGAGGAACCCAGTGAGCCACAGGATAACGGCTTCAACAGGAAGCCCGTCATCATCATTTTCGACGAGCCCATGGACATCCGTTCAGCGTACAAGCGCCTGTCCACCATCTTTGAAAGTGAGGATGAGCTGGACAGGATGCTGGCGTCGGAGTGCATCGAGGAGGAGAGCGAGGAGTCGGATACGGAGAGGAGTAGCGGGCTGCAGGTTAAAACAGGAGGGACCGAGTTGGTTGACGGCAAAAACGTCACCACTTCACAGGCCGCTGCAGACCACGTTAGCTTGTCATCCTCATCTTCGTCTTCCGTCTCTGAGCTGACAGACAGTGGAGTGAACTCAGAGTCAAACGGTGACGCCAAGCAGGACGGTAAGAAGAAGTTCAAGTTTAAGTTCCCGAAGAAACAGCTGGCAGCGCTGACCCAGGCGATTCGCTCGGGCACCAAGTCAGGAAAGAAGACTTTACAGGTGGTCGTGTACGAAGACGAAGAGGAGTCCGACGGCACTATCAGGGAGCACAAAGAAGCGAAGAGATTCGAGATTACGCGCTCAAAATCCTTAGCGGACGCTCCCAAGGCGACGCCGCTGAAGAGGCAGAACTCCGACTCCATCCTCAGGACGGATGAGATCAAGAAGAACACCTACAAGACGCTGGACAGCCTGGAGCAGACCATCAAGCAGCTGGAGACCACCATCAGTGAGATGGGACCGCTCTCCCCAACGGAGCCGGTCGCCACGGAGGAAGCTATGGCAGGGAATGGGAAAAGCTCAGACGGAGTGGGGCTGAAGAGGTCTTCCTCTCTCCCTACCTCCAGAGGGTCAGGCCCTAAGGTACCCAGCAAACTCTCACTGCTGAAGAAGACTAAACCTCAGCTCCTTCCTCGCCCTGTAGTCATCCCTACTACCACCACCACCACTGTCCCCAGTGCCCCCAGCACCGTACAACAGGTCTCTCTCTAGCTCTTGTTGCTCCGGGAGGCTTTGGGTCCTTCTTTTTCTCCGTTTACAACCTCACTCCAACCCTAACCACTCAAATTACAACAAATCATTAATCCACTCCACAGGTGAAATGTTGGAAATGTCCCCCGTGGCTTTCTCCCTCTGTGAAATCATGGTGACATGATTGGGGGTGGCATTTTGTTGGGTTCCTGGCTACCATGCTTCTCCTTCAGGTCATTGCTAAACCTCTGAGGTTTTCAGCAAGTGGCATCATCAAAAACACTCATGATGATTAAGCTCTTCCTTATTCTTGACTGCATGTACTACTGTGTATTGATGTGTATGTATGTCCCACTGGGTGCATGATCTTTCACTGGTGTTGATCGATGAGGTGTTTACCTGTTTGATTTTTCATACTTCCTCATGTGGTGTGTGTGTTTTTTTTCCTTTTTCTTTTGTTTTATTTCTTGTTTTGTTTTTCGTTTGGATCCCCTTGCAGAACACCAGTGTCGCTTCCCCTACTAGTCGGATGCCCGTCCCTTTGTCTGCGAAGTCCAGGCAGTCGCCGGGTACTACTGACAAAGCGGGAAAACAGCAAAAACTGCAGGACGCTCAGAGGCAGTTCCGACAGGTAGTTTTACTGTAGGGTCTTACAGTACCAGAGACTAGAGGAATCAAACATATAGGGATCAGAAAACACGAGGCATGTATTATTAGAGGAGAAAAAAAAGACTACCAAAGCTGTGAGATTTCAAGTGTTTTGAAAAAAATAAAGTCACCGCGGTGACGACTGTGGATCTGTTAATGTTTCTCTCGAGTCTGCTCTGACAAGAAGGCATGTTTGACTTTTGACTGTTACCCCATAACATCACTGTACTGTATGCTTCTGCATGTCCACACTGCTCATGGTTTTCACTGTGTTGGTGAACAAACAAACAAAAAAAAAAAGGAAAAATGGCAAAGAAAAGTGGACCCTGTCATCATCTGAGTTGTCATCACATCTCAAGTTCCCATCACAGCTGAAACAGTGTTCCCCGGATGCTTATGGCTAAAATGCAAACTTAACTGACCTTTTCGGCTATATACGCTCCTCCCCTTCTCACCATGCACCTCTGCTCAAACCAAACATTACTGCACAGCTTCTTAACCCCACGGTGATATACTTCCTTACCCTCAAGACCACGCCAAGACTCACCACTTTGCACCGTCAGTTTCAGTGGAATACCAGCCCACGTCTCCCCCTATCTGCTCCCACTATTCAAACTCCTTCCCCTGTTATCTAACTCTCCAGTCTTCCTATGCATCCCCCCCAACAACCTCTTTATGAGGCCTAACATGTGTAGCGATGCCCCTCCTGTCTGTCATCGCACGGTCTAACATTTGCAGTGTTCTTCTTGGTAACATGTCTCTCAGTTCAACGTGTCTCACTCATATAACATAAGAACAGACCTGTATACTGTCTTTTAGTTGTGTCTCAGTAATATTAATGTTTGTGTAGTCTTAGTGTGTGTAGTTTTTTTTAACATCGTCTTGCCTTTTATATGTATTATTTGACCAGATTTCCTTTTTTGACAACCAGTATCTGTTTTGGCATCTCTGTTTGCAGGCTAACGGAAGTGCTAAAAGAGTGGGAGGGGATCATAAAACTACTTCCCCTGCTACACCCACCTCTAAAATCCCTGCTTTTTATCCTAGCTCTCCTAAAGGCAGCTCCCAGTCTGCACAAAACTCAGATGCTACTAATCCCATTAACCCTTCCTCTTCCTCCTCTGTGACAAAGTCCTCCATCCTGTCCTCTCACGCTCCCCGTTCCGTTCCCCAACCCTCCTCCCACATCCCCTCCCTGTCTAACGGATGCCTCAAACTCCCCACGCCCTCCTCACAGCACACAGGTAAAACTCTCTCGTTCTCCTCGCAGCCTCAGAATGGTCGAGTGCACTCCTCCTCCTCCTCTTCATTCTCCTCCTCCTCATCCTCCTCCTCCTCCCCCTCCCCTCTGTCGCCCACACCTTTGGGCCCAGGTGGAAAGAGCATCCGCACCATACACACCCCCAGCTTCACCAGCTACAGATCCCACAACGGCAGCAGCGGCAAATCCTGCATCCCAACAGCCACAGCAGCTAAGGACGCTACCTAGCCCCGTGTTACCGCCCCTCTGGCTTTACCGCATAGCAGGTAGAGCTGCTCATGTTTCATTTGATATGGTTTTCTTTTCTGTTTTTGTGAAAGTATTAAGCGATGCACTCCCCTACTTCATGTTTTATTTGACACTGGCATTCTTGCACCAATATCTCCTTTAAGTTGCAATTTACAGTTTTGAAAAATACTTTCTTTCTTGGAGGTGTACTAGATGCTCTGACAAAATATTTTATAATGGAACTAAAAAAATATTTAGTTTGACCACTTTGTAGTCGAAGTGGAAGGCTGTCATGGTGTTGAAAATCTATTTTTCTTGCTGTAGCAATGAATAGGGAATATAGAGTTGATGTACAATCACAGAGTACCATGTAAAAATGTTGTTTTATTTTTCAAACCAGAGATTGAATAACCATAGTATATTTAATCTTCTATATTTCTTATGTTGCCAGACATCCAACACAGCCCTTGTAAATGCCTTTTATGAGTGTATACAGACATTTTAAAGTTGAACTCATTGTTAACTTCTGTTTTCTAAGAGGATTTTCTCATTTTTCACTGCCAATTTCTTTTACAGATGTGTAAAACTGGTATCATAAGTAATACAAGTTTTCATTTTAGTGTGCCTATTTGCCAAAGTTGTTGTACAATGACTCACTTCAAGCCTAACCCAGTCACAAGATTTAGGGGAATTTACATGCACTCTCTTGGTGTGATGGCTGAAGTGTTGACCTCAGTGTTTGCACACTGCTGGTCTTGGTTTGTTAAGTTAACATGTGTTGTTGTCTAAATGTAAACTGTACTAAAAACAAAGTGAATCAGTTCTACCACGTGTACATAGACGCTTCTACTAAGAAAATAAGTAGTTTTGTTAACATACCAAAGTTTATTTGTATGCATGCCTTTCAAATACTTTAGGAGAGTGGTGTAAAAGAAGAATTATGTTTGCACAGATAGATTTTTGTAAATATCTGGTTTTCTCTCATTTTTGTAAAGCTTTAAATCATACTATAAAGGAGCAATGTGGTAAAGACAAAAACTGTGTTGGAGTAGCAAAAATAAAGACGTGCATGCTTGTAATGCATTGAGCTTCAGTGTTTTTATTTTGTCTGTTTCTGGCTTCCTGTTGAGTTCCTGTGTGAAAGAGTATAATGTGTGTGTGTTGGCTTGCATTTTTCATTTTGTGGTAACATACTGTTAATCTGTTTTCACAGACACATTGTTTGAACTTGCCTTCCTTTTTTTTGGGGACAAAATGTAAGTCCCCTCAGCGTATATCAATACATTTTAGGGTGAAAACTTGGTTTAAGGTTAGGGTAAGGTTGCGTTTTGGTTAAAGCTAGGGTTGGTAATGTTGAGAAACTAGCAAGAGTAGGCTTAGATTTTTCACCCAGTGTTGCCAACTCTTTTCCAATGAAAGTAGCTAGCAGCACAAGCTCCAAAAGTCCCTAAATCTAGCGAGAACGTCGGCAACACTGACACTCCATCCCTTTAGGCCTCCCTCCAAAGCCACTCCCCCAAAATGATCATTGTGAACGTAAACAACAAACAAAAACACTTGGTTACGTTTAGGGAAAAACATCATGTTTTGGCTTAAAATAACATTGTTTGTTTCACACGGGATGTAAACCCCAGTTTCCTGCAGGTGAAAGTCCTGTGTTTGTTTGACCCATACACTATCCCTCACAACTCCCTTGTGTGCATCGCCTTACTTCAGCTTCTGCTCTTGTCATAAATACAACGGTCGCTAGAGGTCGCTATCGTCTTCTTTTATACCTTCTTTTGTTGATCAGCCATGTGAATAGATGATAAAACCTACTAGTGGGTGTAGTAGGGCCCTACTGACCCACATCTATGGGGCTTATAACCACTGATAACGCCTATTTAATAGCCTGACAACAGTCTAATCAGCTGAGCTGGCAGCTTGTATAGAAGACCGGGCTTATTATAGTCCTGCAACAGACACAGATACCTGATATTTTTCTTTTTTTTGTTAGAGCATTTGATTTATTGATTGCTGTCAGGATGTAATGAGAATTTCAACAAATATAACAAAAAATGTTCTTGAAGAACACTATAAACTCTAGCTTTAAGGTTATGGGGTAGGGGTTAGGATTAGGCAAGTAGCGCTTATGGTTAGGGTAAGTCTCCAGGAAATGAATGTAATTCAATGTAATGTCCTGTGACTGTGTGTGTGTGTGTGTGTGTGTGTGTTTGTGTGCATAAATATGAAAGTGGAGACGCACCACACAAACAGCAGTTCTCTAGTTCTCACTTCCACTTCACCTGGCTCCTCTTCTCACACTAGTGTTTTTCCACTGATAGAAGTCTGCATTCTGTATCTACGATTTAAAGGTAAGAATATGAATATCAATAATATTAACAGCATGTGAGGGCTATATGTCCTATATTTAGTCCTACAATCCTGCTCTGATTACATGATTAGTAAAGTACAGACGTGGTGCTTTAACAAATCATGCCTAAGCGTGTAGCACCACTTTGTAAGTGTTTAGCATTTAAAGTACCTGAAACATTCATTTATTTGATTAAGTGCCACAAAGCACTTGGTCATCTTGTTTCTTCTTGTTTGAAATCATATTTTAAAGCCATTTATCTTGGGTTAGGGGATTTTGCAGTTCATCACATCAATGTAAGTTAAGGTGAACTACAAATAGCAGATATTGTTTGCCATAAAAGAAACACTTTTTTTCATTATTTTATTAATGCAAATGCATCCCACTTGATTAAATGTAATTTGCAGTCATGTAATTTGTGTTATATGACTCTGAAAATGTTTTTTTTTTACTTCTTAATCTGATTAACACTGTTTTTTTCTTATCTCGTGGAAGTAGTTTATCTCTTTTATAGCTGATTAAAATCTTAAGGTCATGTTCATGTGTTAGCGTGTCAAGCTTTGCAAAGACAGTTCCTGTTTCTAATAAGTCATCTTTTTGTCACCCACAACTTGCATTCTTAGTTTTGTTATGATATTACACACAATGTGTGATGTGAATCACTTGACCAGGCTATCATCATAACAGGTTATTTGTGTCTATGCTGCAACAGGCCGATCCTCTGCACAACAAAAACAATGAACATCTCTGAGGAGGAGACACCGGGCTTCTATGGCAGCGGCTCCCACCAAGAGAACATTATATTTTCTACATTTTACATCCTGATTTTCATCATCGCGGTGCCTGGGAATGCCTTGGCGCTGTGGGCCTTCTTTCGCCAGGACAGCACGTCTCCATTTAAAGTCTTCCTGAGGCACCTGTCCATAGCAGACATCTCTTACATCCTCATTTTACCCATGCGCATAGTTTACCACCTGTCCAACAGCTACTGGCCTTTCGGACATATCCTTTGTCAAATAGCTGGCTTCCTCTTTTACCTTAACATGTACTGCAGCCTCTACTTGATGAGTTTCATCAGCTTGGACAGATTTCTGGCTGTGGTTCTACCTATAAAATCACGGCCAGTTAGGAAGGCTTTCTACGCAAAGGTAGTTGTTGGCATACTTTGGGTGACAGTTATTGTGTGTATGAGTCCTCTACTTTTCTCCATGAAGAATGTGCCCAAAAACTCAACTGGCGTCTGCAACAAGCTGTACTTAGAGAAGACATCTCCCACGGCTTTAGTTTCCACTATTGTAGCATTTGTTATTCCCCTCACCACCATAGTGGTCTGCTACATAGTGATTCTGCTGAAGCTGAGGTCAATCAAGCAACAGGAAAAACGGCTGTTGAAGGACAAAGCTATAAGAATGATCATCCTCATTGTGATGAACTTCCTGTTAGCGTTCGTGCCCTACCATGTGAGCAGGGTGATCTACATTGAAAGCCACAGCCATGACCATATGACTTCAGCGAGCCACGAGTCACTGGGAAGAGCCAATCGGGTCACATCTGCTCTGACCTGTGTTAGTGCTGTACTGGATCCTGTGATGTATTTCTTCTTGAACCGTGCATACAGGGACACATTGCTCCAGCTGTTCTGTAAAAGATGAAGATGAACAATAAGCAACAAATATTATGTAGACAATAAATATATATATTTTTTTTTTTAAATTGCCATCTTTTTATATAATTTTTAGAGAGGTGTTTCAGACATGAATGCAATCAACCTTTGATTTTTAAAATGTAGGGTTATGTACAGTATATATATATAGTATGTGTGTGTGGAGGAATAGGAATAGGGGGAATATATATATTTATTTTAGGGCTGTCAATCAATTAAAATATTTAATCGCGATTAATCGCATGAATGTTCATGATTAATCGCAAATGAATCGCACATTTTTTATCTGTTCAAAATGTACCTTAAAGGGAGATTTGTAAATTATTTAATACCCTTATCAACATGGGAGTGGGCAAATATGCTTGCTTTATGCAAACGTGTGTATATATTTATTATTGGAAATCAATAAACAACACAATGACAAATATTTTTATTTATTTAACCTTTATTTAACCAGGAGTAAAGACAAGATAGGCAGCAGCACAGTTACACGATTGCAGATATAAAACAAACCTAATGTTTTAAATTATTGTGTTTTTTTTGTGTAATTGGGTGTTAAGATGTATCTTGATTATTTATTATGGTAACCTAAACATTGAGGATAAAAAAAACACTGAACTTCCTCTCAAAGCCCTATTTAACACTGACTTAATTTTAAATCTACTTTTAGATCACTAAGCTTTTTGAGGAACTTGAAAAAAATAACCTCCCACGTCATCTTGTCAGCCACTCGTCCCAGACATATGATTGTACAAGTTGAAGGAACTGGCCTTCTACCTCCAAGAGGTCAAGGCCCAGTTACGTGTTGGTTAATCTTGTGTGACAAAGAGATTTTCCAAACAGACGGGTTAAAGCATAATAATACAATTTATTCCGAACAATTAATGTTGCATAAGTAAAAATAAAAGAGTTTACAGATATCTGGATCCAATCAACATGTCCCTGACAACATACAGTGCATGGGTCAGTTCGCGAAGTCTGAACCCCGAGCTATCCCTGATCCAGCCTATTCATGGTTTACACAATATTAATATTCATGAGCTTATGGCACGTGATGTTTCTGCTGCATGTCTTCTTCTTCTGTTATCTCCTTCTGACTCCTTCCTCCCTTTGGCCTTGAAAAAGAAGAACAGCACCTCCCTCTCCTCTCTTTCCCCACAATTCACTCTATTCATAACAAATCCGACAGTCAGGTTATTGTAGATCATAGTAAGCACTTTTGTACATAATAAATCCAACAGACCCTCTTTTGAACTTAACTAAGTTCACCTACAGATAATGTTACATACAGATATATTTATTATAAGCATAGATAATGTTACGTACAGATGTATTAATTATAAGCATCATCACACAACCTCTTCAGGATCAACATCTTCACTATCCCCCACCATTTCCAGGAGACCCTGTCTCTCCGCTTGGAACATGGCCATCTGATAAGAAGGAGGTGCATCCGGATGCTTTCATTGCACAGCAGAAATGATCACACGCTCAGTGAGGTGGCGAATACAAGGAATACAGCAACAACCGCATAATACTAAGCATGTACACACAGCTAGGATTGAGGAGAATAGAGATACCACCATGGACTTCCATTTCCCAAAGGTACGGTCTAACCAGTCGTGAATGGGGCTGTTGATACCTGAGTCATCGTGCATGGATTCAGACAGCGTCCGGAGCCCCTCTAGCGCCTTAGTTACAGTCCCGTCCGGCGCTGTATTGTTAGGGATGAAAATACAACATGAGTCTTGGAACATTGAGCATACACCGCCTTTCTCTGCCAGCAGCATATCTAATGCCATTCTATTTTGGATCACCATCAGTGACGTAGGAGCCATTTGTTCAGCTAGTCCGGCAATTGCATCACGGGTTAGATTAGTCAAACGGAGAACATTATAGTATACCTGATCAATTTAGGAAACCCATGTTTCGGAATGTATTCATTTACCAGACATTTAATGACTGATTTTGCGTCCTCTTTTCCCGTAGGGTAGGCCTCAACCCAACATGAAAATGCGTCCACAATTACTAGGAGGAATCTTTTCCCCCCAGCCCTTACTCCCATATCTGTGAAATCCATAAAGATTTCCTGTCCCGGGGCAGTGGGAGAAGGATGTTTTCCTGCCCTAGGGTGATGGTAGGTCTGATGTTACATGTACTACATACGTCACACTTAGTCAAGAAGTCAGTTATAGTAGCATGTTTCCAGGGAATCCACCAGTGGCGGAGATCTCGTAACATCTGTTTGTGGCTTTTATGGTCAAGTCCATGAGTCTGAGTCAATATTGAGGACATCCAACAGGGGGGCATAACTATTTGATCTCCGTTATACCATATACCATCAAACTGTTCTATAGCTCCCTTATCTTCCCAGATGGTTCGTTCTGCTGCTGTGGCAGATTTCTGAGCTTGTATGATGGAGAAATCAGTTATCTCAGAACCGAGATCTGTTGTGGTCATGACCATCATAGTAGATAAATACCCTGCCGCCTTTTTAGCGGCTGCATCCGCTGCTTCGTTTCCTATACTCTCTAAGTCAGTGCCCTGACTGTGTCCTTTCACTTTGATCACAGCTACCCTCTGTGGTAACTGGATTGCTTCCAACAACTCTTTCATCAACTCCTCATGAGCCATAGGTTTATTCTGACTAGTCTTAAAACCCGCTTGCACCCAGCCAGACATATCTCTGTGAATTGCATTGCACACATACGCAGAGTCTGTGAAAATATTCACTGCCTTCCCTTCCGCTAACCGCAGAGCACAAACTACAGCCGTAAGTTCTGCTGCCTGAGCAGATTGTTTACCATCAAGAGGACCGTGACCGAGAGTACATGGTTCCTCTTTTGCTGTATTCATAGACACCACAGCATAACCTGCTTTTAACCCTTCGGTGGGATGACGGAAACAGCAACCATCTGTAAATAAGCTAAGGTCAGTTTCCGTTAAAGGGGAGTTTTCTAAGTCCAACCTTAGTTTTACAAAGGGCAGCGATTTTTCTGCACAGAAGTGTTTCTCGCCATCAGTCATATTGTCAGCCATATTACAGCCCTCATGTACAAAGGAGATGTGTGGTTTCGAGAGTACTTGTAAGATCTTGGTCTGTCTGAGGGGGGTGAGAGTGAAACAGGAGGATGTGACATATGTTACAGTGCTGTGAGAGGTCAGAATCTGTAGAGGATGGTGCATGACTATATGACCTACTTTGTCTACAATTTTTGCCAGAGCAGCGGCATATCTGACACAGGGGCTGGCTCTCTGTTCTTGTGTGTCTAGCAAAATGCTACAATAGTACAATACGTTCCTAGCTCCTCTGTGTTTCTGATATAAGACACCATGGGCTGTACTAAGCTGCTCTGAGACATCCAGATGGAATGGTTGAGAGTAATCTGGGAGAGCGGGTGCTGCTTTGTAACCGTAGTTATGTAACCTCAATAACAATGCATGAGTTAGTGACAGGCATACCTCAGCCGAGGGTGCGGCCACTAACAAGTCATCTACATATTGTACAATACAACACCCCTCAGGGAGTTCAAGGCCGGCTAAGTGAGTTCTCAAAGTTTCGTTAAAAATAGAGGGGGAGAGTATAAACCCCTGTGGTAACACATTATATGTCAGCCTTTGGCCTTCATATGTAAATGAGAAAATGTCCTGTAAATGATCTGCTAAGGGCAGGCAAAAGAAGGCGTTAGCCAAATCTATACATGTGAAAGATGTATGGGCTGGGGTGAGCATCGAGAGAGCAGAGTGGGGGTTCGGTACTGGTGTAACAGGAGTCAAAACCAGCTCATTGATGGCTCTTAAATCATGAGCCATTCTGTATGAGCCGGAGGGTTTGATTACTGGCAAAATGGGAGTGTTCCACTGAGAGTAAGATTTTCTTAATACTCCCGCCTTTATCAGTCCTTCAATCGTATGGGAGATACCCTGGGCTGCTTCCACTTTACTGGATACTGGGGTTGATATATAGCCTGTGGCGGGCCCTGCAGTGGATAAGGATTCTGTGGCGGGGCTGGAGCTGGTGTTAAAATTTGAGCCATCTGGGTATCTTTCTCTTAACTCCTTCCGGAGCATGTTTTAACAGAGCTAGTCTGAACAGAGACTGCTGTGATTCTTTATCTGGGTTCACCCCCGGATAGTTGGAAACATGCCAACGCACTGACTCCTCTGTTTGTCACCTTTGTCTTCGTACTTTCCATAAACTTTATGTGACCTCGTTTTGGGGGGTGTATATGGTCTCGCCTCTTCGTCCCCACCCTCCCGTCTCCTATGTATCCCTCCTTTGGAGTGCGTTCTCATGGTTCCCTCTATAGTGATAGGAATGTTTTCGTCTTCATCATCATCACCCTCCTCTACTGCTCTACTAGCCTCGTCATCAGTGTCCTCATCTACCTCTCCACTAGTGTGGACATCATGATACTCTGCACGGGATCTCTCTGTGTCTCTCTCAGTTCTCTGCATCCAATCACCTATGTCCGGACTCTCTGTGTGGGGTTTAGGGGTAGATTGAGCTCTCCTTCTTACGTCTCCATTACGCAAGTCTGGTGGTAACATGGCTTGTCTTAACCTGTACTGTTCAGCCTGATCTCTCAGTTCTTCCCTTAGCCTGTCTATTTCTCTGGCTACATCAGACATACTACCCGCCTCTGAGGCTGAACCTGCTCCTTGTTCTTTTTCTATTTCCTCTTCTAGTTCCAAAGTACCACCTAACACTTGAAACAATGGTGCCATAACTTCGTTTGTATGATCACTGTCCTGTGGGGTTGGTACCGGACTAGGGGTAGGAGGAGGATAAGGAGGGGGGTTGGGATGTGGGCCAGGTGGGTACTGCTGATGGAGGGACATGTAATGTGGCGGCTGGCTAGTATGTGGGTTTGGTGGTGGGGGTGCGCTAGGACTGGGTGAGGGTTTCACTAGTGGTTTTGCTTCAGCGGTTTTTGCGTGGGTGGCTTTCGTCTGGCTGCCTAAGGCTGATAGTGCAGCCATCTGTATCACATTATATTTTACCAATTTACTTGCCAACTCGTCTTCTTTCTTCCTCAATTTCCTCCTTACAAACATATGTCCCTTTTCTTTGTCTTGTCTTGCTTGCAGCAGCTTTCTATGAACCACCTGTATTAATGCTCTCATCACTGGCATGAATTTGGCTTCACTTCCCGTGGCTGGAAAATGCCCTTCCTTCACTGTCATGTTATACCACTCATCTAGGTCTTGAGTCTCTTTATTTCTAGTCTTGGGATCAAATGTACAGATTACATTGGTCCTGACTTTAGCCCATTGCTGTCCAAATGATAAACGGGGAGGCCCACAGCCACCCCGTTCCTCACAGTCTTTGTCAAATTCTCCGTCCATTCTGTCCAGTACTATTTCACACAGGTTTATTCAGTTTATGACAGTAACTAGATTCAGAGTAAATGGGTCGCTATGCCCCTCGCTGTGATCCTACCAACATAAGCTTCTACTGGACACTTTGATGTTCCAGCGATGTTGGCCCAGTATCAACAGTAAGTTTTAATTTTCCTCTGAATACTAGTTATTAATGTACACTCATACAGGCGCTCCAAGCGCTATTTTTACTAAACTCTAACGTCCCAGACGTTACTAACAACTAGCGCTCCAAGCGCACTACTCTAGCGCTCCAAGCGCAGCGTTCCAAACGCTTTAACAGAAAGTCTTTACTTTTGCAACATTTATCACTACAAAGGAGATTCAGCACAACAAGAGAGATAATGTAGAGTAAGCCAATATGCAGAGTTCGATACAACAGGTTCTGCTTACCTTTAAGATTTCAGGGATCCCTTTCTCTCTCTCGCCGGTCTGTCCGTCCTTTGGACACGCTTCTCAATGCCGAAGATCACGTCGGGGTCACCAATTGAAGGAACTGGCCTTCTACCTCCAAGAGGTCAAGGCCCAGTTACGTGTTGGTTAATCTTGTGTGACAAAGAGATTTTCCAAACAGACGGGTTAAAGCATAATAATACAATTTATTCCGAACAATTAATGTTGCATAAGTAAAAATAAAAGAGTTTACAGATATCTGGATCCAATCAACATGTCCCTGACAACATACAGTGCATGGGTCAGTTCGCGAAGTCTGAACCCCGAGCTATCCCTGATCCAGCCTATTCATGGTTTACACAATATTAATATTCATGAGCTTATGGCACGTGATGTTTCTGCTGCATGTCTTCTTCTTCTGTTATCTCCTTCTGACTCCTTCCTCCCTTTGGCCTTGAAAAAGAAGAACAGCACCTCCCTCTCCTCTCTTTCCCCACAATTCACTCTATTCATAACAAATCCGACAGTCAGGTTATTGTAGATCATAGTAAGCACTTTTGTACATAATAAATCCAACAAAGTTTAAGTACAGTAGGTTATTTTTAATCAAGGTTGCCACACTGTTGTTTTAATCAGCGCAGCCAAGACCTCATGCAACTTACAACTACTTCACCACAGACCCACACCCTTACAAAATAATCCTGCAGTACCATTTAATGCCCATGAATATATATGTATATATATATATATATACATATATATATATATATTTATATTTCATTTCATTCAAAAATATACGACTGCAATATGCAATAACTATTGCTATTACTACTATACCAGGGGTCAGCAACCTTTACTATCAAAAGAGCCATTTTTGGCAAAAAAATAAAATATCTGTCTGGAGCCGCAAAACATTGAGCATTGTGATGAAGGTAACACAGTTTATAGTCTAAGTATATAGTATATAAGCCTAATGCAGTGAGGGCCAAAGTGCAAATGTACCACAGAGTATTAGGGCCACATTGAGGGAAAACACAGCTGAGATTTACAGAATAAAGTCATAATATTACAAGAAAAAAGTCATAATATTACAAGAACAAAGTCATAACTTTATGAGAATAAAGTTGTAATATTACGAGAATAAAGTAATAATATTACGAGAATAAAGTCATAACTTTACGAGAATAAAATCTTAATATTACGAGAATAAAGTCATAACTTTACGAGAATAAAGTAATAATATTACGAGAATAAAGTCATAACTTTACGAGAATAAAGTCTTAATATTACGAGAATAAAGTCATAACTTTACGAGAATAAAGTCGTAATATTACGAGAATAAAGTCATAACTTTACGAGAAAAAAGTCGTAATATTACGAGAATAAAGTCATAACTTTACGAGAAAAAAGTCGTAATATTACGAGAATAAAGTCATAACTTTATGAGAAAAAAAACACGTAAAATTACTACTTTATAATATTGACTTTATTCTCATAAACTTATGACTTTATTCTCATAATATTACAACTTTTTTCTCTTAAACTTATGACTTTATTCTCATAATATTACAACTTTTTTTTCTCATAAACTTGTGACTTTATTCTCATAATATTATGACTTTATTCTCTAAATCTCAGTTTTATTTATTTTTCCTCAATGTGGCCCTAATACTCCGTCTTACCATAGACCTACAAAATGATAAATAAAAATGAAAATGTAAACAAAAAACAGTTATCCATTTTCCATTTTTATAAATCCACAGGGAGCCACTGGAGAGGAGCTAAAGAGCTGCATGTGGCTCCAGAGCTGCAGGTTGAAGACCCCTGACCTATACAGTACCTGGCAGATGGGCTCTGTGCAGTTAACTCACTTTCAAGAAAATCGCGTTTCGCCTAGTTTGACTGTTGCGGGCCGCCGTATCCTGACTTGTTACCAAGGCAGCCAGGAAGAAGCTGTGAAGGGAGCGGACTGTGAGTTACTCTTGTTTGTTTTAACGCAGCTTCTTCATCTGTTTTCACCAACACTTCAGAGGTTTTAATCAATAGTATGTCGAAGATAAGATATATACATACATTATTATGTTAGTCCTTTTGTTTTTACAGCAATAAATGTCGTTACGAGCGTGTTGAAGAGCTATTTTGTTAGCTTTGTTAGCTCCTTTAAATATATATATAACATCCTCCTGAGACTCAGCCCATTGACATGTGTCCTCTGTAGTGGACTCCTGAGACTCAGCCCATTGACATGTGTCCTCTGTAGTGGACTCCTGAGACTCAGCCCATTGACATGTGTCCTCTGTAGTGGACTCCTGAGACTCAGCCCATTGACATGTGTCCTCTGTAGTGGACAGTTTGTCCACATGCATATCCTCTTACTCTTTTGACCTACTCTATCAACCCCTGGTGTATTGTAAAGAGGACATCCTAGGCTTTCCAGTGATATGGCAGGTGTTGTTGTTTTTTTAATCCATTTGAATGTATTCTTGGTTTAATATCACTTTACAGCATAATCTGATCATTTTGTTTAGTGTTTTCACACTGAAATAGTCCTGTAGTCCACTACAGTGGACAATACAAATACAGTTTAACAAGCATAAATTGTTAAGATTTCCCTTTAACCCTAAATAGGAAGGAAATCACAAAAAAAAGTAATTGGAAGACACTTTTTTCTACATGCTTTAATGTAAACCCCCCCCCCAAAAAAACTTTATTTTCCTCATACCAGCTGTACTGCATCACCTCTTTTCACCTTCTGTCTGAAACGCCCTGTTTGAGGTCCTGCCCCAGTCTGCTCTGATTGGTCATTCGAACCAAACTCTTCAGACTATGCTCCAGCTCCACTCTAACTAGCTTTCTTGGAGGCAGGGAATGAAATTAGCAAAATAAATAAATGTTGGCTGCGGCAGGTACAAATTTCAGGTCGCTTGCCACCATGGCAGATAGGTTTTCCTTATAATAAGAAATATTATATTAAGAATATTCGAGCCGAATAAAATTATTTGACAGGCTTACAATTCTGCGACAGCTACAGATACTGGATTTTATTCTTTTTTCGCTAGGGCATTTGATTTATCGATTGCTGTTGGGGTGTAATGAGAATTTCAACAAATATAACAAAAAATGTTTTGGAAGAATATGACCAACTCTAGCTTTACGGTTACGTGATATATTCCATATTTCTACGGTCTTAACAAATTTAACGCGTTCTACATAGAATTCAAAAGTGGCAGACAAAAATATTGAGTGCCCGGTAGAAATTTTCAGTGACCTGCCACAGTGGCAGGTGAAGAAAAAACTTAATTTCAGACCCTGCTTGGAGGGCATGTCATACTAGCCGCTAGGCAGGTATTATAGAAATGTGTTACTTGGTGACATCACCACGTTACGGAAGAAAAGGCAGGACTTCAAGCCATATTTGCCAACCTTGAGACCTAAAAAATAGGGAGGATTTCAAAACCAAAGTGGGGGGTCTGAGGGTCCTTCCCCAGAAAAATGTGAAACTTTGCTTTCCCGCATACTGGTGACTTTTAAAGAATGAAAATAACAAAAATAATAAGTACACTGCAACAGCATTTTTGTGTTAAATAGGCCTACTTTTAATTTTACTTTTACTTCACAGGAAAGAAAAATTAATAATTCACCCCTCTGGCGTGAATTTTGTTTGAATCTCTGGCACAAACTAATATTCATCCATTTTTATTTAGTATGTTTGCTCCTGCTTGAGTATTTCTTTCTCTTGGTACTCAACATTTCTCTTTCCGTCTCTCACTCACTGAAGGCCCTTTCAGACACAACACGACAACGGCACCACTGCGCTCTTATTTCCAAAGGCTTGCGCCACGCCATGGCGGCTTTTCGTTGCATCGAGCAAAGCACAACTTAGGTGCTGCATGCTGTGATGTGCGGCGAGTTCAGTAGAAAACTGGGAGAGGGCAATGAAAAATGGGAGTCTCCCAGGAAAAAATCGGGAGGGTTGACAAGTATGCTTCAAGCAAGAGGAGTAGTGTTTCTGTGGGGGAGAGTAACTCACTTTGTTGTGTACTTTGGGCTTTGTAACTTTGCAGATCGTGCACAAAAACTATGTAACACTAAAGGAAAGGGAAAAAGCACAAAAGCATAATAGGTCCTCTTTAACATTAGATGAAAACTTTTCTGTAGTTCTCACTATTCATCCTGTTCCTGTCTGCCATCGCACAGGAGCCGCTATGGCCACCCGAAAAGGCTGAGTACTTTTTCACAGGCTGCCACCATGGGCACCGCATCCTCCTTGGTCAGCCCAGGAGAGGTGATTGAGGATGGATATGGGGGTGAAGGAGGGGAAGCCTGTGTGATCCCAGTGGAGGTCAAGCCCAAAGCACGACTCCTGCGCAGTTCCTTTCGCAGAGGACCTCGGGTGATTGGGGCCAGTTTCAAATCCACAGGCTCTGTGGATCTAGAGTATGCTGCTGAGTATGAAAGACTCCGTAAAGAGTATGAAATCTTCCGTGTCAGCAAGAATAACGAGATCTCATCCATGCAAAAGAAGGAGGCCAAGCTGGATGAGGAGAACAAGAGGCTGAGAGCTGAGCTACAGGTAAAATGAGTAACAGCTTATCAAAGCACAAGCTTATAGGCTACATCATTTAAGGTTTATGGATGTTTTAACAGTTCTCATGATGATCTTCTTTCTCAATGTGACAACAGGCTCTGCAGAAGACCTACCAGAAGATCCTTAGAGAAAAAGAGAGTGCTCTTGAGGCCAAGTATCAAGCTATGGAGAGGGCCTCCACCTTTGAACATGACAGGGACAAAGTAAAACGACAGTTTAAGGTAAACAACACCACATGTGTTACTGTTAGCATCCTGTCCAGTAATCATGACTGCAACGCTAAACAATTGGTTAATCACCACCAGATTTTCCGGGAGACAAAAGAAAAGGAGATCCAGGATCTCTTGCGGGCCAAGAGGGACTTGGAGGCCAAACTGCAACAGCTGCAGGCTCAGGGCATCCAGGTGTATGACCTAAATGATTCTGACTCAGATGACAACCAAACCACGGTTAATGGTAAGACCCAGAAATCCACAATGTTGGCACCTTTTCTTTTCTTTGTTTTATTTATTCATCCACCCTTCCAGTATTAATTTGCCACTAGAATACAAAATTTAAGGTCTTGTTTTGTATGATAAAATCTTCATCACACGCCTTGTCTTATTTAATCACTGTATGTCTTCAGCTGCAGGGACACAGTGTGAGTACTGGTCTGGCGGTGTGCTGGGAAGTGAGCCCTCTATGGGCAGCATGATGCAGTTGCAGCAAACCTTCCGAGGTCCAGAATTTGCCCACAGTTTGATAGATGTGGAGGGACCCTTTGCAAATGTGAGCAGAGGTAAGTAAACTGCAATATGTCTGTAGAAAAAGGGAAGCATCATGATCTGGGTTGTAGGCAAACTTGTTTGCCCCATGGCCATGACGCTGGAAAAATACATTTCCTACTTACATGTATTATATCTTTTATGCATTCACTGAACTCTTCATGCGTTTCTTTCACAACTTTTCTTGTATGTGTTTGTGTCAGATGACTGGGATGCTGCAGTAGCCAGTCTGCTTCAGGTCTCCCCTCATGTACCCCAGGCCTTATGGAGTAACACTGTGCGCTGCTACCTAATCTTTACCCAGGAGACCAAAGCTGAGCTTGATGTCTTTATTAAGGTTGGTTAAGTGGCCAGTGTCGATTAACTGTAAATATTCTGTTTTCAGGAAATTAGTTTGGTCAATTCAAGACTAGTCTGAACGTCAGGCGCTTAGAAAACCATGGTGATTTAACCTGGTAGAGAACTGACATTAGTCCATGTCTGGTAAATCTTTGCTTCATGTTTTCATTACAGAAACACTCACCTTTGTTACGGAGAATGTGCGAGAGTCTCGGCCATTTCTACCTGAATGTCTGCTTCCCAGAGGAGAATGCTGCCTCATACGCCGTGGAGCGCAAGCAGGAGATTGAAAGGAGCTCTGTGTGTGTGCTTCTTGTCAAATCTACTGTCACTAGGTACAGTAAGTCCTATACCCAGCCTCACTAGGATATCCCCATGTAGTTAAGATTGTACTTGCGTTCTATTTTATAGTTTATTTGTGTGTGTAGCTCTGTGGTGGAGGATTGCGAGGAGGCTTTTGTGAAGAATCCAGATGGCCATCCGCTGGTGCTCTACCTCAGGACTGAAGAAGATCACAATTTGACTGGACCCACCAGGCAACTGCTAGAAAGGGTCAATGCTGCAGACAAGGCTGCTAAAGTCAAGGTGTGTGCGTGCCATATATTAAATGAACAAGATAAAACACGATACAGGGGATATTTCACAAAGTATACAACGTTAGATGACAGTGTTCTATAGATGGGTATGACCTTTATAGTCATGAGATTATGTATGTGCTTTTAGTTTCACTTAGTATAATTACACTAATAAGTCTGAGCAAAAAGCAGAAGTTGTGTGCTTATTGCCTTTTAAAGTTGACTTTCTGTATGTTCCTCGTTGCTAGATGACACGCAGTGCTTGTGCTTACATTGTTTTTAATATTAACCCAGGTGGTGGATCATAGTGGTTCTGTAGAGGAGGGGGCTGACCTCATTTATTCTCAAGTAGAGAAAGTCATCAAACAGGTACAGACTGTCAGCAACATCAGTCATTTTATCAATTCAATTGCAAGCATTGTGTGTATAGTGACAGCTTTTAACTTCTACCCTCACCACGTAGGAGTTGCTGGGTCTTGAAGGAGCAGATGTTGACTCTAAGGACTCTGGGATAGAGGAGGCACGTGAGGAGGACTCAGGAGATGTGCTGTGGGACTTGCATGATGAGCAGGAACAGATTGAGTCCTACCAGCAGGCCTGTAGCACAACCACCTCCCAGTTAGGCTTCCAGAAGGTAGGGCAGATGTTCTCCACTTTTTTAGCTATCTTAATCTTGTCTTCCAATCTAATACTTTGTAATACTTAATCTCTCTATGTCTGTGTTGTGTCTGATGTCCTCCTCAGTATATAGATCGTTTGAATGATATGATAGCTGCTCCCCCTCCCACCCCTCCGCTGCTGGTGTCTGGTGGTCCAGGCTCAGGAAAGTCTCTCCTGCTTTCCAAATGGTGAGATCTTATTGTAATAGTGTAGGGGAGAGCCGGTACCAAAGTAATGCAGGATGAAAGTAGCGCGACAATTTTCTCCGAGCCAATACAAGTCTGATATGCCAAAATACATCAGCATGTACAGCATGCAACACTTGTGTGGATACGTCATGGTGTTGAGGTGTTTTACCTGGTATTGATAGAACACACACGTGAGTTGTTGATCACAGCGAAAACTTAGTTTCTGTCTGTGACATCATGATATATCTTTTTGAAATAATTGTGCTTCTTTCGTACCACCATTCTTCTTCTTAATGGTGTGATGTGTCATCATGGAATAGGCTATTAAGTACAGTTTGTCTAATCTTCGTTGTTGAATCCTTTTCAGGATCGAGCAGCAGCAGAAGCAGTCCCCCAACACCTTGTTCCTTTATCATTTTGTTGGTCGCCCACTTTCCACAAGCTCGGAGCCAGTTCTCATTATCAAACGCCTCACAGTCAAAGTAAGTGGCTCTTCTGAAGGCTTACTTCCAGTGTAGACACTCTTACAGTCTAGCTGAATAACTGTGGGAATGTGTTTTCTGTCTGTCGTCACACAGCTGCTGCAGCACTTCTGGTCCATTTCTGGCTTGTCCATGGAGCCCAGTAAGATCTTAGAGGAGTTTCCCCGCTGGCTTGAAAGACTATCGGCACGCCATCAAGGAAACATCATCATCATCATCGACTCCATTGACCAAATACAGGTACACTCCAGATTAGACCTTGTTTTGTCGCCTTTAGAATAATTTTTTTTTTCCAGAGTAGCTTTTCTAACTCTACAGTTTTTCTCTTTTTTTCAGCAAGCAGAAAGACACATGAAGTGGCTGATTGACCCTCTCCCTGTCAATGTGAGAGTGGTGGTGTCTGTCAATGTAGAGACGTGTCCTCAAGCTTGGAGGTGAGACACACTGCTTGAGTTCTAAATATCCAGGTCAATTTACTGTAAATGTATTGTATTGCTATTTATTTAATTTCCCTGCAGTGGTAAATGTTTCTGAATGTGCTCCTGTATTATTGCCATTTGTAATTCAGTGACCACGTCTGTTTAGGTTATGGCCCACACTCCACTTAGACCCACTGAGTCCCAGAGAGGTCAGGAGTGTTGTTAACGCAGAGTGCCAGAGCATGGATCTCAAATTGACCAAGGACCAGGTCAGTTATCATCCCACTATCCCTCTTTTTAAAAACTCTGGAGAGATTTGAAAATGTTCAGGTTCAGGTTACTTTATTTGTACCCACAGGTAGATTTGGTTTGCAGTAGAAAGACAAGGTATTCATTAGGACTGCACAATGAATTGAAATTTTATCGAAACCGCATTATGGACTACTACAATTTTCAAATCGCAGGAGGTGCAATATTTCTTAAATTAGAAATGTGTGTCTAATCTAATCTGAGCTGTGACTCACCAATCAGCCTGCTAAACCATTTCACAATCTGACTCTGAATTTCTGCTCTTTAAAGATAAGTTTCCAAAGAAAAAGACAAGATTGATAAAATCAATAAAAGCACGATCAAATAAGGTCACATAGGTTCTAACTATTTGAAATATATTTTTGCGCAATATGTCCATGACACCGTGTCCTAACTGGCCACTGAACTTTTGTCGGACGCTCTGTTTTTATTTATTCCTGTCGCTCGCGTTGAAAGCGCCGCAACGGACAAAAACCTCAATAAGGTGGCAGCTGGCTGGAGGGAGATCACCTGGAAGTTTCCTACTTGCTGTTGGCTATATTGTGTCATTTCCAGTATTTTTTTTTTTTTTTTTTTTTACAATCAAATATTTATTTTCACATTTGAATATTTGTTTTTTTTACTAATCAAATGTATATTAAAATTTTGAATATTCATCAACAGCCCTTCCAAAAGACATTTGGAATTGTTAGCAGTCATATTTTTTTTGGGAGAATGCCACAGTTAAATGTTTCTTTGTTCCAGGAGAAGAAGCTGGAAAGGCACTGTCGCTCTGCATCGACCTGCAATGCATTGTATGTCACACTACTGGCAAGGATGATCATCAGGTTAGCCACATCTGGTTTCACTCTTCTAAATTCCACCGCAGAGAAAAAACTCTCTTTTTCTTCCCATCCAGCATGGTCAGATCACATCAGGCTCAGATGCAAAAAGTTGAAAAGCCTTTTCCGCACACCTATTTGACTCTTTGAAATTTGGTTATAGGTCTATTAGCTGTTTTTTTGTCCTTTTAAAAGTAACAGTGGTGCTCTTCTAAATAATTTTTTGTGTATTTTCAACACTTTTTTAAGGAAAAGATCAAAAACACACTCTTCTCATTGCAATGAAATGTATATAATGGTAAGGTTTTCTGTGACTTTCTTTTGTTGATTGGAATAAATGCCATGTTTTGTTACTGCCCAGCAGTATATCAGGTTGGTCTCTGGAGAAGAGCCTGGAGCAGTGTCTCCAGTGTCAGGACACCATGTCGCTCTACCGCCTGGCACTCAAGATGACGCTGAACTCCCTCAACACAGACAGAGAACGACACATTATGAGAGAGGTGACCTATGTCCAGACAAAATAACAGTAACTTCTCTCCACTTAAACACAGTGTTTTATCATCGTTATTGGTTTTAATGGCAAGTGTGCATTGCAATCCTACTTTTTCACCATGTTATATTGTGTTCTCATGATACCGTTCACATTTTCTTTTGATTAGTCAGAAATATCAGATTTTTTTTTGCAGTGTCTGGTTTACTTTGGCCTCACGGGGACTCACATAAACATTTTTTTCTCTATGTAGCAAATTAACGTGCTTGTTTTTTGTCTCTCCTTAGATACTGTGCCTTGTATGTGCCAGCCATAATGGAGTGAGTGAATCAGAGGTACTAGACCTTTTCCCAGAACTGGAGCTGCCTGTCCTGTCCTCTCTGCTTTACCATCTGAACAGACTCTGCATTGTAACCCTCCGCTGTGGGCTCATCAGGTTTCAACACCTGCAGGTAACTGGGCTTTGGCCAGTAGAATATTAAATGCAAAAGAAAACATGATATTCTTTTTGAAGTTTTTGTCTCTAAATGTGTTTGTCTTTCAGGCTTGGGAAGCTGTGAGGTTGGAGTTCCTGGGTGGAGGAAGTAGCTCGGCTGCTTACAGAGAGAAACTCATACTGTACTTCAGTCAGCAACTCAGGTGCATATTTAAGAGTGGTCATCTTCTCTTCATACATTCTTCTATTAGTACAGCTCAAGTCATTGTGTGTGTGTGTGTGTGTGTGTGTGTGCAGCCAAGACCGTGTGACGTGGCGTGTTGCAGATGAGCTGCCCTGGCTGCTCCAACAGCAGGAGGATCGGACTAAACTACAGCTCAGCCTCCTGAATCTGTTTGTTTCCCAAAACCTCTACAAAAGGTACAAAGCATGCGCACACACACAAGCTGATCTAGCAAAGCCCGCTCCGTTTATTTACATATTGTCTTACATGTGTATGTTTTCTTTGTTCTAGGGGTCATTTCTCTGAGCTGCTAGCCTATTGGCAATATGTGGGCAAAGACAAAAGCTCCATGGCCACTGAGTACTTTGACTCCCTGAAACACTACGAGAAGAGCTGCGAGAACGAAGACGGCATGACCAAGCTGGCAAACCTGTATGAGACCTTGGGACGTTTCCTCAAAGACCTGGGCCTCCCCAGTCAGGTAGTGCACATACATGGTTGCAATCAGGCCTGGAATTTCATTATTTTAGGGGCCACTAGGCCTTTGGTGTTGTCATTTTTTTGAGGGCACAAAGGCTACATTCCAGGGCAGCAAGGCCATCAGAAAAAAAACAATTATTTTAAGTCCACGGGAATAATGAATTTAGCTTAAGAGTTAAGGGTGATTTTATTTGTAATACATAATATAACTATCGGTGAAATACAAATTTAAAAAATGTTTATCTCACAATAATTTATTGGTATTTCAAATTACCAATGTTTGAAAGTTGTATATTGTTATTTCCTTAGGGGGGGTAGAAGGAGAAGGAATCAGTTTTTGGGTGCATCCCCTCAACCAGCGAAGGAAACACTGTGCATCGTGCTGTGGCTTGATCAAAATAGATTAGAAACGGGGTAATTGCAGACTGAGTGATCAGCTCTGGCATCCGCATCGTAGCCGGAGCAGCGGTGTCAAACTATCATCATAAATAGCCTGGTTTTCCAGGGGTTCTTACCAGGCTTGAAATCAAACCAACCACTGGTTACGTGCGCAGTGTTTCACTTGATGTTGCCTAGTAAAAGACACGGGTGTCTCAAAATGTGTTCACAGGAAAGAGGCAGAGGATAAAACAGCGAAATCAGCTGAGGCAGTGTGGGCAGGGCATCAAGGCCACGGTTGCCCCAGGGCATACAATTTTCAGGCCAAACAGAGGAGCTACGACGGCCATGGCCGCCGGTGAAATTTCTGCCCTGGTTGCAATATTTTAAAGAGTATTAGCTTTGAAATAAATTAAAAAACAAAACATGTTTATTGTTCATCACACATTTTTTCTGCCTCACTTTCTATGGCTGTTTTTTTGTTTCATTTGCTTACATAGCCTAAATAAGTGTCCGTATATATACACCTCATTTTCTGTTAGGAAAGTGCACATATGTATTTGTTTCTGTCTGTTTTTCTAGGCCGTAGCACCTTTGCAAAGGTCCCTTGAGATTAGGGAGACAGCCTTGGACCCGGACCATCCCAGCGTAGCTCGCTCCCTGCACCAGCTGGCTGGGGTTTACGTCCAGTGGAAGAAGTACGGCAACGCTGAGCAGCTGTACAAGCAGGCCCTGGAGATAAGCGAGAATGCCTACGGAGCTGAGCACGCCAGCGTAGCACGAGAGCTGGAGTCACTCGCCATGCTCTATCAGAAACAAAACAAGTAAATGGTTCCCTCTTGGTGTTGACATGCATGATGTTATTTATAATTATTGTTTGTGTAGTATAGTGTATTGGTTGTTCCTGCCAGGAAATGTGTTTACAAAGAGGCATCCCACCTGTGTTGATGATCTTATAACACTCGTTAAATGGCTTGCATCTGGCGTTTTTACAATCAGGTATGAACAAGCAGAGAAACTCAGGAAGAGGTCAGTGAAAATTCGTCAGAAGACTGCTCGCCAGAAAGGTCATATGGTAAGCATATTTCACAGATACCTGCCTGCTTAGTCATACGCACTTAATCAGTCATAACGTACATGCCTTTTGTCGACTCCTCCTTTCAGTACGGCTTCACTTTGTTGAGGCGCAGAGCTCTGCAGCTGGAAGAGCTGACTCTGGGGAAAGAGTCTGCAGACGCGGCCAAGACACTTAATGAACTGGGAGTCCTTTACTACCTCCAAAACAACCTGGAGTAAGGCACACATGTTACAGCTGGCATGCACACAGACAAACACATGTAACACTCTCTGTATTCTGGACATTAAAGGGGAAACTTTGCAGATTTTCAACCAGCTTTGTATCATTACAATGTGCGTAGCAAGGCCGTATGTATGGACACATCCAGCACATATAAATAATTAAAACAGTTGCTATTCTACGACAGGCAACCACGCACTGCCGTCCGAAATAATCTACTTCAATCATTATTATTACTACCAGTTCTAGTATTACGATGTACTGCAGTTCTGCGTGTAATTTGTCCAAGTGGTGTTGCCGTACCCCAGCAGAAGCCGTTGCTCGACTCTGCAAAGCAGACTTAACTGTAGGCAGGTAGATTTTTTTCTTAAAATATCATGACTTTATTGTCATTAAATTATGACTTTATTCTTGTTATTACTTTTTTTCCTCAAAATGTTACGACTTCTCAGAGAACACAGATATTTGAGAAATGTTGCCGAAACCCATCAGCTATTAAAGTCCAGGGCTTTATAAATGAATTAAGATTAATTCATTTCTCATTGACGTGAATAGGTGTCACATGCATATTTAAAGAGGTTACTTCCCAAAACAGAAGAGGGATAAGCAGGGATAACGAAATGAGAAAAGTTGATCTACAGGAGAATAAATATTTGAAAGCAATACAGAATGCATGAGAGCCTTACTGCGTTTTATTTTTCATTATAAATTTCCACCATAAATTGATGCATAAAAATTCACCAAAATGCAGGAAACAAAGTGTTTGACACTCAAAATCTCTTGGGGGAGGACCCCCACATCCCTCGCTTCATAAAACCTACACCCTAGGTGAGTAGTATATGCAAATGAACAATGTTTAACTTCCCTCCATGTTGCCAGCGCCCTGAGCTCCCTGCTCATTGGCCATCCAGCGGACTTTTGCTGGCTCTAGTGCTGTTGTTCAAACTAAAAAAATGCAGAAGTACAACATTTACTTTAACAGCTCTAGAGCCGGTCAAAGGTCCTTTGCTGGTAAATGAGCGGGGAGCTCTGGGAGTTGGCAACATGGGGGGAAGTTAAACATTGTTCATTTGCATATATAGTACTACCCACATTGTAATGTAATCAAAGCTGGTTGAAAATCAGAAAAGTTTCCCTTTGATTGTGTAATTGTGTCTCCCTCAAACTGTACCTTCTACCTGATTCTTGAAGTCTTAACTTGTGTGTCCACCAACATATCTGAAACCCCCGTTTGTCCTCACCAGTGCAGCCAAGATTTTCTTGACCCGCTCTCTGGAGACTCGTCAGCGTGTCCTCGGTCCAGATCATCCAGACTGCGCTCAGTCCCTCAACAACCTGGCTGCACTGCACACAGAGAGGAGGGAGTACGAGGCGGCTGAGGACATGTATGAGAGGGCGCTAGACATCCGCAAGAGGGCCTTGTCCCCAGACCACCCCTCGCTGGCATATACACTCAAACACCTGGCCATGCTCTATAAACGAAGAGTGAGTAACTTTAATATTCTGTCTGTTGAACGGCTCATTCTGTGTTTGAATCTAATTTGGAGATGTGTGTGTTGTACAGGGGAAGCTGGAAAAGGCTGTGCCGCTGTATGAGCTCTCTCTGGAAATCAGGGAAAAGAGTTTTGGGCCCAAACACCCCAGTGTGGCCACAGCACTGGTCAACCTGGCTGTGATCTACTGCCAACTGGTGAGGATGTCATCATACTTTATTCCTTAGAACTATTAGCACATATTTGTTTTTATTTTAATGTTACGAGCGATGCTATGTGTAGCTGTATTTTTGGTTGTAAAGGGCAAAGCTAACTGTAGACTTCTTTGTCTTCTGCAGAAGAAGCACGGTGACGCCTTGCCTCTTTATGAACGAGCGCTGAAAGTATATGAGGATAGTTTGGGGCGCTCACACCCACGGGTCGGAGAGACCCTAAAAAACTTGGCTGTGCTAAGGTACAGTAGTTGAGGTTGCATTCAACATTCGGCTAATCCTGAATGTCGCATTACTTTTAACATGATTTTTTTGTATTCCTTTTGTAAATAGCTACGAAGAGGGCGACTTTGAGAAGGCAGCAGAGCTTTACAAACGTGCAATGGAGATAAAGGAGGCCGAGCCGTCGTTGGTGTGTGGGAACTCCCCTTCCCGCCACTCCTCCAGTGGGGACACATTCAGTCTGAGAGGACCTGCTCCCCTCCCACAGGCCCCGAGGTAACTCTGTTCAGCCACTTATTGCCACAGAAGCATAGAATAACAGAAACATCAGACCCCATGGTTTTATCAAAATGGGAACCATTCTGGTCACCACACTGCGATTGTTGCCTGGACGGAGGTTTTAGGGTTCGGTCAAATGGACTTTACCTGCCAGCGTGATTATGAAGTCTGTCGTATTAATCTGTGAAACATGTGTATTTACCACAAGTATTTATTAATATTTCTAACATAATCATGTATTAGTGATCAGAAAAATCAGTGGGGCATTCGCTCAAAACGTAGGAAGCAGCGTACACGGACCCAACGGAACTGAACGAAGGAGCGAGAACCGACTCGAATGGATTGTCACAGAGAAACTGACGCTATATTTCAAGACTCAAAAGGTTCGAAACATTTACATGTATTAACTCGAAGGAACCGATTCTGTGAAAAGAGTCGGTCTGCACATCACCATCATGTACAGTATGTAAGGAACCTCCGTTAAATCAGTCCTTTTTATGGAACTCAGGTTTACCCTTATCATTACTTCAGAGACACTTTATTCCTATTTACATGCCTCACAGTGTATATGAGCAAAATAGTAGCAAATGCATTTGCTGGCATGGAATGCCATGAGACTTTGGTATGCCATAAACCATAAAACATGATTAATAAAAACACATTCTGTGTTTTCCAGTGTACAGCGGATATTACTCTATGCACTTTTCAAAACTTCCCCTTTTTGTGAACTGGGGTTACAAGTATGAAGAAAACCCAAGCATTCTTTATGTTTGATTTTAAATGAATAACTATAAAATCCAGTAAAAAAGGGCTTCTCAAGCTCATTTTTAAGGAGATGAAGTATCAACTATTTCCACAACTCAGTCTGATCATGCTGTTATCTCTCACCTAAACTGTTCAGACCTCAAACAGATTTGTTGCCAAGTCTACATTCCTGATGTTCTGACTGAAGGATTTTAGAGGGCTTCTGTCTCTAAATTCAAAATGTGCATATTGTGAAAAAAATGGTATATTTGTGCCGTTAATATGTCAATTACTTATGTTTACATTATGTATTGTTGACCTACTAGTATTAAGTATGTAATCCAAAAAGAGAAAATGTAGAACCAAAGATAAGTGATCAAAAACAAGCCTAGTCCGTGTCTGAGAAGACATCACCTGCGGTACTGATTTCATGCTGTTTGTGTATTTATTCATTAACAAAAAGGATTTTAAGGGATTTGCCAAAATCATGATAATGCCACATGAGTGTCAAGGTTAAAGTACAATGAAGTAATGACTCGTCTGACTGAATGTACATGAATCCCTAAGGGACACCGTGTACCACAACTTATAGTCTCATTGCTTCAATGTAGTACATTCAGTGTATCAGTTTAAGTGTTTTTATATGTTTTGTGTATTAAAGTAATTGAAAATCTGTAAAAGCTGTACAGGACAACAACAAAAGTCACATCCAATATATCAAGAAGATTGTATTCCATCTAATAAATACTTTATTGAGACAACTTAAACATGTTTAAATGTTTAAATCTGTTGCAACAGATGTTTTCTTTAAAGCTGAGTGAATGACACATACATGAAAAGGTAGGGACATTAGCTCATTCACTAATCAAAAACCGTAGAAAATACACATTGTGATACATGTTAATGCACTAACAGTGATATTATCCTAGGTTTAAAGACATTCCATTAGAGACTGTACCAACTCGAAGTGCTAAACACCTTCCCGGTATGTCAGCAAATTACACATCTGACTGCTTTTGCATGATTTAATGTGTGTTGTGTGAAATGTCATCAGCAGCAGTTTTCATGCATTTCTCTTCTTTAGCTGTTAGAAGAATTCATTCTGTAATTGTTTATTTGACATGAATTGGCTTTTTTCATGATAATGCTTGTTATCAAAGAAAGCAATGAAATAGACGTCTGAGAAAAAGGCATGTCTCATCTGAATAGCATCTTCAGATTGTTGCCTACAACTTTCTCATCTGAGCCATCAGGTCCTCTAGGCTCTGTTCAGACTCTCCCACCGTCTCCTCACCTGTTGTATCCTGGTTCAAACAAGAGAAAACAACATTGCCAGTTAAGGTAATTTGTCACAGTGAATATTTTTATTTGACTATTACAATTTCAAAACTTGTGATGCTGCATTTTTCAGAAAATACTCAGCAATAATGTCACATATTTTAAGTTAACAAGCTCAAACATGTAAAACTACCATTTAAGCCGTTGTTGTGTTACAGAATACTAACCTCCGCTGGAATGGTGTACGCCACAGTAATGCCTTCTGGGAGGTCAGGCACAGTGCCCGATGCAGCCTGTAACTCTGCGTCAGACACCTCTGATACTAGTTCAATACCTGCACAGCACAATTGTGTGTGTTAATACACATGAGGCGATATACTGTTACAGATCTGACACTGTTAGCTGGGATAGTTGGCATGCTCACCCCACTCATTGTCCTCGTGTACGACCTCTTCCTCCTCTTCCTGTACAACTTCAACCTTTGGCCGCTCTGCTTCTTTTTTCTGAAGGGAAATATTCATACAGATAGACACTGTTAGCTGTGCCAACTGGCACAGCACCGTACTGCAGTACAGAGTCTGTGTTGCAATGAACAGGGCTTTTGGTAGGTCCTACATTGTAATACTTGAAAACAACCAGCAAACACACCTTATACTCTTCCTGTTGTTTCCTGCAGTAGCTGTCATTACACTGGGGGTTTGGTTTCATGGCCATGGTGGGGAAGAAGTCCTGCATGGCGTTGTAGCCAAGATAATAACTGACGGTGCCGAACTTCAACAGATACCTGAAAGACAACAATATTTAACTTATACATATACAGACAAATCGTACACCTTTAGGTTTCCCACTTGCCACAAATAATGATGTCTTACTTGAGGACATTTTGCACCAGGAGGCCTGCGACCACGCCCATCGTTGTTGGTAAGCTGGCAGCACACACGCCCTCCCTTTTTAGGGTCTTTTCATCGATGTTAGCTGCTACCACCAGAGGAGGAGCACACTAACAAAAGGATATGATATTGTATTACAATATTAACTACTACGATTGTTTTTCTCACAGGGCAATGTTGAGGTGAATATCTTTTCAGTGTAAAAAAAGAGTACAACAATGTTAAATGTAAAGTTGTTTGTGTGTGGACGTACAGCGAAGCACGCCATCTCTCCGGGAATGATGAGCTGGATGTGTCCCGATACAGCATTCTCGCTGACACCAGACTCCATCCAGATCTGACCTAGTTCGTTACAGGCCTATGACAAAATGAATACAATCTGTCAGAGTCAAAAGCACAGTGTAAAACATGCTCTGTTTTTTTGTTTGACAATGCTGCGCTTACTGTATTGATGGCCATTCGGGCCTCATAGTTGTCCACACAGCTCAGGATCAAATCCACCGGCTTCCCTTCTTCAAGCCCTCCATAACTGAGAAGACACAAAATAATTTGTTGTGAAAGGCCTGTACTGCTGAGGAGAGAGAATAATAATAAAACTAGAAACTGGAGATTAGGAATGCTCACCTGATTCGCTCCATAAAATGTGTAAAATTTTGCATCGTGGTGATATTGTAGTTGTGGGTCTCGAATGACACATCTGGGTTGATGTTCCTGTTGGGTAAATTGAGTAACATTTAAGCAAAAAGGAACCTATTTTTGGGGGAAAAGTGGTTTACTTTAAACAATAGTATACCTGAGTGTGTGTTCTGCGGCTTCCACTTTACTGAGGCCGGCCTGGTGAGGCTGGAAGAACAGTCGGTTCATATTGGCCAGCTCTACTTTGTCATAGTCAAAGAGGAGCAGCTGTGATGGTGCAAGTATAGATGAGATTAGGGTAAGAAGCACAAGCAGACAATCTACTGAACAAGATGAACAGGTATAAGGCAATATAGACAAAATAAATAGAAGTTTGCATTACCTTACCAATGCCACATCTAGTGAGCATTTCAGCTGTCACACTGCCAACTCCCCCAACACCAACCACAGCGACTGTGAAAGTCCGGATTTTCTGTCAACATATTTCAAGATGATTATTCATCCTTCTTATTGCTAAAACCATAGAGCTACAACAATTAATCGATTAGTTGTCAACTATTAAATTAATCGCCAACTATTGTGATAATCAATTAATCAGTAATTTTTTAAAGAAAAAAAAAGTCAAAGTTCTCTAAATTCCAGCTTCTTAAATGTGAGTATTTTCTATTGTTTTTATATTTTCTATGACAGTCAACTGAATATTTTTGAGTTGTGGACGAAAACGAGACATTTGAGGACGTCATCTCGGGCTTTGGAAAACATTGATCAACATTTTCTGACGTTTTATAGACCAAACAACTCATTGATTAATTGAAAAAATTAACCGACAATTGAAAATAATCGTTAACTGCAGCCCTACCTTTAACCATCCTTTCATTAGGAGAGCACTGATAGGTATCCTTTGATATCAGCTATAAAAATCATTGACATTGCCCGAAAATACAAACATTTTGGAAACATGTCTTTGATGTAGAGTTTTTGTAGGTATATATGTGGGTGGATGTGTGTGCACTCCATCCATATGTGGCGTTACTTTGTTTTTGTGTACATGTATGTCAGATGAGACCCAGTCTCGAGGCGGTTTTGTTTTGTGATGATTAATTGCCTGTTAATTTGTATTAATGGCAATAAAGTTAAAAAAATAAATAATAATAGACATGTATATATAATATATATTGTGAACAATATGTATTTTTCAGGCTGACATTTGGCCATCTGTGGAATTAAGTTTTTTTTTTTTTTTTTATATATATATTTTATTAAGAATTAGGTCAGTTCATATTTCAAATTAATAGCACAAAAGTCACACGGTCTTTAAAATACAATAAACCCCTAATACCATCCATGTGATACACCTTTATACACCTGCATTTGTACTAAAATGCACATTAGTATTAAAGGTCCCATATTGTAAAAAGTGAGATTTACATGTCTCTTATATTATAAAGCAGGTTTAAGTGCTTTATAAATACTGTTAAACTATCAAAACGCTCAATATACGGAGAAACACACACAGCCTGTATTCAGAAATTGTGAGTTTGAAACAAGCCGTTAGGATTTCTGTCTATTTGTGATGTCACAAATATACAATATTTAGACCATTTCACGATTTTAAACGTAAACATTCTAAATGTGTCCCAGTTTATTTCCTGTTGCAGTTTATTACAAAAATTACATCAGCTATCAGGATGTAAACATGGACCCAAACTGTTGCCTAGCAACGCAATTCCGTCGCAACTCCCTTGAAATGCACTAAAACGGAGCGTTTCAGACTGAGGGTAAATACAGGTATATTCAGGCTGACAGTATGAGGAAAATAACGTTGTTTTTTTAACATTACAGCGTGTAAACATGTTCTATTAGAAACACATAATATAAATATGAACCTGAAAATGAGCACAATATGGGACCTTTAATATCAGCTGGCATGGGTGGAAAAAATATTGGAAATTGGTTATAGGAAGGTATAGATGTGGTATTAATAATTTACTGCATTGCAAAAAAGAACAACCACATAATACATATATCATACCTCATAATCATCCACGATGCCCATTCTCTTTAAAGCCATGAGACGACTGCAATGAAAACAGCTGAGATTAGCCTGTGGTCTATGATGAAGTGATGAAGTGATGAAGTGACACCATATGGGATGATGAGTGAGTCATAATAAGGCGTAGTCTCTTTATACAGAGCTTATAAACAGACCTGACTGTCAAAAACACAACATTAATGAATAACAACTCACCTGTATGGGTTTGAATCCACCACTTCGCTGCTCATCTTGTCAATCTTGGGTCTGTGCAGCTGCTGGCTGTGAGCATCCTCCACGGCGCACTGCTTCTGCTTACACTTTATCAATTCATTCTCCAACTCTCTCACCCGCAGCTTCAGCTCCTCTACTGTCGCCATGACGGGGAACCAGTACCGCTAAACAATGCCAACGAAATATAGATGATATTATAGATAATAATAACGCAAAGTGACTTTTTGTAGGAGGCTAAAATCGGTGCGGAAAGTACACGTCTTCACAATTCAGCTGTCAGATGTGTGTACATGTATAAAACGTCCGAGTAGAAAACGAGTACAAGTAACCTAAAAAGTGTTCCTACATTATAAATTGTTGCTATTATTTAACAATTTTAGAGGAGCTGATTGTTGTATTATTTCTGTACATTATGTTTTTTTTTTTAATTGCTGAATTTTAGTAAAATATTACAATAAATACTTTTTTTTTTGAGGACGTTACGTCGGTGTGCGCAGCCGTAAACGGTCCGACCACCTCTAACAACAACAAAACACCGCTAACGGTGCACCTGGAAATTATTAATCCATTTAGAGGGATATTTCAACAGTTTTAGAGGATATTGGCTCACTGTTTATTTATTTCTGTCCATTAAGTTTTTTTAAACTAAGATATTACACTTTTTTTGAGGACGTTACGTCGATGTGCGCAGCCGTAAACGGTCCGACCACCTCTGTCAACAACACCACGTTAACAGAGCAGCTGGAAATAATGAATCCACTCGTTAACCGAAACATGGAGGAGCAGACAACTCATGTTGTTTCTGTTCATTAAGTTTTTAAAAGCTGCTGAATTTCTGTAAGATATTACACTTTTTTTGAGGACATTAACGTCGGTGTGCGCAGCCGTAAACGGTCCGACCACCTCTGTCAACACCACACACCTGGAAATAATTAATCCACTCGTTACCTGAGACTATGGAGGAGCAGACGACTCCTGTTCGGCAGCAACACATTTTCAGTGTTGGCAAACTTCAGAGGTATCTGTCTGTCAAGTCACTGGTGTCCAATAATGACACGCTCACTGTCAGGCAGTACAGGTAAGAAAAGTTTGTTTGACAGTTTCTCAGCAATGTTAAATCATGTTTACATGTTTACAACTTCCTGTTGTCCTTTTTCAGTGCTGGTCAGTCAAACCCAACCTTCCTAATCCAAACACCTGCAGACAGCTATGTTCTCAGGAAGAAACCCCCAGGTGAGCTGCTGCCAGGAGCTCACAAGGTAATGTTTGTCAATAAAAAAAACTTTGGTAAATAAAACTTTTAGCACTATGAGATGTTTGCAGCACTTGTGTACTGGTTGTGCATCAAACAATTTCAGCAAAAAATAATTGTTCTAATAATTTACTAGAAAATTTTCTGCAAAGAAATAGAGTATATAGTTTGTAGCCTACTATATATATATTTGCACGTATTTGCACATTCAGTTGACCTGATCTGACCTTTGCACTGACTGAAACACTCTTTAGGTTAAAGATACAGTGTGTAGGATTTAGTGGCATCTAGTGGCGAGGTTGCAGATTGCAACCAACCGAATACCCCTTCCTTCCCAAGCATGTCGCAGAGCTGGTGGCCTTCATAAGAACACGAAAGGCTCTTGCCAAAGCGAGTGTTTAGCCCAATCCCAATGTCCACTCTCACAGGGTTTAATACTGTCCCACTGTCAAATCATCAAGTGCCTGAGGGCTCTCTCGCAGACATGTTGAGCCCTTTATGAACACTTTACGTAAGTTTGCATTTCTGCAGACTGCCTGAGGGAATTAGCCACAATCCATAGCTTTGTGGCATTAAACACATGGTTTCCAGGGGAAGCCTGGAGGTGTTAAGAAAAAGAGGACGGCACATCGGTGTTCAACCTGCCAGATTACACAATTGATCACACACAGAAACATTAATATAATCCAATTAACATTAGACTATATTAGACACCTGCTTTTATTCATCAACCAGGTCTTTTCATTTTGCTTAATGAAGCTGTTTTGACAAAAACAAGTAAATTGATTATTGGACATTGAAGCTGTGTGGAAGTGAAGTGACTGGGATCAGTCTTTTATGTGTAAGGCAACATCAGGCTCGATTTAAACATTGCTTTTCTAACTTTGTAAAACAAAATATAACAAATAAATACGTCAATAAAAATGTACTGAATTGTTATTTGTTATTAAAATAATAAATTGTACACCAACAACTTGGTAAAAAAATCTCCAAATTAAACAGGAATTACAATTCAAGTGTAAACTTTTTTAATGAGGCAACAAATTGGTAAATTAAATCAACAAATTGGAATTAAAATGACAGTATACAATGTATATAATATATAAACATAGAACTGAATAGATCACCCCCATTGTCCCAGATATCTGATATCTTAGGGCTGGGTGATATGGCCAAAATCTTTATCTTGTGTGTACTCCTGTGGGAATAAAATACTTGACAAATGAAAAGTATTTTGTACGAAGAGTTTTCATATTTGAAGAACTGACTGCAAAATGAATATAGAAGTTTTAAGTTAAATTATAGAGAACAAATAAATATATAGGACAGCCTATATGGCGATAGAAACGATATAGAAAAATATATGCGATACACATATTTATATTGTTTTGACAATATATATTGTCATATTGCCCAGCCCTACAATATTGGTATCCGTGCATCCCTAATCAGTATCTGTGTAGGAAATTATTAGTCGTGTGGGACCTGTGAATTTTTTTTTTAGGATAATATCTTGAGGCTTACAGTGTGGGTTATGATTTAATATAGAGTGGTGGATATTTGTGACTTTGTTTACAGGTGGACAGGGAGTATCGTGTGCAGAAGGCTCTGTTCTCTGTTGGCTTTCCTGTACCTCAGCCTCTCCTGCACTGCACTGATGCTGAAATCATTGGAACAGAGTTCTACTTAATGGAGCATGTGAAGGTAAGTTTGTGCTACCAAGTCCAAATCTCCCAGTGTCCCTGGCTGCATCTAATATATTTATTGCTGTTTTGCTTAACCTTTGCTCTATATTCTAATGATAAAAGATGACATTTGGACTTGCCTGTGTTTGCTTGCTGACACATGCTGACTTGACAAACCCAGGCTTCTAAATACATACTTAACCATCATATAATGGTCACCTATCAATAGATAAAAAGATATTCTTGCTTATTCATCCCTGTTGAGCAGGGGCGTATATTCAGGGATCTCCGTCTCCCTGGAGTGAGTGCAGCAGAGAGATCAGCTTTATATGTGGCTGCAGTGGAAGCGTTGGCAAAGCTACACTCACTGGACCTGGCATCACTGAACCTTAACGGATATGGAAAAGGATCAGGTTACTGCAAGAGACAAGTGAGCACAACACACTGTACTCAATAAACTTTATACATCTTCTCTGGAAAAAAGAGTTGTGACATTCAAAAGCGTCTTTCCATCTCTAAAGGTGTCCACCTGGACGAAGCAGTACAACGCAGCAGCCCACCGAGACATCCCAGCCATGAATGAGCTGTCTGATTGGTTGATGAAGAACTTGCCAGCCAATGATAACGAGGTCACGCTTGTCCACGGAGATTTCCGACTGGACAACTTGATATTCCATCCGACAGAGGTACAACTTCTCAGACAATTCCTCTTACCTGTCTGCTTCAGGATGTGACTGTCTTGCTCTAAAAAAAAGTGTTTGATGTCATTAGGCACGTGTGATAGCAGTGTTGGACTGGGAGCTGTCTACCACTGGGCAGCCCTTGGCAGACTTGGCCTACTTCCTCATGCCTCACTACTGGCCTCCAAGCGTCAGCATCTCCAGCACAATGGGAAGCTTAAAAGGAATAGAAGGTAACAAGCAAATAACAACCTTAAACAGCATAACAAATGTAGAACTAGTCTTTTTGTCATTTCCATTCAGTCACATGCAAGGCTGATAATTCCAGTGTCGGTTTTGATATCAAATCAAAAGACACTGTGATTATATTCTGGGTTATTAAATAATGAATTCACAATCAGAATATCAATAAATACAGACGCTAATAATGAATAAATAATATTAAAGTATTATGCCAGTAGAAATGGTTCCTGAGCCTCTAAGCAGGACTCGGTATAAATACAGACTGCAGCTGTTATTCACGTGCAGGTGTTTGTTAAACAGGTAACACGCTACAGAGAGAAAACTCTGTTACTCTGTCAGTGAGAACTACGTGTCTTTATTAGTATTAGTGCAGTGCAGACACAGAAGTCTCGACATCTGTTAAAGCTGACTGACAGCCGATCCAGCTGTGATCAGCTGCCTCCGTCATCAGAAACAGACTTCACTTGACGCTTCAGAGGAAAAAACTTCTCATGTCTCTAAAAACAAATGTCTTTGTTTCCTCTCTCTTCACATGGAAAAAGACGCAAGTGAGGGAAACGTGGATGCAATTAAGAGACTTGGGGTGCACTCATAGTATCGGTTCCAGTAATTGTTGTGGCTTTTCTGTCTCCTTGTCTCACCAACCAATGAGAAGGTATCCCAACTGTGGGTGAGCTGTCCTCCATTTACTGCCGGTGCCGGGGGATCCCATCTGCTTTGCCACAGTTGAATTTCTACCTGGCCCTGTCTGTCTTTAAAATGGCAGGGATTGCCCAGGTTTGTATTTATTTATACACAAAGTGGAACTCAAATTTTATCCCTGTTTGCCTTTTTTTTTAAATATATATATATACATTACAATTTAAGTGAAATTCTCGAATGTTTTAAACTCTCCTTTATTCGCCAATCAGGGGATATATGCACGCCACCTACTGGGTAATGCAAGTGCTCCCAATGCAGCTCAGTTCAGCCAGTGTGTGGAGCCGTTGGCTAAGGTTGCCTTGCAGCTTGCACAGAGGTTGGTTGGCTACTAGAGTTGTGTAAGAAAATGCCTGTGGTTGTTTTTACATGAGCATGCAATACAGTGACTGAACAATTGTTTTTTAAAATATGCTAGATGTTTGTGTTGGATCTGTGCTGTAAATGGCTCTCTGACTCATATGTCCTTTGCTGGTGTAATTTTATCCATAAGCTGTCACAAAGTCAGACACCCGCTGAGTTTGATAGAAGTTAATTAAATAAATGTGCCAATATAAGCAGTACTAGAGTTTTATATAATCCACATTTGACAGTCCAAACATTCTGTTATCAGTACAATATTGTCTTAATTCAGTGCTATTGGCCAGAAAACAGATTGATTCCACCTGCTGACTTAATTTAAGACAGCAACAGTTGGAATTCGGCATCCAGCTGCTGCTGCTTCCGATATTCGCTGTTGACTTTTTAACGTGTGAGATGTGTGTCTTGCCAGGTCTGACGCAGGTCCAACAGAAGAAGGTCTGTTCCTCCAGACAGCTAAAGGTCGGGTAGTTCTCCAGCAGGTCAAAGACTTCATGAGACAATACGTGCTTCCTGCTCAGCAGGTCAGTGCCAAGAGCTGCCGAGAACAGAAGAGAGATTTGTTTGCCCAGATGGACTTTTAACTTTCACATGAAAGGACTTGACAGAGCATACCAGCTCATTCATGCAATCAGGATTTATTCATTCGAGCGGGAGAACAATGAGTTTATTGATTGCATCAATTATATTGCACGCAGAATCATCACCATTAGCCGGGCATCATAGCGGTCTTAATGCAGTGCAGCAGTGTGAGGCTGAGAGATGGCATTGAAAATCTTGTGGGAGCAGTGGGAAGAGTGGTGTATTTTTTGTAAAACATAGATGTAACAACAGCTTCATTTCTCCTGTAGAATTACCCGCAGTAATAACTACATTAACACACCGTAATGTCTGAGAAATATTTCAGAATTTCTTTTTTATGGTACAGGATGGATCAATATAATAAATGTTGTTTTTCTCCAGGAGGTTGCAGAGTACTACTCCAAACACGCTCAGTCTCCACAGAGGTGGCACACAACCCAAATAGTCGAGGATCTAAAGGTATGTAAGGATATTTTTGCAAGTAACTTTTTTAACTTTTATTTAATTTGGTGGCAAAAGCAATCAAACATGTAACAATGCAGTAAATTCCAAACACAATTAAAATCACATGTGTTATTGAACAAATGTTATTTTAATATCAATCCAACAGGTCCAAGGGCCAACTTTTTTTACAATCTTGCCTAAACTGTGCACATCCCTTCTGAGTCAGCCCCACACTGCAGTCTGGCATCTACTTTGGGAGAAGCATTCAGTTTGCACAAGAAAATACACTCTAGGGGAATAAATTGTGATTTAACAGCTAAATGATGTAATAAAGTACTGACAGCTTATTGTTTTAAAAAGCAGAATCAGGTGAAATACATAGCTTGCCTTATGTTAAAGGGACAGTGTGTAGGATTTGGCAGCATCTAGTGGTGTGGTTGCCTATAGCAACTGAAGTACCCCTCCGTTCACTCCTCCCTTTCCAAGACTGCAGTAATGTAAGCCGCTGAGTGCAAAACTGTGGTAGCACCGTTCGCCTCGCTCAGAGGCCATACTTACCATAATAACACTACTTTAGGAGCAACAGAAGTCAGAAGGTGGCTAGTGGTACCACGGTTTTGCATGTTGCGGCTCACGTTACCGCAGTTTCACAAGCGTGTCAGAGAACGTAAGGTAATGTAAAAATGTGAAAGGCTCTCTCTAAAGCCAGTGTTTGGTCTGTCCGTTCTGTGCTACTGTAGAAACATGGCGGAGCATCCTAATTTCAGGTGATTATACACTAATGAAAACATAGCTATGAATATTTAATTCAATTTCTGCTATTAGTTCCCTCCGAAATGTTACACATTGTTCTTTTAATAGAGTACCTATCATGTGAAAAAAACTGTTGTGTCCTGCTGATAGAAGACAAAGTAGCAGACTCTATTATCTCAACTTTGAACTTGTGTCTGCAGCTACCAGTAAAACCCAGAGAAAGGAGAAAGGCTACTTTGTTTCTCTAGATTTTGTTGCACTGGGTCTGGGAGTGTTTGTTACTTAGTATAAAAACTGATAGAAATTGTTATGAGACAGAGACTTTCATGTAAAGGTTCCTCTCTCCGTGTACAGGAATAGAAACTTGTATTCACAGTTATGTTGATTTCAGCTTTATTTATAAAGAACATGAAGTAGACAGCATTTTTCTACTACAACACTCTGTATAATAACGTGTATCTGTGTGTCCAGGTGAAAGCCAGAGAGGCCGGACTGTGGAACCTGTTCCTGCCTGCAATCAGTGGTCTCAGTCAGTTGGACTATGCCTACATCGCAGAAGAAACTGGACGCCTCCTCTTTGCCCCCGAAGTCTTCAACTGCCAGGCTCCTGGTAACACATCCTACATGCTGTCAGATTATGGGATAATTTAGAGGCCAGTTGACAATATTATGGGTCTGTTTTGTCAGTCACATACCTTTACTTACAGCATGGAAAAGTATTTACAAAAGCACACTCATCCAGACGATAGATATTAGGTAAGAACAAATTTTACAAGATGGAAAAAATGAGTTCTCGATAACATCCTCTACACTACTCAGGTAAAATGCTCTCCAAATATCAACCTTTTAGCCTTGTTTTAACAACTGCAGTTTTGTGTTTATTCACTGGATTTAAAACCTAAAAATCACCCAAATTGGACCTTTTTAAGGTAATAGTTTGTCAGATAAGATAAACCAGTATGATTGAAGTTCTGATTATTATCCAAATTGAGTTCATACTTTCCTGGAAGACGGTGTGTGGTGTGATGTTTCTCCACAGACACCGGGAATATGGAGGTGCTCCACATGTTTGGCAGTGAGGAGCAGAAGAAGAAATGGCTGGAGCCTCTGCTCAGAGGAGAGATTCGCTCCTGCTTCTGTATGACAGGTATTTCCATGACCGTGTCCTCCTTCATCACTTGAAGAGTTTCAAATATGTGCTTCATGTCACGGGTCACTGTGCTTTACAAAAGGTTGAACAAGGAAAACACACCATATTCTCTGGAGTCAGTGGCGATAGGAGTGATGAAAATGTAAGGGAGGTAATTTAAGAGGTGAAATAATTTACTATGTGTACGCTTGAGGGAGCATCTTGAAACACTTGCTGTAAGTAACCGATTTTATGCCAAGTTACAAGGTACTGCTGACGTTCAGTCCTCCCAATACATGTTGTGTTTTTTTGCCAAACATTCCAGTGATGGTTGTGGTTTTAAATCAGCCAGGTAGCACGGTTGCTACCGTTCAGGGGCAGATTTAGTGATTTGGGGGCTCCAGGCAAACACCATCTTGCTTTAATTTTCACCCTCTCTAACTGGGAATGTTGTTAATGGCAGTGGTAGAAGAAGAAGGCTACTAAAAACCTTTTTTTTTCTGAAGTAAAACTATTAACTATTAATAGAAATACGATTAATACTGACAGTAAAAGTCCTGCATTCAAATTTTTACTTCAAGTGAAGAATGAAAAAGAAGTATTATCAGCACAATGTACTTAAATGTACTTCAAGGTGGTCTGTTCAAGGTGGAGCTTCCAATTCTAATATGCTGGATAGTTTAATGAATAATAATGCATTATATTTGGATTTTTATATTTTGTGAATCAAATCTGAATCTGCAGCGTAAACGATAACATTTCTCTGTCCGGGAAATGTAGTACTTCAGTGTTTTCCTCTGAAGTAGAAGTACACAGTAAGTACGTGGTAGGAGATGTAGTTGAGTTGCATATTTTTTACGTGCTTTTGGGGTCTTTTATTTGTTATTTTGGGGTACAATGACTTAGAATAGTAACATAATTCCATATTTTCCTTTCTAAACATCATAATACATCTATAGCTGTTTGGGGCCCTTTTAGTTGGGGGCCCCAGTCAGTCGCCTTCCTCGCCTAACGGTAAAGTCTGCCTTTGCTATCATCTCTGTAGTTTGGAAAATCTACATGCCAGCAGTGATCACTAGCTCACTATGAGTAATTTCTCCCTGTTTTCTTCCTATTTTCCTTCCACTCTGCCTGGAAACCACTGCCTGCTGCTCCCAGAGGTGATTACAGTGGGTGTGAACATCCCCATGGTTTTTCGTAAACACAGATGGTGATTAGTCGTGTTCGGAGGATGTTTTTTTGTCATCAGTTTGGTCGATTTATTACTCTGGATGTCGACAAACGGGAACATCCATCTTTTACTGATAAACAATTGTGACTTCTGACTTTGCTAGGAGTCATCTGCTGTAGAGTTTAAGTATGGAAATGGTGTGAGTGCACTCTATTTATTTTAACCACTCAGCCTGTGGTTTGAGCTGGAATCCAGCAATTTGGGAAAAGATGGAGCATAAAGCAAAAGCTAAGGATTGGATGTGTAAAACCTGTTAGTCAAAGTCTCATTGGTTATTGCCTTTTATTTGGTGTAAAATGTGTATGTTGTGAGTTTTAAGATGACCTGTGGTTCCTTCCCCAGAGCCTGATGTGGCCTCCAGTGATGCAACCAACATGGAGTGCACTCTCCAAAGGGAAGAAGACAACTACGTCATAAATGGCAAGAAATGGTGGAGCAGTGGTAAGTCTCTTTCTATTTCCATTGGTTATATCAGAAGAAACAAACATATGTATTATCCTACCAAGAACACTGAAGAGTTATTTTGGTCCATGAGGACTGAAAACGCCATTAGAGAGCAATAACAAAGGAGTTGTTTTATGTGTGCCTAGTTGGACTTGCTTTTAAATCATTATGTGAGGCAAATCCCCTTTAAATTAAAGAATGTTTTAAAAAGAGTAAATCTGAAAAGGTTATGATGTGCTCAAGAGGGTTTTAACTGTATGTAATCAAGATGTTATTGTAACAAAGCACTGCAGAGATAAATGCCTACCCAAACTGCTAACATGTGGACAACAAAAAAGGGCAGATGCCTCTACTCTAAGCATTATATAACTTGAACCACTTTTTAAAAGTTGAAAAATGTTGGATCCATTTCATTCTGGAAAATATGTCTCAGAGCAGCTTTGGGTTGGACCAGTAAAACGATCACAGATTCAAATAGTCAGTGTGTGTCCATCAATAGAGATTTAACCTCAAATTGATCAGTCATTGTAAATTATTCAAGGGCTAAATGCTCTTAAAATAAATGTAAATGTTGATGCTCAGTATGCACACATTGAATGTGTTTATTATTCTATGACCCAGACTAAACTGACTCATGTGTGAGTCGTTATTCTGCTGGTTTATAGCAAAGTTTAGTCTCTTTGGCTTCCGATTGGTTCATATTATCCCGTTAAAATGACTAAACGACATAATTTGATGTAGAAAAGTACTCTGCATATTAAGTCACCGACTTTGTAGAATTAAGCCTGAAGTATTTAGGATTTAAGTGATGGTTATCACAAAACTCATATTAGTGTTTGTAGATATTTATCGTGCGCCTCTTAAGTCACTGTGAACGGAAAGATATTCCAGATGTTTCCTCTGACACAGATGTGGTCTGAGGTTTTGACTCCACTTTAAAGGCAAACAGTGGCCTGTTGTTGTCTTTGTTGTTGTTATTTTTAACCTGAGCAGAATTCCTTCTTGTTGTTAAACAGAAAGCAATATGGTTTCCCAAGAATGAGCAGTATTTTCACTTTCAGTTGATTGTCTTTATGACGAGGACAGTCAATGTCATATGTCTAAAGTTAGTCTCTTTCCATTTCTCTTTTCTTTGGAAGTGAAATTTCCATCAGTATAAAAAACATCTTCTTGGTTTGGGGGAATGTCCTCTGCCGTCACGAATGCATCTCTGTTAGGAAACTATGCTGATGATGGCCATTTCATACTTACTGTGACCTGTGGCTGTTTTTGTGGCAAACCATATTATTCAGTGGAAATTGGAGGGTTTTGTTCCTCTGCAGTGTCCAGACCAGGGTTATTATAGAGAACTAAAGCAAAAAATAAGCAGTGGAAAATATTGTTAGTAAACCGACACTAAATAAAACCTATATCTTTTAATAAAAAAACTGAACTGAAACAATGTCGCCTGGTTACAAAAACTAATAAAAATGAGTATGAATTCCTTTCAGTTTTAGTTTTTTTTTTAGCTATAAAACATCACTACCGAAAAAAGGAGACGACATGAATTTCCATCAGCTCTCGTGACATTGAACCACAGAAATTGAATGGACTTGACCCTCCAGGAGAAAACGCTATGCTGCAATTACTTCACTAAAGTAGCGTGAAGATTATACATTGAACATTATGGCCATTCCTCAGTTCTCCAAACATGTATTTTGAATGTATATAGCTACATACTTTTGAGACATTATAGCTGGCCCGAACAAAAACAAACAAACTACTTTAAGATATAAAAACTAAACCTTTCTGGAATAACTGTAACTAAACTAAAACTAGCAAACAGACTCTGAAAAATTTATTAAAAATGAAAAACTATTATAACCGTGGTCCAGACACATTCAATGTGATTTTAATTTACAACAAAAAGAGCAGTAAAACTAGACGATATGTTAATTGAAATGACGTTACAAGTTTACCCTTTGCTATGGTCTCATTTTTTCCAAGTCTCAAATATAGTGTTCACTGCCAGCTGCTCACTGACGTTATGGGTGTTTCCCAATGCGCTGTCCAAGGCCCTTGGCCGCCTTCACAACATGTTCCCCGAAAGGACGTTCTGTACATTTGTTTATATTTGTACAGTCTCTTTTCCCATGGAGAAACAGTAGGTAAAGACTTTTCATCCGTGGTTTTTATGCTGTATTTCATTATGATAATTACACAGCAGTTCCCGCATTGCGGTAGGTTGCAGTAGTGTTTTTTTATGACTTGACTGTCATGGATTAACCCCAATGTAAATTAAACTTACTGCAAATATGGGCCTATCCACTTACATTAAAATGTTGCCTATAATCCACATACACTACAGAATGATGCCGTTTTCTTCTTTGCTTTACTCTTTGTGGCAAACTCTGAGTAGTTAGACAGGAGGGTCTATACTGTAGATGTTGCTAGGACAGCTCTGTGTTGTGGAAGCTATATAACACTGTCTGTTGGGCATGACAATGTGCTAAAATGAATCCCAGACCTGCAATCTTTTCTCTTTTAAGCCATAGGCGTTTGTATTTGCATACACGCTCACACAAGCACAGACGATGTACACATGCTTAACATTAGTAGTGGCGAGTGGAATGTAATCATCATAAAAGTGTTGATTTCCTTCAGGCCAACGTAACATTTTTAAGTTGAACAATCATATGAGTTGGTGTTATCGTTAATAATTTTGAGACACGTAATGTCTGCAAATAATTACTTGATCAGCCTGATGTACATCTGAGTCAGACCTTAATGAATTCAAATGAAATGCAGATTGTAACGGCTGTTTAACGACTGCTTTGTTCCTGTTTACCTATTTAGTCTTGTGACATACGACTCAATACTTGTTTTGCCTGGGGAACGAGTCATTCCTCGGAATAGAGAGACAACAGTTTGGGCCACAGTTTCAATCATCTCCAAGCAAACACGCCTAGTTTGTTAGAGTCCAGCTCCCACGCATCCAAGCTGTATGCCATTACAGTTGAAAGAGGATGACTAACAGGTACTGCGGATGGAAAGAATGATAAACAATGAAATGGTTTAATTCTAAAGATCTTTTATGAGCTATCTATGGTGGATCTGGTCAGGAAGTTTTGCCAAATGAAGCCGACCGCTCTCTGTCTTTGTTGTAGTTGTGTAAACAGGCTTGAGTAAAGTACTGTTGAAGAGGAACTATTGTTCTTATTTTCAGCTTCATACTTGTATTTGGGGTTTCTACTAGAGCATGTTTACAGGCTTTAATGTTCAAAAAACGCCTTTATTTTTCTCGCAGCACCTCTTTTCACCCCCTGTCTGAGCTCCATCCCAAAAAGCCCAGTCAGCTCTGATTGGTCAGCTGGCCCATTCTTTTGTGTTTGGTCAACTGAACCAAACACTTCGGACTACACTTCAACTAGCTTTGTTTGAGGGTGTGCTAAACTAGCCACTAGTCAAAGTGTGTTGCTTGGTGACATCACCATGTTATAAAAAAGGCAGGACTTTAAGCGGGAGTAAGAGAGTGATTCCCTTTGGCGTGGACTTTGAGCTTTGTAACTTTGCAGACCTTTTACATGCACAAAAAAACTATATAACACACTAAAGAAAAGGGAAAAAGCATAATAGGTTCCCTTTAACTCTAGGACTGTGTCCATCCCATGTTCTGAGCTTATATCTGATATGCGGTGAATGTATTGGGGTTAGCTTGAGCATGATGTTATATGATTTTATTGAGTCATTTTAAAGGGGAAAAGATTAAAGTCACCATTAAAATGTTATAGAATGATGGGTTGCACTTCACTGCAAACCATATGCTCTTTCAAACACATATTATTTAAATAAAGTTGGAGTGGTGAAAAAAAAAAAGTCTGGCTTAAAGCTGCTCCAAGGAGCATGCCGCTTTGTTTCCAGTTCGGTGACACGCAGGGGTTCTTCCTGCTGTTTGCTATTCTCTTTGTTTTTTCGACTCAATGGGTCGCCCACCGTGACAATAAGTCATCCCACATCCCAACCCAAACCACGGGATGTAATAAAAATGAGATGCAGATGATCTCACGGAAGGCAGCGCAGACTGTAAGGTTGAATTGGATTAGTTGTGAGGAACCAGAGAAGTACTCGGAGCATCTCGAGCTCCAGCTGCATTGAATTGCAACAGATGTTAGTAGCTGCGTGTCACTGAATATCTGTCTTTTATTAAACAAAATACATAATTTCTACAAAATTCTTTGCTTTGTTAGTGCATATAAACATATACTTTCATACAATTGTACAATAATAATCAATATATTTGGTTATTGATGTCTATTTCTTATGATGTAACGATGTGTATATATACATAGGTGCTTACGGGGACACATGTTAAGAGTCTTAAATAGTAAAGGTGCTGGTGGCTTGGTCTTCTGAACCAGACTGGGATTGCGTTGGACTGCGCGTGTTGAGTGCGATCTCCACTGCCGGCTCCTCGTTGACGTGTCTCGGGTGTCTCCCGACTCGCTGTCCAAGGCGCTTGGCAGCCTTCAGGACGTGTCCCCTGAAGGACGATCCGATGAAGGCGTAGAGGAGGGGGTTAATGCAAGCGTGGGTCAGCGCCAGGCTCTCTGTCACTTGGAGAGCGCGATCCAGGGCCTTGCTCTCCTCGCAGTCGGTCACTAAAATGTAGATGATGTCCATCGCCCGGCACAGCTTGACCACGTTGTAGGGCAGCTGGGTGAGAAGGAAGACAGCCACCACAGCCAGAAGGACACGCAGGGCGCGCCATTTTCGGTCTCTTCGCACCCCAGCTGCCCGGCTCAGTGCCCGCCCTACCAAGCAGTAGCACACCACCATGACCAAGAAAGGTAGCAGGAATCTAAGGGTCACCTCCAGCAGCTCCAGGGCAGCCTTTGCAGATCGGGCCATGCTGTGCGGGTAGACTTCTGTGCAGGACATCCTGTGATGGGAGTGCTTCACTGTGGAGAAGATAAGTTCAGGGAGACCAAGAAAGCTGGCTACAGCCCACAACACCACACACACCAGGAGCCACTGTCTTCTTACCCGGGGACATGTCCCACTCCTGCCTGTTGGATTTTGGGCTACAGCGCGACAACGATCCACACTGATGCACGCCAGCAGCAGCATGCCACAGCTGAAGTTGGCACTGTAGAGGAAGGAGGTGATCTTGCAGGCTGCCGGACCCAACATCCAGCCATGGACGGCGTCAGCCGCCCAGAAAGGCAGGGTGAAGAGAAGCAGCAGGTCCGAAATGGCGAGGTTAAGGATGCACACATCTGTGAGGGTTCGTAGTCGCAGCTTTGACATGTAGACCACCACTACCAGGGCATTCCCAGCCAGGCCTACAACCAGAGCCACAGCATAGATGATCGGGAGGAAGACCCTGCCAAAAGAGCGCACTTCCTCCTTGTCACAAACACTGTGTTCGTAATTGTACTCGTAACTGTCATTTAAGGCGGAGTCCTCATCGTCGTAAAAGTAATCTTCCATTTTCTGCTGTACTGAAAAAAAGAAGTACAATTTAGGGAAGCAATTGTCTTATTTTTAAATGGGAGAAAAAAATCACTTTGTTCTTTTTAGGGTTTTCAATCGATTAAAATATTGCTATTAATCACATGATTGTCCATAGTTAATCACAAATTTATCACACATTTTTTATCTGTTCAGAATGCACCTTGAAGGAAGAATTGTTAAGAATTTTAATACTCTTATCAACATGGGAGTGGACAAATATGCTGGCTTTATGCAAACTCAAGTTTGGAGCGTTATTTAGCCTCCTTTGCGACGAGCTAGTAGGACATGGCTGGTACCAATGGATTCCTTAAGTTTTTCTAGTTTAATATGATTCACTAACTTTTCAAATTTAGCCAGCTACAACCTAAAAGTCATTAGTTGCGTTAAAGAAATGAATGGCATTATCGTGTTAACTTTGACAGCCCTAGTCCTTTTTAATGATAATAATTGTGATATTTGGGCTATATAATCTATCAATTACATGAATGCGTAATTTGTGAGCAAAATACATGTAAAACATGAGCTGCTTTTCATCAAAAACAGGAAAAGGGAGTTCTTTCTTTATTCTGCATGAAAGGATTCTCTCGTGCATGGTTTCACTAATGGCTTAAGCTGTCTGTCTGCACTGTGTGGGCTTGAATAACACCAGTGAACAAAAAGAGGACTTGCAAAGCAACTAATTACCTTTTGTATTAAGTAGTTTGTATTCTGTTAGATACTAGATGATCTACAGACAACCTCTGATTTATTAATTAGCAATAAAGATAAAGATCATTCATCATAAAACTGTCATTGTTTCCCAAATGCCTACCGGTACAAGCTGCACTGCAAACTGATAACATCTTCTAAGCATCATGTAGGACAATCTGTTCACAGCTTGTAAACCTTATCTTATCTGTAAACACATTGATCCACTTGTACACTTCCATTTTTTTTTTCTCTTAATGATCCCTTTGGGAGACGAAGTCAAGAACGACAGGAAATATGTGGAGTGAGGGATGAGGATGACACGCAAGTGCAACTAAGGTCTCTTGCCAGATTCAAATCCAGGATGTTGCTTTTACTGTTAATGGTATGTGCTGGTTGAACAGGACATCCCATCGAAGTGAGACTTTCATCCAGAATCATTAACGTCCTCTTCCCTGTTGTTTCTCTCTAGAGGGAGACGTCATGTCTACTGAGGACTAGTAAATACAGTCCTGTCTCTGTGTATGTGGGTGTACGTGGTGTCTTTTACTGTCACAGATCAAACACAGATAATTCTTGTTGCTTGGAAAACTAACAATCTCTAGAGGAACATAATGATCAAACGGAGTTGGAAGCACTCCTCTAACATTGTTCACGTAGACATTAATCTCCTATATTCTGGATTTTATACAGTTCACCTAAAATGGAATTCAGAGAACTGCAAAACACATTGCGTGACGGATGATATAATTCCTGGCTGAGGACTAGAGAATATTATGCAGGAATATTTTGCATCCCGGGATAATTTATGCAAAGCATACTTGCTGTTAAGATGACAACAGTCGATTGTCGAAGTGTCAAGGTTTGTTATTTAATGAGACTTTATGTCCTGTTTTGGAAGTTACTGAAGCAGATGTTCATTGGGACATCCTGAAATATGTCAAGTATTCCTGTGCTGTCAACAGCTGCTCTTTATATGTAAGAGGAGCATCATGGGGTTAATGCGAGGTTTCATGGTTTTGACTTTGTTGTTTGGGTTATTTGGTCCCCACAAGCTAAATAGAGAACAAATCTAGTTAAAGGCAAAATTCAATAGATTAATATAGTGAAAAGTAATGTTTGTAACTGATCATAATTGGGAATATAGGCTTGTTTTACTGCGGTTTGCACAAACATACATGACGTAAACAAACTTTTATAAGCATCAGAAAATGTTAGATTTAACAAAATAAAACAAAATTGCTGTTTGGTGTTATTCCATATATTGAAAAGCTTATTTATTTATTTTTACTTTGGTGTAGTGACCTTTTTATTTACATATGGATCACTTGCATTTAATTTATTTTATGTAAAAAAATCACTGAGATTTAAGTGTTTTTTATCCTGTGGTATAAACTACACTAACAGTACTAATAATGATAATAATAATAATAATAAACTTTAGTCATATGACCGTGAGAGAAAACAAATACAAACAGGGAAACTGAACGCCAAAGGCTACGTTCGGCTTGTTATCATTACCTCACCATGGTTTGAATAATGTCATAAAATATCCTGAGCAGGACTTTGACTGCTCACACTCAAGTGAACCTTTGACTATCGGAAAAACAAGTCGCGTTACTTCTCAATAAATATCATGGTGTAATAAATTAATATAAAATGTATTTAGATAGTTTAACTTCAAATTAACAACATAAACATATAAAATGGCATTACATGTTCAAAAAACATAACAATTCTCCATACAAGATACAAGAAAAATCCAGTATTTACATTCTTCTAGTGATAGTTTGATTTGTTTTGTAGTTGAAAAAAAAGTAATAAAATATTGAGTAAAGTGGTGGTTAAAGTTGGAAACATTTTCTTACCTTGTGTCTGCTCCTTTTTGTGGGATTTGTAAAGCTGATGATATCCTTTTATAATCGCACACAACCGGCTGTTAAGTATCCTGAGGAGAGACGTTGCATGCACCACACGACTGAAGTGACTGATCTGTTTGGCTGAGCCCGCCCTACTCCCTTTCACGGAGCACCTCTCTTACCACGTAGCTCTCCATGCACGTGCGTATGTGTGTGTGGGTGTGTGTGTGTGTGTGCGCCTTTAAGACTGTGTTATGATGCAGGATAAACATCAAAAGTCCTTACTGTCTTTGTTTGGTGTGCTGGGCAAAGCACCGTACAAAGAGAGGCTGTTTTTCCATCTCAGATAAACTGTGAACTTAATCTCTCACTGTTGAAGTCGCACAGGGAGTGCCTTTTGTTTATGTCTGTGAGAAAAGAAATGATAAAAGGAGGATATAAAATAACATAATCCCATGAGGATGTAAATGTTTGTCCCATTTACAAGGCTTATTGTGGTTTGCTGGAATGCAGCCATTATTGGTTTGTTATAGTGTGCTGTGTAGATTTACCAACCAAACTCACATTAGAGTTTAAATGATTTTAACTGGAAATTTATGAATGAAACTTCAGTATTAGTTCCTTTTTTTTTTTTCTTATGAATAATGTTCCTTATTTTAGCTTTTTTTCAAGCTCTCTCTGTCTCACACTTTTTATTTTCTCTGTCTTTTATGCGTCCGTATATAAATAAATTCCCCAAAAAACTGAAGTCGGATATATTACAATCAAATATTTGGATGTCACATTCTCAGTAAGACGGATTCCTGGTGCTTAGGGTTATTTTCATTCCAGAGGTGGCGGGACATGTATGGACATGGCTGTTACATGACAGCAGGGCTCACCATGTATCATGGATCATGAGACTTACATAAGGGTTCAAACAAGGAAACACCCAACCTGCCCCCCGGGCCAAACGTGCTCACCTAGATGTGGTTTTTGGGTGAAGTCAGGTGTACATTTTTTTGTTCTTTTGTTGCAGTGCAAGCGTAGTCAATTAACGTTTGTTTAAATTTCTGCAATCAGAGACTGAGTTTAAAGACTAAACATCTGTCAGATTGTGTTTGTTGAAAGACTTATGCTGTGCTTCTCATACTGTGACTATCCCAAGACTATTGATGTCTTGTCTGTTGCTGTCTGGTGTCCATATGTCCTGTCCTTAGGGGACAGTTTTGCCACTTGAATAGAAATATATAAACAGAAGACAGACCATCGGTCATCCTGTCAGTGACATAGCCACATTGGAGACAGACAGGGAAATTACAAAGTATTCTGCATTCAGTCATCGTCCAGCTGTGCACTTCAGCTATCTGCTAATCAAACATCATCACTTCATTTGCTCTTTATCTAGTTAGTGTGATATCTTTTTAGATTGATCTATATGATGTTGCCCTCTAGTGGGTGATGTTTTTTGTTTGTTTTTGCAGCTGTAAAGGAAATATTTTATCCAGCAAAGACTCAAGTACATTTTTCAGTTTCTCTCCAACAAACAATATCGTCGTAATGACAAACTCAATGTTGCTCAGTGTGAAAGAATCAGACTCAGGAAATGTAAATCATCCTGTGGCTGCCTCAGCTTGCCGTTCTCATGCCATCCACGTTTGGTACTTCCCAGTAGGCGACACACATTGTTTCCGACCACACTCGGGCAATAGAATGGTTAACCCTCTGAGACCCACAATAGACCCGCTTCATCTTTTTTAGGGACATAGCAGGTCTGAAAGCTGGGAGATGCAGCTCAGCACTTTGTGTGAAGTTGTTCTAGTTATAAATCTGTAATAAACATGAATTAATTATTCATTTATTAAAATGAATTGTCAAAGTATATAAGGGCTTAGAACATTATGATGGAATTATATATGATGGCCATTCCCATGCTCTATTATGTCTCATAAGTTGTTGCAGCAATGTGTGGGTTGATATCATTTGTTAAACAGATTTAGGGTTAAATTTAGACTTTTTTTACCATTTGAGAATTAATCAAATTTATCAATAATCCCTGCAAAATACCACATTAAGACACCAAGACCCCATAGAAAAAGCCATGCTGTGATTTGGTATCAAAAACTTTTGATATTTGGAGATTTCTGCAAGAATTGCATTGTTCGGCGATTAGTTGGCGAGCACTTCTGTTCTGGAAGCTGCTCAGAAACCCCCTTATTGTCAATCTACCTACGAAAGCCATCCATCCTCTGAATGCTCTAGGTCTGTAGTTTGTAATCTGCAAAGGTTCATGAGGCTGTGATTATCCTAGAGCTCACAACAGGTAATTGTATACAGTGAGGTCAGGTTTCAGAAAATGGTCTCACTACAATGAAATGGTTACTATGGGGACTAACATCATCACACATGAATACAATTAGGCTCATTGGATCCACAAGAGTCTCAGCTTTCCAGCGACACTCAATTATTTTGCAATTCCAAGACCGTTAAGGGACCGCACTATGCAAAAATATTCAAACACACCATTTTTTAGATTGGGCATTTGTAGTGCATGCCTAAAATTGCATGTGATTATCATCAAGTGGGCATGTCTGTAAAGGGGAGACTCGTGGGTACCCATAGAACCCATTTTCATTCATATATCTTGAGGTCAGAGGTCAAGGGATCCCTTTGAAAATGGCCATGCCAGTTTTTCTCGCCAAAATGTAGCCCAACTTTGGGGCATTATTTAGCTTTCCTGACAAGCTAACACTGAATTCTTTGGGTTTTCTAGTTTCATATGATATCTGTATCTTCACTCTAGCTTTAAAACTGAGCCTGCTACAGCATCTGAAATACAGTAAAGTCTGTGGTCTTGGGTTTTTATGGACAGAGTCAGACTGTGAAAAGTTGCTTGTCTCATTTTTTGTTACACCACCAGACAACAACAAAACATGAATATAAATTAAACGCAGCATTTCTGACTGTTCCCGGCAGGCGCTGGCAATCCCCAATGCAAAATAGCCATTGTGATGTGCAGGAGCGGTTCTCTGGATGTGAGCAGCAGGTCAGTAGAACAGTTATGTGGTGAGGAATATTGTTTGTTTCCTCTACTGATGAGTGACTATACAGTATAAAAAAAAATACTTTGTCCTCATTTACGCAAGCGTTTAGGCTTCTGATGTCATGCTTTTAACCACATGTCTTCTACCATTTAGGTTGCTCTTCTGGTTTTATATATAGTTTTATATGGAAATGATTCTGTGCTTGTCAGTTTACCTTTGCACTTTAGTTTAGAGGCTATTTTCCCCGTTAACTTCCCGCCCTGCCACTATTATAATGGAAATGGACTTTGGTTAAGGGATGGGTTGTACTTCCCAGCATTTTAACACCTGACTCTTTCCTTGTCTTACTGCCTAGAGGTTTTAGATCACATCACAGAAACATTTATCCATTTAATCTTGTTGACACCAGTTGTCAGTTAAATTCATGTGGCTTGGCTCACACTTAGTTGGCTCTAACTTTTAACGTTCATCTGTCACAAGCATTTAAAATGTACATGGAGTAATCTCGAGAAAACAACCACACCCAAGATATGTGATACAATTTCTCCTTGTTTTTGTCAGCAGTGTAACAAGGAGCACACACCCAACCTTGTTTGCACAGAGAAGAAAATTAATCCGGGCAGCAGATTCAAATCAGCAAATAAGCACTTTGAAATGTGATCATATTTAGCGTGTAAAAACACTAGTCAAAATGGTTATTGTGGAATTATAGATTTAAAGAAAATTGTGGTCATACTTTGGTTTTAAATTTGTTTCTTAGGCATGGCCAACACAGCATGATCCTCGTCCCTATGGACACACCAGGTGTAAAGCTCGTCAGACCGCTCACTGTGTTTGGACAGGATGGTAGGATAATATCTGTCATTACATCTTCATGTGCTATTGATATGTTCCTGTTTTTCCACAATATTCATTTCCTTTTTGCATGCAAACATGACACATGAGCTTTCCTGACCAAATTAACCAGTTCCCTCTCTTGTTCCTGTGCTCAGATGCCATCCATGGTGGCCACTTTGAAGTGCACTTTGAAAACGTGCGTGTCCCTGCCTCCAACATTATTCTGGGTAAGAGGCTGTATGGGTGTGTGTTTCTGTTTATTTATTCACATTAGGTCTTATTTATTATCATTCTTTTATTGTGTTTGGACAGTAAAGTGATTCTGGCTTGACAATTATGTGTTTAAGGTCACCAGGCCAGAGATATAATTTCCCTCGTGTGATAATTTGCAGTATCTCTTCCTGTTCTGTCCCACGGTGTATTTGTTTCCAGGAGAAGGCAGGGGATTTGAAATTGCCCAGGGTCGTCTGGGGCCAGGCAGGCTTCACCACTGCATGAGGGCCGTCGGTGTGTCAGAGTTGGCACTGGAGCTGCTCTGCCAGCGGGCTGCCTCCAGGCGCACATTTGGAAAGAAACTGTACCAACATGTAAGAGAGATTCCTCTAACTCCAATTTCAGGGCTGTGGTACTGTCGCATGTATTGAGCACTTTCCTGCTGGTGACATCTAGTGGACAGTTGTTTTAGATGCAGCATGAGTAAATAATGCTCTCCTTCCTGTGTTATCTCTGTCATGTGTGTAGGAAGTTGTTGCTCACTGGATAGCAGAGTGCCGTCTTATGATAGAACAGACCCGCCTGCTGACTCTACATGCTGCTCATGCTCTGGATACACTGGGCAGCCGGGCTGCTCGCAAACAGGTAAAACTGTCAGTAGTCTGTTTTGGGCATAGTAGCGGGCTGTGTCCCAGTAGTGTACTGTTTTTGCAGTTTTCTTTGACTTTTTTTAATTTTTTCAACATACTAAACTATGACTTTTTTTCGACATACTATACTATAACTCTTCAGTATTTCTACATACTATACTATGACTTCTTTTTATTTTTTCCACATACTATAGTATGACTTTTTTATTATTTCGACATACTATACTATTACTTTTTTTTTTTACATACTATACTATAACTTTTTTATTTTTGTCATACAATACTATTACTTTTTTTTTTTTTCGACATACTTTACTATGACTTTTTTTTCGACATACTATAATATGACTTTTTTATTTTTTCGACTTACTATACTGTTTTTTTTACATACTATACTGTGACTTTTTAAAAAATGTTCTCCATACTATACTATTTTTTATTTATTTTTTCTACATACTATACTATGACTTATTTTTTTCGACTTACTATACTGTTTTTTTACATACTATGCTGTGACTTTTTTTTAAATGTTCTCCATGCTATACTATTTTTTTCTTTTTTTCTACATACTATACTATGACTTTTTTTTCGACATACTATAGTATGGCTTTTATTTTTTTCGACTTTCTATACCATGACTTTTGTTATTTTTTCGACATACTATACTATTACTTTTTAAATTTATTTTCATAACATAGCATGTTGAAAAATTTAATAAAAAAATGACATAGTATAGAATGTTGAAAAATGTCATGAAAAAAAGTCATATTATATAGCATGTTGAAAATTTCATGAAAAAGTCATATTATATAGTATGTCGAAAAATGTCATGAAAAAAATGTAGTATAGCATGTCGAAAAATTTCATGAAAAAAAGTCATAGCAAGTATGTCGAAAACTTTCATGAAAAAAAGTCGTAGTATATAGCATATCGAAAGATTTAATAAAAAATGTCATAGTATTTAATGTATACAAAAGCAGACACTACAATATTGTTTCTGGTCAGATAGCTCAGTCTGGTAGATAACTGGTTGGAATATCCGGTTGGAATACAGGAGGTTATGGGTTTGATCCTTATGTGGCACAGTCTGTTTTCAGGTCTAACTTCTAATGACGAAGTCAAATATATGAAGAGAACAGTCCCAAGTGCATGCGGCATCGGTGAGACGAGCGTCTCCTCCCAGGGTTTCAGAGAGATACAACTGGGGGGTTATGCAACAGAATATTTTGAAAAAAGTCATAGAAAAACAAAAATCACAGTATAGTATGTAGAAACATTTTTAAAGTCAGAGTATGTAATGTCGAAAAAATAAGTCATAGTATGCAGAAAAATGTTTAAAAAAGTCATATATAGTATGTCTAAAAAAAAAAAAAAAGTCAAAGTATGTCGAAAAAATAAGTCATGTATGTAAAAAAAAAGTTCAAAAATTCATTAAATTAAATTTGTTATGGCATACTACTATACTATATTCACATTACTTGAGACTTTTTTATAACATGAAAATAAAAAATTAAATGTAATTTAAATACTGTCAATGATGTAATAGGTTAGAGCTTGAAGTGGCGATGAGGTCTTGAAATGTATGGATAGGGTCTTAAAAGGGTATTACATTCAACTGCGGGTATTCCTGCATACATCCTGGTATGGAATTGGGACACAGCCAGTCTTTCAATAACCTCCTTATTTTTTACTGGTCTTCTCTATAGATTTCTATGATCAAGGTGGCAGCAGCCAGGATGGCGTGTAAGGTGGTAGACTGTGCTATACAGGTATATGGAGGTGCAGGTGTGTCTGGAGACTTCCCACTAGCACAGATGTAAGTTTACTTTTTTTTTTACCCCCACACATATGAGAATGACCATTAAACCAATGTCTTTTCTGATGCAAGTATTGCCACATTCTTCTTCAGGTATTCATATGTGCGGACTCTACGCATTGCTGATGGGCCAGATGAGGTGCACCTCTCCTCCATTGCTCATCTGGAACTGAGGGATCAACTAAAGAAGGCACAGGCCAAGCTGTAAAGTAACTGACATCATGTGGCCACAAAAGCTTTACTAAATTGCAATTTGCCTTAAATGAACAATGTGTAACATTTAAGGGGATTTATTGACAGAAATTGAATATAATATTAATAAGTATGTTGTTTATAGTGTATAATCACTTGAAAATATGAATCGTTGCGTTTTCAATGTAGATGCACGGCAGGCGCACTCAAACGCAGAAGCGACGCCGTCGCAACACAAGTGTTCACAAGCGCCTATTTTTCCGTGTGCGACGGCTGCACCCAGAGATAAAAATAGTTAAACTTTTAGAACGCACCGCATGTCATGTGACGAGGAAACAACCAATCACAGCCGGCAGATATCTTTTCTTTCTAACGTAAAAATCAGTCTACAGTAAATATATGGATGAGAAGTTAATCATTTGAGTGCAGGGCTACCCAGAGCTTTACGATCTGTCCCACGGACTATTCTACTTGCTTTACCCTTTCCGTCCAAGAACAACACAACACTTGGTTGAAAGTTCAGCCAACTTGACAGAGACAAATCGAGCAGTAAAGCTACTGTGACAGATTGATGGTGCTGAAAATCCATTTCTCTCTGAGTTTAGTTTAGTCGGAGCGCCTAACTGCTAAATTACGGCAACTTCATCATCGTCATCACAGCATTCAGGTTTTGATTACTTGGTATCGACAGGCGCGACAGGAGCACAACCTCCCAAGAACATTGGCTAAAAGTGGCACTGCTGGCGTTTTTCCACGTGTTTTTAGATGCTACATGTGAACGGACCCTATATCTACATACGGAGCTGGCCGCCATGTTTCTACAGTAGCCCAGAAACAAACTAAACATTGGCTCTAGTTAGTGCAATTTGCATACAGCCAGCTGTCCTTCCTGCATTTGTCAGTTTAAACTGTGTTGCTTTTCATCTGGATTATGATTTAAACTTCGTATTTGTGTAATATTATCATGCGAACCGAGCTTTGATTGGTCAGTAGGGCGGTGCTTTATATGAGTTGATCTCTTATCTGGAACATAATCTGTTCCAGAGCAGGTTAGATGTTCAGCATAAGTTACTATGGCGATCTACCCTGGTAAGAAGTGAACCACCGTGGTAGGACTGACAACCCAGGGTTAACCCTGAAGTTACCTCGCTAACCGCAAATCCTGCTTCGTAGTACAGACCTCAGTTCCCATGAACTTTCTGCTGGAAAGGAAGCAGATTTTATTAGCTTTTTGGGAAATTAAAAGTAATTTTGCTACCAAAATGCACTAAATGTAAATAATTGACTGGTTGTATACATTTTAGTTAAAATCATTCCATTAAAAGTTTCTGAATGTCCACATTGTTTGATTTAAAAATGACGCTTGTTTATTAGGAATCCTTTTTAATGTGAACTACAAAAACAGAAAATGACAGCATGAATATGACTATTGTCATCACACTGTACGGGTGTGGTCTACCACATGGATGAATTCCATTGGGAGGTGATGGGGAATCAGGACACACAAGCACTTATTTTTTGTACAATATAAAACAGCAATGGCCCCATCCATTTGATACACCAGATGGTAACCCATGCAACACCCTCCACTCTTCATTGTCTATACATTAACATTTGGGCAGAGATCTTCAGCTACCAAATCATTCAGTCAATCTTTTATACAACACGGCGCAGAAAAGGGAAGAATGGGGAGGGGGGAGAATAGGCTGGTTTGGAGGTTTGAAGGGAGAAACGTGTCAGTGTTTGCTCTTCTTTGATTTTTTGTGAGACCGGTGAGGTGACCTTGATTTGGAGCGGGACTTCTTAGCTGATTTCTTGGGCGTCTTGGAGCGCGATCTCCTGGATCGTTTGGGTGTGCGAGGTGAAGGAGATCTAGTGGGACAAACAGGACATTGGAATTGTGTCTAAATGTTTCAACTCTCCTAACCAGGGGTGTCACAATTAGATTTGATTTAAACATCAGGAGAAGCACAGGACAGATAGTCTTACCTTTTGGAGGACTTTTTGTTGCTGGATCGCGGGGAGTCTTTATGGGTGGTGCGGGAAGATGTGTCTTTAGAGTATGAGCGGTCGGAGCGTTCTGATCTTTCTGACCGCTCTGAACGGGGTGAGGATGACCGGCCTCGTCGGCTGCTAGTCCTCGTTGGGCTGGGTGAGCCGCTGTGACGCCGCTTCCTATAAACCGGAGAAGACAAATGTCTCAAACTACACCTTTACTGACTGATGAACCTGACACGACACCTACAGCATGCCAACTGGTTATCTCACCTCTCTTTCCTGGTCGGCGTGTCGTCCTTCTCTTTTTCCTTCTTCAAGTCTTTCAACCGCGCCTCAGCTTTCTCCTTCTCTTTCTTCTCCCTCTCTTTCTCCCGTTCAAGTTTCTCCTTTTCTTTTTCCTGCAATAAAGAAAGACAATAAATGACCCCACTTTTGAATTTCAATTCCTGTATTTGATATCACCTATAGTCAAATCTGTGGAGACCACTTTCAATACCTTTTGTAGTAGTTTGTCCCTGTAGTGCTCCACCTGCTCCAGAATACTCTGCCCAGGCTTCTTGGGCCTTTTCCCAGACTCCAGCTCATCCTGGAACTTCATGACCTTAACCTGGGTGAACAATAAAATTAGTTTTATTTGCATACAGAACCCCACAGATATGATATGCTGGTCATGTAGTACGGGAGATTTCTGATATAAAGTACCTCTATTTCTCTGAGCTTTGTGCGTTTCTCTTCATTCATTTCAGACATCTTGGTCTTCAGATCGGAGTCATCTCTGATGGGGTTGGAGTAGCTCAGATTATCGTCTGAGCGAGGGCTCCTGTCTTCATAATCACTGTCCTCCTCATCCCTTCAGAGTTGGAAACAATTCATTTAAAAAAGGTTAAGGGTGCAGCGATGTATTTTACCAAACAGACCATTATACTCAAAATATAAGCACACACAAAACTCACTTTTTTGTTTCTTCCGGCTGCTCAAATATCTCCCATTTTGAAGTTGTCACAGCTAAGGAGCAAAGACAAGACAGCATAATTACAACTAAGAATGCACAAAACCAAACTGGTGACAGAATATCATTTATGTACCTAAGTCAAAACTTGTCATATGTTAAAACTTAGATTGATGCCACCTAAAAAGGTCTCACCTTGAGCTTCTAACTCTGCCTCGTCCACCGCTTCCCATTTCGAGGGTGCTACCTTGAAAGTTGCCTCCTTGGACGGATCCACTGTGAAAACCAGGAAAATAGCAGGAAATTGAGTCAAGAGCAGCATACAGTAGAACATTTCAAACTGAGATCATTAACAACCACCTCATACAACTTCCTATGTTAGTCTCTGCACAACTCACAAGGTATTCCATCTATGTCTTCTTCCATGGGCTTGATAGGAACGCCATCTAGGTCATCCAGGGGGGCTCCGTCAATAGGAGCCCCATCAATGGGCCCTGCGTCAATCGGCACCCCGTCCACGTCCTCCAGCAGAGAGCCATCTACATACTCCCCTATTGGAGCCCCATCAATGTCCTCTACTGGCTCAGGCTGGGCAGAGATGGCACAAAAAAAGAAAAGAAAAATCAAGTTTGGGCTTTAGTAACTTATGGGATAGGATTGGAAAACCAAGTAGGGCTGGGCGATCTGATCAGAATCTTCTATCACGATACAGGATACAGGATACATTTCATATCTCGATAACGATGCATATCACAATATAGCATGTTTTCTGGTAATTCAATAAATAAATAGTATTTTCTCATTTAGAACTTTAGTGCAAAATGAACATAGTATCAAATTAAATTGTAGAGAAAAAATTATAAATATTTCCAGCTATACTCTGACTATGTTAACATGCATGCACACAAATATAGAGAAATCAGATTAAGACAATATTTGATTTAACTACACTGAGGTATTCCCACAAGCAGAATTCTTGGGTGTAGGCACGCAGGAGTTAGAACAATAAAGATGAATGAAGAAAATCCTGCACGCTGCTGTTGGAAAACACTACCTGCTATTTATTTTAACCAACATTTGGGTTCCAAGTGGACCCTTTGCACATAATTATTGCACATCTGGCAACACTGATTTAAAGTAAAAACAAAAACGCAATGATGATGATAAATTATCATATTGAATTATCGCCCTGCCCTAAAGCCAAGTTATTATAGTCGAATTTTGAGAATATCGCAAGTAATATGGGTCAAGTATTGTTAGATCATTTACCTCCACAATGACGACAGGGATTTCCTTCTCTGCAGCGAGATTAACGAGACCCAGGAAGATGTTCTGCAGCTTGATGAGGAAGGGGTCTGGGTACACAGCCCAGTCCTCCCACGCCCGGAAACAAGCCATGACTCGTTGCTGCCACAAAGAAGAAGAAACGCAGTCAAGGATATTGAGCGACAAACAGTGGCTGACAAACTGACTTTGTACATTATTTGTGTTTAGTTTACTTGGCAGGATTTGGTACCTTAAAGTTCTCACTCTGAAGATGGCCCTGTGTCGTTTTGTATGTCGCGTTGAGGTCTGCGAATATCTGGCAGAGCTTTGTCTCAAAACTGTTGAGAAGAAGGTGAGAGCATTAATGTGAATTTGAAACAAAAGTAGGTGACTTGGGTATTCCAATCTTAATGTAATATAGTCCATGAAGGCAAGTTACTCACTATTTTCTGTAATAAGACGCATTGGATACTTTGGCAGAAGAGTTGTACAGCACATCAGAAACTAGATATAACCGTGCAATCTGGAATATAAAAGAGAAAATATGAATTTATGTCTACCACAAAATGTAATATTCATGGCTGTTATTGACTTTTCCGAGCACAAGATCAGCGCAGTATCTTACCTTCTTGGGAAGAGGGGTTTTGAGGATGGAGAGAGACTCTGTGACACACTCCACAATCTCTTCAGCTGCTTCGGCATGGCTGAGACAAAACAACATGGCTTCTGCTATGTCTCCCCTCCTGGGAGTCATACCACGCAGCATCTCCTCTAGTTTGTCCCGCTCTCTGCAGAAATGAAGGGCGATTAAGCGTCTAACAGCAGCTTCACCAACAGCAGGGCATTTTAAGACATTTGATGAATCATAAGATGATACCTTTTACATTTTTAACTGAATCTATGAAAAAATTCAAAAGGAAATGTTCTTACTCTTCTTTCAAGCAGCCTTTCTTGCTTCCCTCCTCCTCTTCGTCCTCTTCCTCACCATCATCATAAGGACCATGGAGGTATGGGTTAAGAGGAGGCGGACGCCACAAGGAGCCGTTCTTAAACATCCTAAAGTCCTCTGTTTTCCATTTGACTGGTGCTTCACCCTGAGCAAGGAATAATATACAGTTAATATCAAAACAGAAGCTGCTGGACGGTGACCAATGTGGGATGAACAACATTGAAACGTTGTGCTTGAACATAGAAATCATACCTGTAGTATGGTGTAGAGCTTCCACCGGTAGTACACATGTGCTGGGCTTTGGTTCTCAAATAGAAACCTGGAAGAGAAATCATAAAGATGAGCATACGCATCATAACTTTGCAAAAATAACTAAAACAATAAAAGGTAATCCATGTGCAGTTGCACTGACCTGTACATGGGATTGTTGATTTCTCTGTTCATGATCATGGCTTCAAACATTGGGCCTTCACGCACCACAAACTCGATCATTCGGTGGATGAGAGAGAGTAAATTCCTACAAGAAAAACACAGTTAAAGCAAACGGATTCAGACTGGCCTGACTCTTGACCACTACAAAGAGCCTGTCTGTAAAAGTTTAATTTCTGCTTGGTGGTTTGACACTCAGAACCGTTGTCTCTTGACAGACATGATGCATCATTGACAAAACAAATTTTGCAGGGCATTAACTGCAGATGCCAAGTGCAGCAGGCTTTAACTGAATAGTGAACTGCCACGGTAATACTTATTAATATGTACCGGGCACGAGGGGTCACTTAAATGACAGCCAAAATAATATCTATTTATTAATAATTTACTGGGAAGGATGAAGTGAGACGTCAACTGTCAAAGAGTGTCAAGTAACCAGGCATAAATTAAATGTAACCTGAGCCTACGTAAAACATCAATGCATAAATGCTGCCAAAAATCAAAACTTAAAATGACAACGGATGTTACAGTAAAACTTTCTATGACGCCCACGTCTATAACGCATTATTAACATACCGGTACTTATAACACATTATAATCCCCTGATAGCACTGTATAATTAAAGTTATAAGCACTCATAGATATTCATAATGCTTTATAACAATAATCATAAAGCATTTCATAATGACTTATAAGGTCAAGTATCATACTTCATAACTTCTGGTCAATCCCCAACATTTTTTTTGCAAGGATCATAATGTATTATAATTCCCATAGTTGTAATTAGAACATTTTTATAATTTATTATAATGACTGTTATAATGCATATTCTAAGGGATCATTTGCTTTAAGTAAAGTGAAAAAAATATAACTAAATATTTGCAAGAACACACGAAATCGTGTCAAATTAATTTTCACTTTACTTAAAGCAAACAATGACCACTTAGAGTAACTTATAAATCACACTATAATGTATTATAACAGTATTTATAATGCATTACAACTATGGGAATTCTAACACACTATGATCCTTGTCAGTGAGTGACCATACTGTGTTAAGATTATTTTTATAAAGCATTAAGAATAACTATAAATACTTATAACTGTAAATCTACAGTGCTATAAGCTGATTATAACGCATTATAAGTATGTTTATACTGCATTATAGACATGGGCATCATAGAAAGTGTTACCAAACGTTCATATTAAAGGGATAGTTTGGGTGTTTTGAAGTGGGGTTGTATGAGGTACTTATCTATAGTCAGCGTGTTACCTACAGTAGATGACAGTCGGCACACCCCCATGTTTGGATAAGCAGACAGGAGTACTACTGTAGGTAATACACTGACTATGGATAAGTACTTCATACAATCCCACTTCAAAACACCCGAACTATCCCTTTAATTAAGAGTTACTTTAAAAAACTGACAATTCAGGTAACCGTAGAATGTATTTTTAATTGTGCATAATAAGTAAGTTCATCATTAAGTTTACGTCTGTATTCTTTAAGGCTACAGTGCAACAGGTTTTAATTACATTGCACTGCCTGGACCCTTTCTTTGAAATGTTTCTAGATTAAAATTTCAAAAAAAGGGCTACAAATTTAAAAAAAGATGGGAAACAAGTAAAGCTGAAGAACTTGGGGAAAGTAGAAGCGAGACATTGACCAGACACTGTATCAGCTTAAAAGTCTGTAAATACAGTGCCTTTCAATTCCCACTCATCTCCTGACTAATGTGAAGTGAGGAAGAACCAAAGCAGTACAGGATTGTTGGCCTAAATAGGCTAAACATGTTATCTGCTGGTGGAGTTGGTAAAGACTGAATACAGTGCAAATGGCATCGCTTAAGTTCTTCTGTGACAATTTTGGGGAGATACATGGTGGAGGCTGCATACAATTAGCCTAAAGTGGCCAACAAGACAAAAGGATGTCTTTCAATTGACAACACAGATCACATTTACTTGTATTGGAGCCGATCGTACCAATGGCGGGGTAAAATTCAGTATACTTTCCCAATCCATCCCATGATGCCTTTCAGGTCCCTCGCTGCTGCAGACAGTTCAACTTGTGCTGCTCACCAAGGCCAATGTCAAAGGTCATATATAGACTTAATGCTGGCAGGTTTGGATTTGTTGGCAGGGGCCAGATTTACTGAGCTCCCGATAGAGTGACAGAGGCCAAGGGGGTAGACGGTCTGCGTGAGCAATGGTCCAGAGAGCAGGATCTCACAACTACAGATCTAGAATCAGCAGACTATGTATGCGGCAGAGTAACATGTCACTAGAGTTGAACAACAACACAGTTAAATGTTGATGTATGGAGGGAAACTGTGATGGACAAAAGCTTGATGTTTGGCTCTAGACGGCACATTAAATAAGCACTAGTATGATGTTTTTGCTACATATTTAAAAAGGAAACATGAGTGATGGTGGAGTGTGAAAGAGCAAGGGTACAAAACAAAACTTGTCAGTCAGTATTATTCTATCTACTAATGATGACATTGTACAATAGCCTCAAAACCATTGCTCACCCATACTGACCAGACCCCTGTAGCATGCAGTGATCAACTGATCAAACTTTAGCTTCATTATGGGATGTTTTTTTTCTAAGTTTGTACACCAATTTAAAAAAGAAAAACATGTACCTTTCTGTTGGGATAACCACTTTGACTATGGCTTGCGACAGAGTCTGTATATGAAGTCACATCAGATAATAAACATAGAATGTGAGTATTGTTAAAAGGCAACAGGTGAAAAATATAAAAAATGCATTTTAAAGTGCAAATAGACAACAACTTTCCTTTTCTGCTGTCAGTTTTACTAAAGGCCAAACACCCCTGACACTGTATTCATTAACCATAAACACCTCTCTGTAACACTGAGCATTTTGAGCTAACATTTCACTATACCCACACTTTGATATACAGTGCAAAACTAGTTTAAATCAGCAAGACATAAGCTATCACATAAACTGGATTAAAACCTGCACTGACTGCTCATTATAAAGGCTAACATCTTACCAGCTGAATTAACAAAACACTGCCATAACCCATGAGAAAATCCTAGGCTGACATGCTAAGTTACCTTCTCAAACTCCTCCTTGTTTTTAGGTGGAGGAAGCAAGGGAGCACTGGGGTTCTTTAGCCTCTCCCGGGGCTGTGCATTGAAGGGTAGGCCGGAGGGAGGCGGTGGGAGTGTGTGCTCCATCATGGAAGGAGGGATGTAGATGGGGTGGGGTGGGATGGGCACACCTTTGCCCCATCCTAATTTCATCTCAAAGTTCATTATCATCTTTCCTGTAACATGGAGAAAAAAAATATATATGTAATTACAATGGCTGGAAAGAAAGTATGTAATTTATTTATTGAATATAAAGAAATACAGCTTTTTACCGTTTAGGTTCTTGAGCGCTCGCTCAGCATCCCTCCTGTTCATGAAAGCCACAAAGCCACAGTTCCTCTCCCGAGCCCTCTCCTCGTCTGTCCTCGGCCACATGATCTTCACACTGGCCAGCGGGCCATAACGTCCAAACTCTTGACACAGCATCTCCTCATTCATCTGAAAAATAGAAAAGATATGTAGTATTATCATCTATTATGTAGATTATGTAAGATATGTAGTAACATTATCTGTTATCTCCAACACCTCTTAATTTGGCAAATTCTTGTAAACTTATCTACTGGCTGATGATTCACATTTAGCAGAGAGAGGACAGAGCACAGGATGAATAACTAATACTGACTGATTCGTCATTCTTTCTAAACTTCACTCAAGAATATTATTTATCTTATTGGTATTTTAGATTGTTTCCAGTGAGATACTAATAAATTTATATGGTGACTTTGCTGTTGTAAACATTACTGTTACTGCTCTAGAAACAACATTTCACCTAGTTATATAGGCTGACAGAGGAAATGTAATGTGCACACTTCAATATTTGTTTATTTATTGCAAGTCATATGCTCATTACAATATTGTACAATGTTATTGTACATCGCAGATTTTCCTCATATCGTGCAGGCCAAGTAAGCAACACATTTCAATTTGGTATTTAAAGTCAGCGTATAGCAAAGCAACACGCTCAAATCAAGCGCTCCTGTTCACAGCAAAGTTAGATCAGTCAGTGCTTTAGTGTCTCTCTTCTCCACTTCATAAAAGTTTGGATACAAACTCACCTGTGGATTGATGTTTCCGAGATACAGGTTAGTAGTGGATGGGTCTCCAACATCATGGGAACCTGGCGCACAGTCATCCAAAACTGCAGAAACAGAGTAGAGAGAAGAATGTCCTACTGCTGTACGAGAGGACACCATATTTTCTTAGCAAGATGAAGATATTCACAGCCACTTTATTAAGTCAAAATTACCACTGGACGGACGGTTTCTTCTTGAAGAACCATCCGCTAAAAGAAGCAGAAACGCAGTATAAATTTTGTTTCAGGGCAAAAGTGGATGTGGGGTGGGAGGGTGGGGAGGTGGGTGTGTGGAGTTAAGCGTGCAGGACGGCGCCATTTCAGGCCAGGTTAGTATATGAGACACAGTGATGCAGCTTAAAGACACTTACATGAGCGTCTTCCGTCCGTGCCCGAGAGAGGTTCAAAACGACTAACACGTCCTTTCATCTTGTGTCTTTCATCTCGTTCCTCCTGTATTCTAGAGGAAACAGCATGAAGTACAATTACGAACAACCTATGGTCAAATTATTACAGAGGTCATACTTTCGGAACCACACCACAACACCTGGGAATCACTAGTTTCCACTACACTAAACAATTAAAATGTCTAAAAGGTTTATGTGCTGAAACTTACTGTTTAAGTTCTTCTTTGAAGAGCTCCAAGTTGCTCTTCTTCTTTTCCTTATCAGTAGGTTTCTTCACAGGCTAAAATACACATGTAGAATTAATATCAGCACTGTCAAAAAACAAAGCATCATTAGCTACAGCAGTAACAAGAGAGAATACTTGTTGACGGTGATAGTACTTACATGTCTTTTGTCTAATGCTAAAAACTGAGGTGGGGTTTCCAAAGGCAAGAAGCTTTTTGATTGGTTGTCAAAACGTGACTTGGGCTTGTATAATTTTCCTTTCTTCTCATCAGCAGCTGCCTCCTCTGAAAGGTGAAAGAGTGTGTTTGTTCTGAATTTTATTACAATTACATTAGCATTTCACTTTATCAAGTAATGGATGGAGAATGCTTGTGCCAAACATGATGCAATTCACTTGGGAAACACAAAGTAAATAATAGAAATGTTGTACCTTTTGTTGCATTTGCAATACCGCCACGGACAAAGGCCTTGACTTTGCCCTCCCCCCCTCCTTCAAAAGCAGCAAGAAACTCCTCATAAATCTCTGCTGCTGCCCGCTCATCCTCCTGCAAACAGAAACCAGTGTCAAAGTAAATAAATATACATCAACTTACAGAGAAGCATCTTTATACCAGGGGTTCTTCAAACACTTTATTTGAATGTGTTTTGTATGATATTATGCTATGTATTTATTTTGCATTTGTTTTATGTTGTGGCGGGTTAAACTTTAATGTATGTTTAAATGCTGCTGTCTTGGCCAGGTCTCTCTTGCAAAAGAGATTCTTAATCTCAATGAGTACTACCTGGTTAAATAAAGGTTCAATAAAATAAAAGATCATATAGACAATGTATTCTCTAAAAATGAAGCCAGTACTTACTTTTTTCTTTATTTCATCTTGTTCCTTCTTGCTCAGGGTCCTCTTTGCCACTGCCATTTTCCCAATGCTGAAAGATTTCAGTTTGCTCTCAAGCAGCGCCTGTAGAGATGTAAACAAATAATATGGTTGGCTTTCAACAGGTATTACACAAAGTCACAGTCAATAAAACTCTAAATGTAGGTGCATATAACATATCCAGACCAATCACACAGATTACTACTTCTCCAAGTAGTATTCATAATTATTATTCCGATGATTGCTAAAGACAGCAATCATGTTGACAGGTAAGCGGGATCCATTATGGTAACAACACATGACACACACTACACTGTAAAGTGGGTTACGTCCATTTGTAGTTTGCAATCAAACCTTTGATGGTTATTCTGTACGTTGCATTTACTGCTTATGTAGAGATGTAAACAAAAACATGGTTGGCTTTCAACAGGTATTACACAAAGTCACGCAATAAAACTCTACATTTAAGTGCATATAACATATCCACCATCACACAGATCACTACTGCTCCAAGTAGTATTCATAATTATGAATCAGATGATTGCTAAAGACAGAAATCATGTTGACAGGTAGGTTAAGCGGGATCCATTACTGTAACAACACAAGACACACACTACTACACTGTAAGTTAGGTAGTTTGCAATCAAACCTTTGGCTCTCTATATAGGGTGGGCGAATGAGGAAAAAGTACCAAGCAATAATAGATTTTAACAGGTCAAAGATAAGCACAGTTCATAGTATATTTGTGTAGTTATATAGAGCCTATATTGAATACCCTTTTCCTGCTTTTTAGTAAGAGATGTTGTGAAATAGAGTGATTTAATATGACATTTGTGCTTTTCTGGTTATTCTGTAGGTTGCATTTATTTCATAAATATCTATTTAGTTGCATCCAGACATTAGGAAGTAGCTAAAACTGAGCAAAATCATCCAGAGGCCTAAAAACAAGCTGGTAGAGATGTAAACAAAAACATGGTTGCTTTTCAACAGGTATTACACAGTAAAACTCTAAATGTAGCTGCATATAACATATCCAGACCATCACACAGATTACTACTACTCCAAGTAGTACTCATTAGTATTATTCAGATGATTGACTTTGCACTACTAAGTTTTATTACTGCCTTTTTAGTAACATGTTTTGCACTATGGAACTATGATCCTGGAAACTTGAATTTCGCTCGGGATCAATAAAGTTACTATCCATCTATCCATCTATCTAAAGCGTGACAGAAATCATGTTGACAGGTAGGTTAAGCGGGATCCATTACTGTAACAACACAAAACACACACTACTACACTGTAAGTTAGGTAGTTTGCAATCAAACCTTTGGCTCTCTATATGGTGGGCGAATGAGGAAAAAGTACCAAGCAATAATAGATTTTAACAGGTCAAAGATAAGCACAGTTCATAGTATATTATGTGGGTATAGAGAGCCTATATTGAATACCCTTTTCATGCATTTTTGTAAGAGATGTTGTGAAATAGAGTGATTTAATATGACATTTGTGCTTTTCTGGTTATTCTGTAAATTGCATTTAATGAATATTAATCTATTTAGTTACATCCAGACATTAGGAAGTATCATCCAGAGGCCTAAAAACAAGCTGGTAGAGATGTAAACAAAAAATATGGTTGCTTTTCAACAGGTATTACAAAGTAAAACTCTAAATGTAGGTGCATATAACATATCCAGACCATCACACAGATTACTACTACTCCAAGTAGTACTCATTAGTATTATTCAGATGACTGACTTTGCACTTTGCACTACTAAGTTTTATTACTGCCTTTTTACTAACATGTTTTTGCACTATGGAACTGTGATGCTGGAAACTTGCTCGGGATCAATACAGTTACTATCTATCCATCTATCTATCTATCTATCTAAAGCGTGACAGAAATCATGTTGACAGGTAGGTTAAGCGGGATCCATTACTGTAACAACACAAGACACACACTACTACACTGTAAGTTAGGTAGTTTGCAATCAAACCTTTGGCTCTCTATATGGTGGGCGAATGAGGAAAAAGTACCAAGCAATAATAGATTTTAACAGGTCAAAGATAAGCACAGTTCATAGTATATTATGTGGGTATAGAGAGCCTATATTGAATACCCTTTTCATGCATTTTTGTAAGAGATGTTGTGAAATAGAGTGATTTAATATGACATTTGTGCTTTTCTGGTTATTCTGTAAATTGCATTTAATGAATATTAATCTATTTAGTTACATCCAGACATTAGGAAGTAGCTAAAACTGAGCAAACTGACCTAAAAACAAGCTGGTAGAGATGTAAACAAAAAACATGGTTGCTTTTCAACAGATATTACACAGTAAAACTCTAAATGTAGCTGCATATAACATATCCAGACCATCACACAGATTACTACTACTCCAAGTAGTACTCATTAGTATTATTCAGATGACTGACTTTGCACTACTAACTTTTAACTGCCTTTTTACTAACATGTTTTGCACTATGGAAGTGTGATGCTGGAAACTTGAATTTCTATTATCTATCCATCTATCTAAAGCGTGACAGAAATCATGTTGACAGGTAGGTTAAGCGGGATCCATTACCTTAACAACACGCGACACACACCTACTACACTGTAAAGTGGGTTGTGTGTCCACTTGTAGTTTGTAATCAAACCTTTAATGCTTATTCTGTACGTTGCATTTAATGCATATGTATCTATTTAGTTGCATCCAGACATTATGAAGTAGCTAAAACTGAGCAAAATGATCCAGAGGCCTAAAACAAGCTGGTGTCTGCTGCAGCGCCACCGACGAATGACTGCTGCAAGGAGCTAACATTAGCTCAATACTGTTAGGCCCCTGTTGCAAAATATTACATTTACTATTTATAAAATCAAACATGCATTAATTATAATTGTTCTGGTGACTAGCTGTGTCTGTATCAGTCGGTTAGAAGTGCGAACACTTCATTTCTAGGTCAACTAACCCTGATTAAGTCTCTCATGTGGTTGCTAAGTAGCTTAGCTTAGCTACCAGTGTGGTCCATTAGCTTGTTAGCTTAGCATCGTTGCGCACACTCGTGACTCTACTCTCTTACGAGCTGTACACGTGCAACTAGTCCCGGTTGTTAAAGAGTAGTAGTATCTGCATGGTTTTCGTGACAGCAGATGAGAGCTAGCTGCTGCAGGTACAGATGTTTAAGCTCACCTTCGCGCTGGCTTTCTGAGAGCCGCCGCCACCAGGCGCTCGCTCCGCCATCTTTTGTGTGACTAAAATATATGAAATCGAGCGCCGATAAGAAGATAGAAGGCAAAACATGAAACTTCCAGGGCGAAGCAATCGATCACTGAGTCAGTGATGGTTCAACTTTATGTTCTCCTGTTACTCTTTGGTGGTTATGTTAACATTAACAAAAAAGACGCATACGCAGTTATAATTATATATGACCTTCGAATTAACTTAAAACATTTTTTTCTTTATTATTGTTATTATTTACTTATATATTTATTTATTTATTTATTTATTTATTTATTTATTTATCTATTTATCTATTTATCTATTTATCTATTTATTTATTTATCTATTTATTTATCTATTTATCTATTTATTTATTTATCTATTTATCTATTTATTTATCTATTTATCTATTTATTTATTTATATATTTATCTATTTATCTATTTATCTATTTATCTATTTATTTATCTATTTATTTATTTATCTATTTATCTATTTATTTATTTATCTATTTATCTATTTATCTATTCATCTATTTATTTATTTATCTATTTATCTATTTATTTATCTATTTATCTATTTATTTATTTATTTATTTATTTCACTTATTGTAAGTGTTGGTATTATTATTGTTATTGATATTGATATTAGTATCATGAACTCATCATCATCATCATCTTTATTATTATTCATATTATTAATATATATATGTGTATATACTGTATTATATATATATATTTTACTCATTTATTTTCTTTTTGTTTTGTTTTTGTTCCCCCTATGCTCTACACATAAAAGGAAGGATGTATGTGTATGTGTAGATATGTGTGCATGTGTACTATGTGTTTAAGAGTAGATATATGTCATATTTGACCATCTAGCCTCATTCAATGCCAAACACACACACACTGTAAAAAAAAAAAAAAGCTGGCAGAACTCAAAATTGTAAAGAAACAAACTTCAGCAGAGTTTTAAGTTGGGCAATTAAACATAACATTTTAAGTTTTGCTTTTGAGTTTGCTCAACTTTCAATTTTCATTTCTGCTAACTCAACTCAAGTTGCAGTAACTTATAATTTCATATTGTAACAACTTTGAATCCTTATTTCCTTTCCGCACACACACACACACATTCTTCTAAAATTAGCAGGATTGTTTTATTTATAAGAAATGTGTAACATTAAGTTTGTCTAAACACTATGTTATTGACCTTTGTGTGGTCTTCACACAGTTGACACCATAGCTTGTGTTAACCAACAGTTTTATTGACTTTTATTTGTTTGAGGAGGAACTACACCCACTGGAGCTAAGGTGTTCCACAACTCACCCTATAGGAGTCATTTGCATTGTTGACCAAAATGTGACAATGTTCATGTAACAAAAGAAAAAAATACTAATTACAAAAAAGAAAATAACAGTAACTTTGAGCTATAATATTTAGGCTATAAGTAGCTGCCTGTACCAAATTTAGTCCAGCAGGTGGTGCTCTCCATCTCTATCTCTCTCTCTCTCTCTCTATCTCTGTCGAGTATTAGTCTATCTGTTACCTGTGCATATTATTCTGACAACCCTCAGCCTAGGGCCATTTCAAACACCTATTTATTAATGATGTTTCAAGTTGGTGCAAAATGTAGCCACATTCCTGTTGAATAACAGGCCACATCTGTCCTCTACCACTCCACATCTGGACAGCATAGTGTTCACACATTGGCACATTGCAGGCACTGAGTTATGGGTAAAGTATGTACAGTATATGGTCCATATTGGTTGTGTTGGAATGCCAAACCATTCATGTAGGACTTCTGGAGTCAAGTTTATTCATGCCACCTTGTTGAAGGTTTTTCAGGCCAGGTGCTGCTATATGAAACTAAAGCAAGAAGACTTCACACCCTCCCAGATTTTTTTTTTTTTTTTTTTTTTTTTGGGGGAAAAAGCAGCAGCCTGTGCTCAGTCCCTCCTTTCCACGCAGAACAAACGTTATATTCATCTGCTCCAGCTTGCAGTTGCTGAAACTCCCCGCAGGAACTCCTTGGCTACTTTACACCACCGTTTGAGCTGCTGGAACACAATGCCATTCATGTCACGGTGGGAAAACAGGAGGAGAGCCTGCTCCTTTAACCCAACAATGTGGACAACATGCAGTCTTTTTTGCGCATGGAGTCTCCTGTTCTTGACAGATGTCTGTGCGCAGTCTCAGCAGAGGTACACCTTTTATTTTTTATTAATTTGAAAGCGTTATGAGTGAGCAAGGTGTCCAGGATCTCATGTAGAAGCAGCGTCAGTGGACTGGAGTTTATTCAGAGGGATATATTCTGCAGTAGTTTATGGCGCATTGAATTAAATCAACCGCAGGCTGTCGTTTTAACATGTTTATTGCTTTAACACATCATCATTTCATATTTTTGATAATAGAAAACATTCTTTCCCCCCCTCCTCTAGACCAACCTTCACATGCGGTGGAAACATTACAGGAGAGTCTGGAGTCATTGGGAGCCAGGGGTACCCAGGAGTTTACCCTCCAAACACCAAATGTGTGTGGAGAATCACAGTGAGTCCAATTTCTTATTTCCTACCATAGCCTAGAATAATGGTGATGATGAAATTCATTGTTATTTTAAAAACACACCAAACAGCTGCACAATATAATAATATATGATCCACTAACCCCAAACTCCTAAAAATACTTAACCACTGTCAGCTTAAGGCAGTTTTTGCTGACTGGCTCCATTACTGTACTTTTAAACAGTCACAGATAGTGTGGCTGGACCAAGTTGCATTTTGCCTGCTCTACATAAATCCAGCTGTTGAATCACATGTGAAGAGCATTGTTTTACTGCACTGTTAAGAATTTCCCAGTAAAATAACAGTAAAGAACTGGCAGCAGGGTTGCCTTTATGTTACTGTAAAATTAACATTATTATACTGTCGCTGAAATTTACAGCTTTGTACTGTTTTAATGAAAAATACTGTTTGAACTGTTTTTTTAAAAAAATAATTTCACAGTATTTTACAGTTAATTAACTGTTTAAAGATACATTATATAGCACCTTTCTTTTACATTATCGTACTGATTTGTTTTAATGCACTATTTATTTTTTACATACATTTTAATAAACATTATTTTTTGCCTAGATGAATAGACTTAGCAGGTTACAGACATAGGAATAGTCACACTAAATACAATTAAAGGCACTTGTTAGGAAAAAGGCTATAATAGACTTGTTGACACTTTTCCCAAAATGTCTGTCTATAGCTGGCTACAAGCACAGAATGCAAACCATAACAACATGTGAGTGAAGAACAATAAAGCTAATTCACTGATTTTACAATCATGTACAATGTACAAGCCTCACATGTGCAGATCAGGTCCCAGAATTAAAAAAAATACTGCATGAAACTGTTACTGATGATACTTTAGACAGTTGATCAGCAGTAAAGTGATGTTTTTTAAGAATGCATTATAGTTCAGTTAAAAAACGGCCTATAATTTAACAGGCTTTCTTTTGTATTAACAGTAAAGCACTGTTTTTAGCAATATCAGGTTAATACTGTTGAAATCCTGCTGTAAATTAACAGCAATTGTTTGCAGTGTAGTGTGGCTGGACCAAGTTGCATGCTTTTGCCTGCTCTGCATAAATCAGGCTGTTGAATCACATGTGGAGAGCATTGTTTAACTGGACATCAATTGAAGTCAGCATTCATGGGAGGTTGTGAAAGGTTATCTCTCTCAGTAACGATGATAATTATGTGAAACACTTTAAATTCCCACCCAGGTCCCTGAGGGAAAGGTGGTGGTCCTGTCATTCCGCTATATTGACCTGGAGAGCGACAACCTGTGCCGCTACGACTATGTGGATGTTTACAGTGGCCATGTTAGTGGGCAGAGGCTGGGTCGCTTCTGTGGGACGTTCAAGCCAGGAGCCCTGGTTTCCACGGGCAACAAGATGCTCCTGCAGATGGTATCTGATGCCAACACAGCTGGGAGTGGCTTCCTGACTGTTTTCTCTGCTGCGCACCCACATGAAAGAGGTAGGCATACATGGGATGAAGAAAAAGAAGAAGAAGAAGCTTTGAGTATAGTTTTGGCATTAATATTGCTGTCCTACATATAGGTGCCAAGGTGGAGAGAATATCTTGCCACTACTCAAGCATGTACTAGCCTACAGAGACTCAGCCATGACTTCACCCCATAAAGGGATCTTGATACATGGCCTGGGAGCGTGTCTGTGTTGCCACAGGGTCAGTCTTTAAAAAGCAAATTAACAAGGCTGTATAACACGAGTCGCTTCAGTGAAGTCATTGCACGGTAGCCGAACCCAATTCCCAGACAAACAGACAAAAAATGTACCTCCTTGGGTAGAATTCAGCTTTTGCACAACAGTTTCAAGGCATGCAGACACACAGTAAAACAAAAGGAGGCATATTTTATCTTCTGCTCAGTAAAAACCAGTGATTTTTCAAGGCTATGGGTTTAATGTTCCAGCATGTGGACAAAAAGGGAGGAATATCTAAACAGTTTTCGCAGTATGATGTGGAATTTCTCACTGTTATTTTTCTTGGAGCACTTTAGTAGAAAGCACAGGTCATTCGTATCACTTAGAGTTGAATGAGCCTCTTCCTCTCTGCAGGGTTTCAACGCTCGTCCTCTGTTTCTGTGGAATTTTAATGGCTGGTTCTCTGTACCCGAGGAGCTGACAGCTGTAATGGACAATGTCTATTAACCAGCCTGCCTGGCTCTTACACAACGCATGGTAGCAGATAGACTGTTGCCCTACCGACTCTGAGCGTTGTCAAAACTGTCCGGCACAACATTTGTTAAGAGTCTATTTTTGTCGCTGGACTAAATTGTACTTCTTCTTTAAACATGTTGGAAAGAAAACATCAATCTAAGTGCATGTTACAAAGAAAACATGCCTTCAAGACATTCAGTTGTCAGCAGTCAGATGCTTGACAACATTGGACTGTCTTTTTTTAACTATCCACGGCACAGGACTAATGAGTGACTTACTTTTTAGGGTGCACATAATGACAAAGAAGGAATGAGAGCACCTATTACAGTAGTGGTTAATTGCAGGAACATATAATGTACTTACCGTTCCTGCCTAAGAATGAAGATCTGGATCATTTCCATCAGGGAGCAGGAATGATATTTGGCAGATTATTCCTGATGATTATCCCAGATTAATTTACGTCATTACTCCACAGGGGACCAGTACTGTGGAGGCAGATTGGACAAGCCCTCTGGGTCTTTCAAAACACCGAACTGGCCCGAGAAGGACTACCCGGCTGGGGTCACCTGCTCCTGGCACATAGTGGCACCAAAGAACCAGGTCAGAGTCTCTAAAAAATGAATTCATCTGAATTTTTCTTAATAAAAGGGGGTGTTATACAGTATGTAAAGTTATAAATTAGTCTCATTGTGAAATAAAGCATAAAACATATTACATGTTAGTCTGTTTACAGGTAAATACAGGGAATACTACTGTATGTGGAAAAAAAGTTGTATAAAGCCTTTTGTGGCTCAAGCATAACAACCCCTGCATTGTGGGTAATGTAGGCACCAGGGGCCATATTATAGAAACTTCCAATCCCTGGAAGAGTCTAAGATAGGATTTTCCCCAATTTGGTTTTAAAAAAGCAAATCCTTACTAACTTTAGAAATCCTATCTTATCTTACTTAGTAGTAGTAGATAGTTAGGAAATCCTAAATACTCCATCCAACATCACTTATCAACTTTTATGTCTGTTACCCAGCAACCGACACTACTTTTCTTGCCGAGGTAAACAACTTTGTAACCATTGTTTTTATCATTGAAACATACTGAAACATACATTGAAACGTACAAAATAATGGAGCCAAAACAAAGTCAGGGGTCTGAGTATCACTTTGGTTCTCTTCTTTTCTCGTTTTTTTTTAAATTCAGAAACAAAAAATGAAAAAACAATGGTATTTCTGTTTTTTCGTATTTAAATTACAAATGAATTACGGATTGTCAAATGATACCCAGCCCGTTAGGCACTTAACTTCAAGACAGTGAGTTAAAAGTTGTTGGTAATATCTGTAGGGAGGTTGTTTTTTTTGGAAATTTACAACAACACTAACTTGAGAGATTAAAGGAAGAGAGTGGGCTGAGATATCAGACAGTCTCCACCGTATCCGGCATCCAACGGAGCGTTGATGCTATCAAAAAGAAAATAAGTACACTGACAAGTGATACGAAGAGGAAGGAAGCTCTTACGTCCAAAGAGGAGAAGAAAAGTGGGGGAAAACTGAAAGTCAGCTTGACGGTTATCAGAGAGTTTACTTAAGATTTTGGGAAGTTATGATGCTTGTGTAATACACTTTTCCTGTGATAGGAACATTGATTTAGGAACTGTTCATCTGTAATGTTTTTTTTCCCCAAATAAGGTCTTAACCCTAATTAGCATGGTTACCAAACAGTTGAGAATCTGTAATCTGTTTCTGTAATACGGACCAGGTTTCTGCAATGAAGAAGAATGTGTGGACAAAAAAAAATATATCTTTAGTTGCGTTGATTTATATCCTTTTTCTTTTCCTTCATGAATCCAACGTTGTTATATACGTGAAATGCTAAATCAGTGGCTACTCTTTGAAGACAGCTCAATGTGTAATGGGTGTGGAACAAGACTACATCATCCCACAAAGGGTACCCTATAATCAACCGACCTACCCTGATAGCCCTATTACAAGCTTTTCCTGCTTGATGAAAGCTTTGTGGTTTGTCTCCTGCTGCAGATTATTGAAATCAAGTTTGAGAAGTTTGATGTGGAAAGAGACAACTACTGCCGTTACGACCACGTCTCCATTTTCAATGGGGCGGAAATCAACGACGCCAAGAGGATCGGCAAATACTGCGGAGACAGCCCCCCAGAGTAGGTGATTCTGGTTTTATTTTCACTGAAACATCCGTCCTATGAATTCCTCTCAGATTTACACTCAGTCTGCGTTTCTTTGCAGTCCTGTGTTCTCAGATGGGAACCAGCTCCTCATCCAGTTCCTGTCAGATCTCAGTCTAACCGCAGACGGCTTCATTGGACACTACAAGTTCAGACCAAAGAAGTTCCTCACCACCACGATGCCACCCACCACTACCACACAGCCGGTCACCACCAGGCCCATACGTAGGTAGCAACTTTTATCGAATAAAAACCTCCAGAGGTCTTCTAACATCTGTCTTTGTTGACGTAGCTATGAGACACACTGGCTCTGTGCTACTGGATTCTCCTGCTAACATGTGGGGTTTATCTTTCACTTTAAAAATGAGGGACATCTGCAATCTGCTTCTGATAGCACATCTGGGCAAGAAAAGAAGGAGTGAAGTGTACTGCTAGAGTCATCCTTACACTGTTAACCCTCTGAGACCCATATAGACCCGTTTTTGTCTATTTTAGGGGGGTACAGGGGGTCTTTAGGTGGTGTACATCATCTGAAAGCTGGAAACCTAAAGATTAATTTGAGATGTGCTGTGTGTCAAGTTGTTCTAGTCATAAGTGTATAAGGGTTTAGAACATTATGGTGGAAGTATATGATGACCATTTCCATGCTCTATTATGTCTTATAAATAGTTTTTGGGTTGATATAATTTGTTACACAGATTTGGTGCTAAATTTAACCATTTTTTAGCACTCGAAAATTGATAAAAAATCATCAATAATCCCTCCAAAATACCATATTAAGACACCAAGACCTTGAGGAACACCAAAGAAAAAGCCATGCTGTGATTTGGGATAAAAAACTTTTGACATTTGGAAGAAGAATTGCATTTTTTGGTGATTCGATGGTGAGCACTTTTGTTCTGGAAACTGCTCAGAAACCTCCTCTGAATGCTTTAGGTCTCCAGATTGTGGTTGTAAAGTTTCATGAGGCTGTGATTATCCTAGAGGTCACCACAGGTCATTTTATACAGTGAGGTCAAGTTCCAAAAAATTGTCTCACTACAAAGAAATGGTTACTATAAGGACTAACATCATCCCACATGAATACAATTGGGCTCATTGGATCCACAAGAGTCTCAGCTTCCCAGTGATACACAATTTATGCAATTCTAAGACTGTTTAGGGACCCCGGTATGCAGAAATATTCAAACACACCAATTCAGAATAGGTGAAAATAACAATGAAATGAAAAAAAACGGCATGGTTTTTGACCCAAACTGCATGTGATTATCATAAAATGGGCATGTCTGTAAAGGGGAGACATGTGGATACCCAGAGAACCCATTTTCATCACATATCATGAGGTCAGAGGTCAAGGGACCCCTTTGAAAATAGCCATGCCTGCTACAGCATCCGAAAGACAGTAAAGTTGGTCGGGATCCCGGGAATTCTGAGTCAGAGCTGCTTTACAGTAAATGTGGATAAACAACTAACATAATTACAAATGCTCTTTTAAATCAAATAGGTAAATGTGGTCCGTTAAACAACTCTGTACAAAGAGTGAATAGAACATACAGTTCTGCAGGTCCTATTAAAGATGCAGCCAACAGCAGCACATGTTCAAACACAACATATGCTAAAACTGTCTTTGGTTCACATTTCTCTTGTGTACATAACATATAAGTTCATAATACAGTTTGGGCATGCATCTGCACCCGCAATCCCAGCTCATTTTCATACTCAAACTCACATCCCCACACATTTCTCTTAGTCAGGCCAGGTTATTTTGGCACCTCCCTGCCATGATGTCATTTACGCAACAGCGCTGTCTGGTTGGCCTATCATTCCCGACTCTTTCCCTCTCCAGTAAGAATAATATTTAGACAGTCACCTTGTGTTTTCTTGGTTCTTTTCTTTATGGACTATCTCTAACTCGTAAAACAGGTGTTCGCTTGTCACATTATCTCGCTATTTTACACACTGCACATTGTCTCTGAGGCTGACAGCCATTCATTTGGAGACACTCTAGTGTTACTGAGAATAATCTGTAAATAAACCGCAGTAGAAACAGATGCAACCATAACTTACAACGCTTGCATCACTGGCAGGCCAAATTACAGAGACTGAATTTTCTTTTGTGTGCTCTCCACAGCTCTGAAGTACTCCGTCGCCCTGTGCCAGCAGAAATGCAAAAGACGAGGAACACTTGAGGGCAATTACTGCTCCAGCAATTTTGGTAAGAACATTAGAGCCACATATGCTACATTCACTGATATGTTTTAGCCTGCACAGTAGAGATCCTTCAAAGATTTACGCCAGCATCGGCAGCCAAATCTTCCCTAACAAGCTGTTTACAGTCCTGATCATGTCACTATCATTGCTCCTCTGATTCCTCACTGCGCATCTCAAAGACTTCCTTGATAGCCTGTCAGGAAGTGGAGGAGTGTATACAGTAGGACACAGTTACCTCCAGTGTAAACGCACACACACTCAGCCTCTGACTGTGAGTAAACTGTTGATAAATGAGCGTGTTGATTCAGGCTCGGGCCTCCGTTTGCTACTCTCCCGGCTCTCTGATGTTTTCCTCTTGGAGATGTTTACCACATGTGTTAGGTTGGCATTTCAAAGAGTTCACTCGGATTAGCATCAGGAACTGAGGAAAGGCGAGGGACGTGGTGTTGCATGTGGAAAAAGTCGCATGTGTGATGTGGCGGCGGAGTCGGCACACAATATGTTACATCACATTTTAACGAAGTTGCGACACGGTAGACTGGAAATAGTTTGTCTCATCAACACTTAAAGCCGTAATTGATGGTATTGTTTAATCTAATGATGTGTTATGTGCACTTTGAACTGTCAAAAGCAGTTCGCTGGTTTATGTAACAGTAGCTTGAGATACAATAACATCACTGAAACAGGCAGTCCTCTGGCTATTCTCCTCTCTGTCAGGAAATGAAACAATATGTGAAGTCCAGACATATTGGTACAATCAGAGAGAAGAATCCTGTTCATGTTGAATGAGACGGGATTCCATCTCACGCCACTGGCACTGCTAAATGTCACGTTCAAACAACAAAACAGGATTGTTTTGTACTTTTGGAGACCTGGTCTTGGAGTTTCAAAGTTTTATCTTCTGTCTTGCTAGATTTCTTTACCAGTGTCCAAACACAAACATACTGTTGTGCTATCTGTTTTCTCACTATATTAGATTAGTATATAATATAGAGTGACCTCAGCTTCACTGACTCTAAAACTATGAGCTGTCTGCTGGACAATTATGATTATGATCACACATTTAACTTGGCCTTGTCACAGACAAGGTCATATACTGGAAATGCTTATCCTTGAAACTCTTAAAATTACAGTAAATGATATCATTGATGTGTTTTCTGAGTTTCTGAGAAGGAACTATTAGCTCATGGATGAATGAAGGAGCTATAAAAAGGTCAAAAGGGGAGTGTTGAAAGCCTGAAAAGAGACTTCACCATGACATCTTTACAGACAGGCTGCACTTCACAGACAAGAATTGAAAAGTAGTAGGCACACATTGTTCACATTTCTCTAGATTATTGATGACGACAATAAAAAAGCAGATTCCCTTCATTACAACTGTGTTTATGTTAAATTACTTACTGTAAATCCCAGGCTCCCCTCTCTCTGATGTTCAAACACTTACTGTAAATTCTTCACATTACACATATTAGCCCTGCAGCTCTAAATTCCATGACTTTATCTCTGGAGCCGGGTTGAAATCTTTGGCTTTTTGTGAAATATGATTGGTACATTGAAGCAGGGATGCTCAACTTGCTTTGCCCAGGGGCCACTTTTGCAAAATGACAGGAGGCCAGGGACCAGTTGAAGGTTTACCTTTGTCATGAGGTCCGGGGGATCCTCCCCTGGCACTTTTCTTTTAATAAACAAGCTCTATTTTTACGCTTTTTTGACTAATTTGTCATGATCTGTGTGTATGTGTGTGTCCATGACAGTGATAACCGGGACTGTCATTACTGCGACGACGAGAGGAGGAAGTATGTACGCCACTATCTCCATCATCAACGTGTATAAAGAAGGCAATCTGGTCATCCAGCAGGCAGGAAAGACCATGAGCACCAAGATCATTATCCTGTGCAAGAAGTGTCCATTTATCAGGAGAGGTGAGTTCACAGAGTGCTGGTGAAATCAAATCTAAATGATGATAATCAGTATGTAGTTCCTGGTTGACTGTTTTGAATAACCTATGGCTCTGAGTTTGCCTCCTTTGCTGTGCCGTCACGCTCAGTTGATAGAGCTCACCCTAAAGTGTAAATAGGTGAGCGGCAGAACTCACTGTCCAAACAGTCCGAACATTAAATATGTTTATATGTAAGCATATAAACATATGGTATACAGACCTGCCGTGTGGAGATTCTGACTTCTGGCCTCCCTGAATGTCTCTGCCGTTCTGCCACTGCATTCAGGTTTTTTGTGTGTGACCTCACTAGGCTTGAACTACGTCTTCATGGGCCAGGTGGACGAGGACGGTCGGGGTAAGATCGCCCCGCACCACTTCGTTATGGCGTTTAAGACGAAGAACCAGAAAGCACTCAACGTGCTGAAAAACAAGCGGTGCTGAGTTCCTGTAGCGCCGAGGATCTCCACTGGACGGGTATGCCTGAGGCTCAGCTGAGGATGGAAACAATTAAGCAAAAAAAATGATTTCAACAACACAAACACAGGCCACAACAACAACAACTGAATCTGGATGCAGAGAGTACAAGACATAAATCTACATTATTCATCCAATTAGGGGCAACTTAGATTTTTTAATTTATTAATTTTGCTGCAGATCGCATGTTTGTAGAATAAACAAGAAGACATTAAAGGGACAGTTCGAGTGTTTTGAAGAGGGGTCGTACGACGTACTTATCCATAGTCAGTGTATTACTTACAGTAGATAGGGGTCGGCACGCGTCCAGCTTGGAGAAACACACAGGAGTACCGATACCAGAGCAAAGCAATACAGTGCTGTGGACAGGGACGGCACAAAACTGTGTTTTAGCCACCTAAAAGAAAGGCTCACCTAAAAAAATCAATATCAGTTTAAGTGTACGCTATATTTAGAATATTTGCACCGCTTTATCTCGCCGTCAGACAGCCCTTTCCTTCTCCTTTCCGACAGGAAACTGAAAGTGAAACTTATCTATGCTCATGTCATGCAGATGACAAAAACAGTATAGATACATTTCACTTTCAGTTCAGTTCGCCGTAGGAAGATATTCTAAATATAGCGTACACTTAAATGGATATTGATTTTTTTAGGTCGGCCTTTCTTTTAGGTGGCTAAAATACGTGTTTCTGCCGCCTCCGTCCACAGCAGTATATTGTTTTGCTCCAGTGTCGATGCTCCTGTCTGCTTCTCATCTACTGTAAGTAATACACCTACTATGGATAAGTACCTCATACAAACCCACTTGAAAACACTCGAACTATCCCATTAAGTACTTCTGCTCTGTCTTCAATTAAAAGTCGGTTTTTCAACCTCGGATTAATCAACAACATTAGTGGAAGTTTCCATCCCTACTATCCCACAGCCCATTCTCACTCTGCCTAGACACATTCCTGTCACGCCCCTAGCAGGGATTTAAATTGTAGCCAGTAACAGGAGCCCACAATAGAGAATTCGCAGAGACGTGTTTCATAAAACAAACATTAATCAGACTGTTTAAAATTCCCACTGTGCACATCTGTTCTGACATCCTATGATGGCACTATTCATTTCTAATTTTTCCACATTCTACTTCTCAGTTGTTTCCCTTTGAGGCTGTGGAGCACAATGTGAATACACAGTGGGATTTATTATTTAGTATGCATTTAACAAATAGTCTTACATTTACACAAGCCTGATTAATATCCATAGGGGATTTGTCACAGCTCATTGTTGTAGTTTTAATGACGGCATTAGCAACCTGCAGTCAATTTTAATGGGCAGGATTTGGAAGTTTTTAAGTGGCGATAAAAAGTGCAATATTTAATATATACATGATTCTTTTTGAAAGATTTTTATGCTGGTTTTAGGACCTTCCTATCTAAAGCTCTTTTTCTTTAGTTTGTTTACAGATGCAAAGCACCGCTATATCAGCATACATCATTAAGTTGTTCTTAAAGGCAGAGGTATGAAATGAAAAATATTTTCATATGAAAAAGTCTGTGAATATTATTTATATTTTATTGTTTTCATCTTCCCAAATAAAACTCCTTTAACATGATCATTTTGTGGGTCTGTCTTTGTACAAGAACTTCAAGCTGGTAACCAAATAATGCAAAAATAATAAAATGGGAATTGGTCTGTTGAGGGAGGTCAAGGCAGCTCTGCGAAGCACGAGAAAGGATCAGGTGTGTGTAATGTGACTCTCACGTGGACCGGACTGCCGGGCAGTTGGCTGATCCGTTGACAGTTTTCTGGCTTTCTCAACGGAGTGGCCAAAGGAGAGAAATCAACAATAAGCAGCATTTGTATTCAGCAAAAACCAGCTCCTTATGCCATTAAAGCCCCTCAGGGTCAAATTGTTCCATAAATCGTTATTAGTCTTTCTGTTGGAAACAATGGCTTTCTTTATTTACAAAAAGGTTGAATAGCTGAATAATACATGGGGGGCCTGAGTCTGGAGGCTTTGGTGGAGAATATATATTTTTCTAGTTAAGGTCCAGGTTTAAAAGTTGCCTCTGTGACTCAAAAGAGCAGAGTTTTTGCACATGCTCGGGTCACACAGCAGGGGAAAGGGGAAAAGATATCTAGTCATTTTGTTTAGCTCCTTGGGTAGAACATGGCATATTTGGAGGTCCGGAAACCCAGCAGGTCCCTCATCTCGTTGCGAAACTTGGAGAGGTCTTGGCGCAGGTCGTTCAGGTTTTCCACCGTGGCCTGGTCTGTGCTCTGCATCTTCTGTCGCGTGGAGGTCAAGTAGCGGTGAACCAGACAACACATGATCTTCTGATAGTTTTCATCGTGCTTCTGCTTCAGGTTCTTCCACTCCTGGAGGGAAAAGACAATGAAGGGGTTCAGATCGAAGACGAGATATTGCACAAAGCACAGAAAGACATTTGTTCAAGATTACTGGAAGTGATTGAAAATTAAATCGCAAAGATGTACTGGCAGCCATCTTACTACTAAAAGTTAAAGGGTCACTTCAGTATTTTTCAAACCTATTTTTTTCCATGATTTTGTGTCTAATTGACTGATTTGGACAAAAATGTTTGAAATGTTTCCAGTATTGAGGGATAACGCTGTAACTGGCAGCAGCAAAACAAGCTGCGAGAGCAAGTGAGCAGCGCTAATGTAATGTTACATTCACTAAAAGTGCTTGTTTTTTACACTGACAGGCTCAGATTGTTATTGTAAGTGTCTGACAACATTATGGAAAGGACCCTACAGAGAAATAAAATGCTTACATTTCGCTTGATTCGGTCTGTTTGTTATTGAGTCCAAGACCCGCTCAAGGAGAAGTCTCGTTTTGAAATCTGAATATCCTCTGGCTCAAATAAATACGGGCGGCCATTGAATTCAAAGACCTCATCTACGTTGTCGAAATCATCTAAATATTCAGTCATGATATTGAAAATCTTTTAGATAACACTAAACTACGCTTTCTGCACTCCAACACAACAAACTGCCCGGCTGGCACTCGCGTTTTCCACCATGGATGTATTCCACTATTCAATCGTTGTCTTCCAGCAACACGTCACCTCACCAGATTTCAGAACGAGACTTCTTGAGCGAAACTCTTTCCATAATTCTGTCAGACACTTGTAATAACAATCAGAGCCTGTCATGGCAAAAACAAGCACTTTTAAAGCTACTCACACTGCACGACTGTAGCCCTGATTTTCTGCTCCCTGTCAGTTTTTGGAGCTCCCAAACACTGGCACCAGGCACTGGCTCGCTGCTCGCACATAGGCGTTCGAGCGTCATGTGTGAACTGCTCAAAGACGTGAGTCGAGAGGTTATCTAGCATGCTAAATATCTGGACCTGGCGGGGACTCCGGCTACGAGCTACAGCCAATGACAGCGTAAGACACAGATTGAGGGGAAACCTGGAGGAGGAGGGGTCGCCTGTAATACTAGGAACTTACTGTATGTGTTGCATTTGCAACACAGAGCAAAGTTGTTGTTGCAGCAAGAGGAATAAATAGTAAAAAAGAGTATGGAAACTGGTGGAACAAACATGTGCAACAACAACATCAGCAATGTGTCTCGCGTATGGTATCACGTCATTTACCGTGTATTTTTTGCGTGTGTTTTTGTGACAAAACGTGGTTTGGAGACCTCATCGGGGATTTCCTCCCAGGGAAAGCTCTTGTAGTTTGTGACCTCCTGTCGGCGGTCAGTCATGTAGTGTGAAAACTACAACGACTTAAAGACTCTCGATTACAAGAGAGATAGTTGTGTAGTGTGAACAGTACTGTGATCTGACTACTTGTCACTACTATGTGTGAACCAGGCATTAGTGGACGTAAATGACGGTGCCTGCTTGCCCAGATAGCACCATTATGCAGGCCGCGAACGGCTGCCGTCTATAGCGCTCTCCCTCAATACAGGACCAAATTCAGAGATTGTTGTCGCTATTTGTCAGTTAGACACAAAAACATGGGAAAACAGGATCCAGGTTGAAAAATACCGAAGTTACCCTTTAAACTTCTGACCGTTATGAAACTATTTTTCTTACCTTGAGGCTGTTCTGTCTCTTGACCTTGCCCTTTGAGGTGTGTGAACAAATCCACTTGCTCATGCTGGTCACCAGGTAGCAGACGGTCTTTGGGGAGGGGAGGATATTGAACGGTGGAGGCATGGTGCACTTGTCATCAAAGTAGCTAAGCCACAGTTTGGCCCTGGCAAACTTCCACTCCTTATCCTCGTGATTCTACAGAAGCACAAAATCCAACAACAACATGGAGAACACAGGAATGTGAGAAGGAATTTTCACAAACTGTAACCTTGAAAATGCACTAGTAGTTGTGGAAATCATTGAGGGGGACAGATGTTTCTGGAAAAAAATGTTTTACCTAGTATAATCAAAGTCAAACTGTTGTTCAAAGGAAACAGAAAATGTGTAGCAGGGGTCCGAAGTCAAAACTATTTAACATCTGTGCAACATTTCAGGGTGAATTAGAGAAAAATCTAATCTGAACAGTAAATGAAAACAGTTGCAACTTTCTGTTCCAAGTTGAACTCAAATTACCCTTGTCAGCACTGTGAAACAAAGACATAATGTGCCAAAAGTTACACTTACAGCAATTTGTCTGAAGCTTTTATGGAGCATGGCCACCAGCAGCTTGGTCAGCACAATAACCACCACAATGTTGTAGGTGCCGATGATCATGGCGCCCACAAAAGAGCGCAGCTCCTCTGTGTAGCTGATGCGGGTGACGAAGAGCGCAACATGTGCGAGGGAGAAGATGTACCAGAACAGGGCGTAGCAGGTCCCCATAAACCTGTGAAACAGAAGAAGCTGTCTGTCAGATGCATTTCACAATATACCCCAAACAATCTACTAATTTTAGAGTTAATGAATCAGAACTTAATCAGCCCCGTATTATGGTCTCTAACATCTCTCAACAAGCACTCTGCACATTCATCATTGTTGTCATCGCAGCACAAAGTGACAGATTGAGGTTGGCCCGTACGTGTGGAATGCATCGTTGCTCTGTTGCTGGCAGAATATGCCCTCGCAGTCGCTTTGTGGACTCTTGTTTGGGTCTTTCTGGTCCTTTCCGTAAAGCTGGGTGAGTCCGATGGTGAAGGAGAATAACACCAACAGGAAAAGGCCCAAAAACTTTCCAAACTCCTGCAGCATCTGACCCATGGAGATCTGAGGAAACATGAATATTTGTCTGTTAATCCTGTCGCTCGATCTGATGTAGTCAAGCAGACGTGAGTCATATTTTTTCTATTTTTCATAAACAGTTTTCTGCCAGCAATCCTCCTCAGGGTGCAAGCTGGGGTCAGATCTGACACCAGACAGGAAGTCTGTCTGATTCTTATAGAATTTGACTGATTGCTCAAGTGGAGACACCCCAGGAGAATAGGGTAAAAATGTGCATGCATTTCCAGAATAGAAATCTGAAAATTGCAAAAAGTCAGGTTCAAGTGAGCATTTCGATACTCTCAGTATTTATGTAGCATTTAAACCTACTTTATAATAAAAAATACATGAAAATCTCCCTTTTTACAATATTGTTATTTGTTATACCTGTGCTTTTCCTGCTATGACTAATCAAAATGTCTGTTATCTTTAAAACATTAGCAAAGTAGCTATGTATTTCTACTTGATTGTGATGTTTTGGACTCTTTCAACACTCATCCTGCGGAAGAAAACTTTATGACCACTTGTAGCTACTTTCCCCCCAATGTTCTTGTTTAGCAGTGACCCCCTGAGGAAGTGGAAAAAGCAACATATTCTGGCAGCAGTAAGACAGACAAACATGGAAGAAGCCAAAAAGAGGGCTTGAAGACAGAGAAAGTCTTCTCAGACCATTGGAAACCGACTATTTATAGACCTGAGTGGCTTATCTGTTTACTAGGACCTTGAGATGCTCAAACAAGGTCAGAACGTGCTCGCCCTTGCAAAACACAAACACACACACAGTGTCCAATGTGAGGGATGACCACTCTCCCTGCACCTCAGGGTGAATGGCGACCGGAGTGTTTGCACTGAAACCCAGACAGCATGTTTGATGAGAAGGACTAGTCTATTTGGGTGATTCATTCTCTTGTCATGTCTAAATCCCCCCAGTGTATTCCTCGGCCACTTTGTACACATCTGATTTAGGATCCGGGGGTGTTCCCTGCTTGCTCAGCCTGACAGGTAGCCTAACTTAGTTACTGTACAAACAGAACAGGAATGCAGCAGGTCAGGAGCTCTTAACCTTGACTGGAGGGGGGTCTGATGCATTTAAGGTTCCTCAGCTGGTTAACATTTGTAGTAATATAATTGTTCTATAAATAAATTTGACTTAACTTCCAATTAGAGAAATGTTTGTCAAAAGATTTTATTTTTATATTTATTGTTTACCAAGATGTTCCTGGAACTGTCTCAACAACACTGTTCCCAATTTGTTTTAAATGTTTTCCAGCTGTGAGTCTCTTTGTACAATGCATTGTGGGACAACAGCATCCCCCGACACTAGTTGGGTATTTTACCCTTTTGAAGTGTGAACACACCACAATAAATACTTGTCTTTCTTTGTCTATTGTTATTTAATCAATCACTTACTTTATTGTATTTAAGTTGTAAAATTGTATTCTATTTTATTTTAATTTTATTAATGACTTATTTTACTGTATTTAAGTTGTAAAATTGAATTTTATTTTATTGTTATTCTATTAATCACTCATTTTATTGTATTTAAGTTGTATAATTTTATTCAATTTTATTTTCATTTTGTTAATCACTTATTTTATTGTATTTAAATTGTAAAATTGCCTTCTATGTTATTATTATTTTATTAATAATTTATTTTATTGTATTTAATTTGTAAAATTATATTCTATTTTATTATTTTACTAATCACTAATGTTATTGTATTTAAGTTAATAATAAGTTAAAATAATTCTATTCTATTTTATTGTTATTTTATTAATCTAGTTTTTACTTCACAGTTTTACTACTATTACTGTTATTATAGCTTTTAATTATATTTTATTACATTTTTATAATTTTATTGTCTTGCTGGCATTTGATCTCAAATCATCAAATTGTTAAATTACTTTTGTCTTTTCTGTTGTGTTCACGGTCCACGTGTCTTATTTCCGGCTTGTCAGCCGTCTGTGAAGCACTTTGAACTGCACTAATCTGCATGAAAGGTGCTTTACAAATAAAGCTTGATTGATTGTATGTAGTGTGGAACTGCGGCACAACTTGTGTCTGTTCTCTCAAACACACTCGTACATGGTGGGCCATCAGTTACGGGAGATTAACACTGTTGACGAGGTGAAGTCTGGGCCATGAGTGAGCTCATTGTTGATAGTAGATGAACACAGACACACACTCACACTTTCAGTCACTCTTTCCAACCTCAGTAGGGGGCACTACCCGGCAGGAATGGGAGCTGGCCGGAATCAGACATTACTGCAGCCCACATAGCTCTGCCTCACCGTCTGTGTGTGTGTAGAAGCTCGTCGGAGTGCAACTAATTGCACGCTCACATATCGCACGAGTGTGGAAATGTGTGGGCGCGTGTGCATTAGTAGGGAGGTGTGTCTGCCATGTGAGCTAATATTTTTTCCAACCTGCCAAGCCGGCCAGACAGTGATGTCACAGAGAGCGTGAGTGACAGAGAGGAAAGAAGAGAGACGGAGGCAGAAAGATGGAGGAGATTGCAGCTGAAAAGCGCTCATTAACAATCTACAGGGCACCCTTACTGTTTTATAAGTCAACCACGAACAGCACTTGACTTAATGACAGGAAGGCATCCCTACAAATAGCCTGACCTCACTGCATACCTGAAGACTGCTTTATGTAATAGTCACACGCGGGGGGAAAAATGACATTCTGCCAGCAAACCGTCAGATGTTGGCTGACTTTACGATCTTTCTGCCAGCTGGCTAAACGATACACAAAATCATGATGCGATAAAAAGGGACACCTATGGCACGGAGGTTGTTGAGGAGGAGAAAATACTCAAACCAGATTTTTGGCTTGTCTAGGGAGATGAAAAATCAATGACATAACAGATATCTTTTTCTCAGCATAAAGAGATGAAACCTATGCAGCTTTAGGCTTTTTTGCTGGCACAGTTTTACTTCTTTCCACCAGCAGATGGTGAATATCGCTCTTCCATCAAACCTCCATGTTTAAGAAATGACACAGAATGTCTTGCAGTTATGTATGAAAGTATTAAACAAGCTGGCAATAGTTAAATGTTGGGTTACGGAAGAGCCAGATTAAATGTTTGCTTTATACAAATTAGATTTATTTCGTGTTGTGTAAGAGGCATAAAGCAGATCAGTACAAATGCATTGCTAAACATTTCCATAACCATTTGAGAAAAGAAAAAGAAAGTGAAGAGGTCATGTCTGCTAATTCTGAATGACAGTGCCAGCTCAGACTGAGGGTTAATCAAGCTGATCAGATACAGGATTTAGAAAAGTTTACTAAACACTTTTCACGTGGATCCTTTTTTTGACAGCAAACTAGCCTTAAAGGGCTAGTTTGGGTGTTTTGAAGTAAGGTTGTACGAGGTACTTATCCAAAGTCAGTGTATTACCTACAGTAGATGGCGGTCTGTATGCTCCCAGTTTGAAGAAGCAGACAGGAGTTACCGCACGGAAGCAAAGCAATGTACTGCTGTGGACGGGGTCGGCAGCAAAACGTATTTTAGCCACCTAAAAGAAAGGCTCACCTAAAAAAATCAATATCAGTTTAAGTGTACGATATATTTAGAATATTTTCGCTGGTTAATCTTTCCGTAAGACAGCTATACAGTCTATGTTTCTGATGGGGAACTGAAGCCGTTATCTATGCTCTCGCCAAAGCAACCAGACTCCATTGAAAAAAACAGTAATTTTACCTCGCAGTGCACGGGAGTTGCTAATCTACCGCTGCATCGATCGGTTAGTTTGTTTGTGTTATCGTGTGACTTTGGTTAGTTCATATTCACCAAAGTCACACAATAGCACAAACAAACTAACAAAATCGAGGCAGCGGTAGACCAGTAACTCTCCTGTTCTGCGAGGTAAAATTACAGTTTTTTTCAATGGAGTCTGGTGGCTTTGAAGAGAGCATAGATGGATACAACTGCTTCAGTTCCCTGTCAGAAAGGGCAGTCTGACAGCAAGATAAAGTGGCAAAAACAATCTAAATATAGCGTACACTTAAACTGATATTGCTATTTTTAGGTGGGCCTTTCTAAAATACGTTTTGCTGCCCTCCCCCGTCCTCAGCAGTGCATTGCTTTGCTCCATGCAGTAACCCGTCTGCTTCTCCTAACTGAGGGCGTGCCGACCGCCATCTACTGATACACTGCTAGATAAGTACATCATACAATCTCACTTCAAAGCACCCAAACTATCCCTTTAACGTACCACCAAATTGAACCCACTTGGCATTGAAAAGTTCATAAACTGAGTTTAAAAGTTTTCAGCTGCCCTTGACAATACAGTATGTAATGACTATACTTTTCACTTTAATTCCCATGCAGCCATAATTGCAGTTAAGATGGCAATGGATCAGACTGTATGTGCCAGATTGTGATAGAAATCAATCTAGGATCCAATGAAAATGTGTTGTGGGTGTATAGAGCCAGCTCCTTCAGCTTTATATCTAAAGTGCAGTTAGCTTGAGAAATCAATTTTCAAAACTAAACTGAAAGCTCTCGTTCATGATGATAGAAATGATGATAGCAGTACGCTGATGCATATGGCAACTAAAGCAGCAAAGCTTTATGATGTTGTGCTCAGTTTGTTATGAGCATATTATTACTGCAGAGCACATTCATCTACTGCCTCAGTTCACTGTGCTTATACTTAATGCTTATGATGATGGTTATCATACTGCTGAGCACAGCTGGTGTGATGTTTAGTGTGGGCTTGTCCTTGAGTGTTCACACTTCACTGAGAGAGGAAGAGCGTGGGTGGTGTGTGGTGGGGTTAGAGAGAACGATAGGAAAGGGAAGCAGCTTTATAATCATTATATAAGGATTTGGTCATTTTTGTTCGCATCCAAAGTGTTTTACAAAGTCGTACTGGGTACATGATCACAAACCTCCACAGGGATATTTCTGCTGCATATCTGGCTCCACTGGGAATCAATTATAAAAGCAGAAAATGTCTGCTTTCCTACCTGCAGCGGCCCCAGGATGGAGCTGGTGGTGTACATGAAGAAGAGTCGCAAGTAACTCAGAACGTTGGCAAAGGCAAACAGGCCCTCAGCCACCAGGATGGGATGGAAAGCGTCCCAGTTCTTCCTCTCTGTGTCCTCCACATTCTTGAACTGAAGAACAAACACATTCAGAAACACATACAGCACTGAAGCAATAATGTGATGCCAACTTACTTAGCCAAATCAGGTGTGCTTTGCCAACTGTTGATTGGCATGAACACACCTGATTCAGCTAGGCCTAATGACTGCTCTGTGTTTAAACAGAGGCATCAAAACTAAAGCTACTGTATCTATCAAGTGGTGATATGCACAATCATTAAAATGTGGGAATGATTTGAATTATTTAATAGCACATACAATTTTTTTTTAACAAAACAATATAAATAATCTCCCCCAGTTTTGATTAAAACAATCAAATAAAATAAACTTAATTGATTACAACGTTAAATGAAAATTTGTTTCAAAACATAATGTCATCATCCTGTAAAAATAAAAAAATACATGAGATAGCTATCTATCTTCTCATCTAACCATTTAACTCTGGACAAAAAGCAAATAAGAAAATCAATATATAGCGAAATGAATCCAGTGTTAGATGCAGTTATCCATCCTCTAAATCTAAAGAGTGTGTGTACCTTGCTATGAGCAACTATCTTGAGGGCAAAGGTGGCGAGGTAAAGGGAATTCATCACGAAGCTCAGCTGGTTCCTCGACTCATCCAGAAAGTCCTCCAGCCCCTCGTACCACAGACGCTTCACATCCGACCACACCATCCCTACAGGAGGAGAGCAGGAATTCCCCGTCACCACACACACACACACTACTGGAAATAAAATTTGCTGTCATCCCCCAACATTTTAAAATCGCTTCAACCATAATAAGTCATCTCACAGTGGGAGCCCGGGGGAAACAGGAATGTATGAGACACGGAAACATTAGATTAATGTGGTGTAAATGTGTCATCTGTGGGGTTTAGGCAGGTGTGTGGAATTTAATACAGATGGATGTCTGTGTCAGAGTGGAATTTCATCATTTCTAATTGTACAGTAGGGGTAATAAAATTAAAACTTGACTCCAGCTGCAAGTTATTTCATAGTGACACAGATCTTTGTGTAATTCAGAAATGATTACATTACATTGAACCTGATCGATCGGTTATTGGTTTCCATGGTTGCAACAGAAAGTGAGCAAACAGGGTTTGGCACAGAAATCCCTTTTCTTTTTTTACTATGGAATGATTGAATTTGAGTCATAATGTAGTCATAAAAGCGAGAGATGCATTGAGACACACACACACACACACACACACACACATGTAAGTAGCCCAGCCCACAGACACACTCACAATCTTAGCATCTGATTTCCCCATTACTGTGAGGCATCTGGCTCAGGGGAGTAGCAGGATGGAGAGAGCAGGAGAAAGATGAGATGAGGTGGGGTAGCGTGGGAGAAAGAGAGAACAACGGGATGCAAAAGAGATGGAAAGCTGCTGTGTGTCAGTGCTGTCTGTAGACATGCAGCAACTTTAATAGCCACCTTTCACATCCTGATAACATTTGATTTGTAAATCATTAGAAATCCTTGTTATTGAACTCATTTTTGGGTGTTGCGTTGATGCTGCAGAGACCCTGGAGCGTGAAATCTGCACCACTGCATCACATCTTTGCAGTGTTTTGCAATGAGGGGGAAAAAAAACTGCTGAAGTTATTAAAATTGATCTTTGATGTTGCTCTTTTGCACTACTTAAGGAATCTTTGCCCTACAGCTATCCTAGCCCCTGGAAAAAAACATTACACATCCGTCTAATGACTCAACTGCTGATCTCACTCCTGCAAAATAGGGGAATAAATTGCAAATTAGCCCACAACCATCTTCATTACATTGAATAATAGAAGTCAATTGCTTCTACATCCTTTTATAAGCTGTCAGGTGCAGTTATTGGGATGATTTATCAACCCAGCAGCGATGATAGTGAAACCTAGAGCAATGAGGTGTGGTTTTCGATGCTTTGTGTCGGCTGGAGAGGGGTAGGATGCTGCAACCATGAGGCAAATATCTCCGCTGAGAAGGCCATTAAGGCGATTGAATGATCATGCTAATGGTTTCTTGGCAGAAGTGGAAGGTAGAGAGGCGCTTCCCCAGAGAGGCAGAGTCAATTTCTAGCTGTCACTATCTCATCTGAACCGATATGGCTTGTGTACACGTGTTTGTCTTTGTGCAAATACATGTTTGCATGTATGAGACCGGTGATAGGAGCACTCAGATGGACCACAGGGGAGATAGAAGAAGCCTTCCTTTCTATCGAGCTTCAATTAGAGGCAGAACTGACAGATTTAATCCAGTCAAGCCAGACTTTCTGTCGTTGAGTATAGAAACAGTTGTTTGTCATGTTCTGCCTGATGGGATTATGGATACAGGATACTGGACTTTAGCCAGGCCTTAACAGGAATCTCTCATTTTCACTCCACAATATAACGTTATTCTATTAAATTTGGGTTTGTAAGATTGAATTCTTATTCTATTCTTAGTTTTATTGTGTCCATTAAGAGATGACTAATCATTCAATCATAGAAATCTGCCCTCTAAGCACTGATTACAACATACATGATACCCCTCTACACATTAAAACATACATTAGTATCTTATTTAATGCTTGAAAGCTGAGTAAAAAGCTGACCTATGATCCAGAGGATGAGCAGGTAATCGATCATCTCCAGCGCCGGGCCCATGGTGTTCTTCTTGCCCTCGTTGTAGACCAGCGAGTACAGGTTGAGCAGCAGCAGGAAGGAGAAGTAGGAGGCGCTGTGGATGATGAACTTGACGAAGGGCGTGTGGATGATTTGGCCCACGCGGGAGCGCGGCACCAAAAGGTAGCAGACGGAGAGCAGCGGCCAGAGCATCGCCACGCTCAGCACCGTGGCCATCTTTAGACAGGTGTGCTTGCGCCGGTAGCTGGCTGTCTCTCCAAACCAGACGGTGTTGAGGAACTGTTGACAGTTGGACTGAGCCACAAACTGTAAAAGGGGCATCAGGAGAGAAATATCAACGTGAGGATGTGAAGCTGAAATTACAGGTTGAATTAGCAAATTCAGTTCATTTTTCATTGCTTAGTAACCTCTTACACTCCGCCCCCCTTTTCTTTAGAGGGGTAGGGGTGAGGGACAGGGGATGTTCAGGGGTATAAAAAGTCAACAGTAGATGTCACATAGTAGTGGTGTACATCATCTGAAAGCTGGGAATCTGAAGATGAATTTGAGGTGCAGCTCAGCACTGTGTGTCAAGATGTTCTAGTCATGAATCAGATATAAACATGAATTAATTAATTTAAATAAATTGTGAAAGTGTATAAGGGCTTAGAACATTATAATAGTAGTCTATGATGGTCATTCCCATGCTCTTTTATGTCTCATAAGTTGTTGTACCAAAACCTTGAGGAACACCATAGAAAAAGCCATGCTGTGATTTGGTATCAAAAACTTTTGACATTTGGAGATTTCTGCGAGAATTGCATTTTTCGGTGACTCGAGGAGAGCACTTCTGTTCTGGAAACTGCTCAGAAACTTTCTTATTTTAAATCTACCTAGGAAAGCCATACATCCTCTGAATGCTCTAGGTCAGTGAGGTCAAGTTTCAAAAAAGGATCTATGTGAAATGGCTACTATGGGGACTAACATCATCACACATGAATACAATTGGGCTCATCAGATCCACAAGAGTCTCAGCTTTACAATCATACCCAATTTATACAATTCCAAGACTATTTAGGGACCACAGTATGCAGAAATATTCAAACAAACATTTTTAGATTAAGCGAAAATAACACATTTGTACTGCATGCAAATAACTGCATGGGTTTTGCCCCAAACTGCATGTGATTACCATAAAGTGGGCATGTCTGTAAAGGGGAGACTTGTGGGTACCCATAGAACCTATTTTCATTCTTGAGGTCAAAGGTCAAGGGACCCCTTTGATATGGCCTTGTCAGTATATCCTCGCCAAAATTTAGCCTAACTTTGGAGCATTATTTAGCTTCCTTTGCGACCAATATGACCAATACCAATATGATACCAATGGATTCCTTAGGTTTTTCTAGTTTCATATGATGCCAGTACTTTCACTCTAGCTTTAAAACTGAGCCCGCTTCAACCTCCGAAAGACAGATAGCGGCCGGGCCTGCTGCCGTATTTTTAAGAGACTAACTTTCTTGCTGAGAGTTAGGTTAGATGAGAATACTAATGCCACTGTCATGTCTCTAGGATGAATATAAAGCTGCAGCCTAAAACAGGTTAGCTTAGCTTAGCACAAAACAGGACAGGAAACAGGGGAAACAGCTAAACTGGCTCAGCTGAAAGTAACAAAATCTGCCTACCAGCACGTTCTTATGTGACTGAACTACAAACGTCTCAGTGTTCTCCCTGCAATAAAAAAATCCAACCACAAACCATAAATAAGACTCTAAGGGAGGAGTAGTGCAACTTTAAGAAGAACCTTTTCTCCAGTAGGAAACAATAGAATGACACTAGCTGTCCTGTGATATACGAGTCACACTTTACACACTGAGCCATCCCAGCTATAAATTGTCCCCCAGCTTCAAACTTCAAACTTTATTTTGACTTTGACTGCCGTTGCCTGGAGGAAGTACTCCATCCTGCCAAACTCGTATTTCCAAAAGACAAGCACATGCTGAAACAGATGTGACGGCCGACATATAGTACAATAAATGAGAGGTAATTAATAACAGATCTGATCTGTGGACAGTTGTGGACTTAAAGTATCAGTAACATATCAAATAATTTCCTCATCCCACTTATAATACAGATTTGCTTGCTGTTGACACTGCCAAAAAAACATGAATGTGAGACTTTGCCTCTCTAACCTCTTTCTGGTTGTACTTGATGGCAAGCTTGAGTCGACTGAGGTTCATTCGCTCCTCCAGTAAGCCTCTCTTGTCAACGTTATCCTCGTTGGATGTGTGGTTGAGAATCACTTCTAGCTCTCGAGAGTTTCGAGCCTGAGCCAGCAGGTCCTTGGCAAACATCTTACACTGCTTTGCCAGATCGTCATAATCATTCCTGGAGCAAGGAAATTGAGATATAATCAAACCACATGAAGGATTATAACTCTTATCTGTTATGTTCTATAAAGGAAGAGGGTTTGCAATATCAGTGTGCAAGTATGTACATATGTTTTTGCATGTGCGACAAGTTTCTAGTGCAAAGAAATGAGATAAACGTGCATTGGCATGACGGACAGACGTGCAGCAGTTGATAGCAATCGTACCTGAACTCCACCTCGACCAGGCTGAGCTCCTTGAGGTCTGCACTCAGCTCAAAGGCCCTGAGGATGGGATCTTCTTCAGTCAGCATGATCAGAGAGGGGCTGGCCAGGCAGCGGTAGATGTCCAGGCGGAACCTGGTGGCAAAGAGAAAGAGGTGATGAAAATGTGAGGGAAGGAACAGGACAAAACAAAGGTGTATGGATGAGGAAAAAAGGAAATCTAGAAACCATTCAGCCATCTAGCTGTTTCATCTGTACCTGCTTTGACCTCTGTGTTGTTTGCCAGCCAAACCGCAGACTGATTCATTTAGCTTACTGTGTGGGAAGCTACACTGCCCTGTGGAGAGAACAAAAATGCCCAGCAGAGAGGAGATCTGCAAAATCTCATCTGCAAGATGGTATCAGAAACCAACTTCCCAGAGGAAATACCGCTGGTTTTGCAGCTTTCCCTTAAATTACAGTTCGTACCGATATTATCTTTCAGTAAAACCACTACTTATATAAAAAAACAAATATACCACTACTGGCACACCAAATACTGGCTCTCTACAGCTAGATAAGTAGAGCTTGGCAATAACAGAGAACGTCTTCTGTGGGACAAAGAGAGCACTGTAAAGAGTCATGGTACTGTAGCTAAAAACATTCACAAAAAGCCAGTGCACATGATAGTAAATAATTTCTTTCCAGATGCTTAAGATGCCATTCTCAAGCTGATGTTATCATCAAAACTGTCACTGAACTTGACAGACCGATTGATTCATAGCTGGTTTTAAACCCCTCCATACCGGAGAAAGGCCAAAACAACCAACGCGTAAAATAACACAGGCATCATCTGGAAGACAGAAGTGACGTTGACCATTCAAAGTTACAGTAATTCAGCACAGCACTAGACTTCTGGTTTAGATCAATGGGAGTGCTCAAATACTATATTTAGTATGATAAAGATCTGTCAAAAGTCTTGAAATTTGGTACGGACATACTTTGAGTTAATATCTAACAGTACAACTCTGAAATGTTTAGATCACATGAAAAATCACACTTTTATTAATAGTCAAAGTCAGGATTTTTGAAAAATTAGGAAAATTGCTAACATTGTGTTTATTAAATGTTTTCCATATGAAACATTTTTTTACACAGCATATGTGTGCATATCTTTGATATTCAACTTGTTATGAGTTCATAGATACCAAATACTTGATTGTGCTCCTTGTAGTTTCTGAGATGCAGCGATTTCCTTATCATACTATATCTAGTATTCGGGGTAATGGAAAAATCCCATTGTTTTTTTTCGAGGGAACACAGGGCGATGATAACTTCTTGGTTGGCCTACAAAAATATGTCATCCCTGCAGCACATTTTTTTGCAATAAGAGTATTCCCATGTGCCCGAAGGTTTAGATATAGTATGATTAGAAAAGCTCACTTTTACGGTTCATACGGTTTGACCAATTTTGATAAATTCTTCATATTTGTGCTTAAGCAAGCCCAGAGAACATTTCCACCAAAGGAAATTAAAAATTTCAGTTGCGGGCACAGATGGGAGCTTAATGCAGCCATCTGGGGAAAGCACACAACATTTATACAATTCCATTTTTTTGTATTCTAGGTCACTGAGGAGGCCTGTACCTGGAGTGTCGTAAGCTGTCCTTTTTGTTCTTGGCATTGCAGAGCGTGCACTCGCAGCCTACAGCGTGCGGCCGAGGAAGCGAGATGTCCTGCTTCAGCAGCATAGTCAGGATCTCGTAGTTGTTCCTGTGAGCCGCCAGGATGACCGGAGCCACGTCCATGGTGGTGGAGTACTCCGGGTTCTGAATCCGCTGCATCAGTTTCTATAAAAAGATAGAAATATAAGGAATACTGTGCAGAAATGATAAGAAACGATCAATCATATCAACCTATTCTTTGCATCTGTGGTGTTTTTCTTGAAAGAGGAATTATAAGAGGAGACTAACAGCAATGGAAGGCTTGGAGGATCGCCTCGGCCTGTGGTTGAGGAGGATGTCCACAGCTCCCACCACCTCGGAGTCTATGGCCACCAACAAGGCATCTGTCGCCTGCACAGAAACAAACACATCTTTTTTTAGCAGATTACATGCAAAAACAACTTACATAACTTGTGCAGACCTAGTTTTGTCCTGAGTGTGTATGTGTGTGTGTGTTTACTACCTGGCAGCCATGCTCCAGAAGAAGCTGCAGGATGTCTAGATTCTCGTTCTCGATGGTGATGGTGACGGCATCCCGGCCCAGCACGTCCACGCAGTTGAGGTTGAGCTCGCCGTGTCGGTTCTCCTCGAGCAGCTTCTTCACCATGTAGTAGTCACCTGAGACAAAGACAAAAGCAGCGTGAAGGGGAATTCAGCAGATTCTTGCAGAGTCACATCTATAAAAGCGATGAAGTATTATCTACGGATGGCGCCACACACACAGCTCCAGCCATAAGGCACACTCTCTCTCTCTCTCGCAGAGCAGGCTCAGCTCCAGCACTCCTCTTAACCTCAGTGGTGGTGTATAACAATAACATCTCCCTCAAAGGACACTCTCTGTTGCCGAGCCATGTTTAGAGAGGCTTTATATGGTCACAGCGGCCTGTGAAACAACCTCTGCCTGTGCAATGTTCTTAACTTATCAATGAAATATTCCCCTCCCATCTGACGAGGACTCTTTGCTATTTTACGCTCTGCATCTCTTGTGTAGTTTCACTCCCATTGTTTTGCATTAACTTGAAAAGTCAGCAGACCAAGGGAGAGAAAAAGTTTCAGAAGAGCAGACGTTCAGCTATATATATCTCTTAACCCCCGTAGGCACATTTCCACAGTGGCCAACATGTAGGCAGCTGCATTCACTGGAGAGAAAAAAAAATGTGGTATGACTGTACAGTTTGCTGCTTTGCTGCGATGACCCTGCTGGAAACCTGTCAAGCTGTTATGGTGAATGCATCTGCCAGCTTATATATCACACATAATGCTTCAATAACTCATCAATAATGTAAGCACACAGCAGTCACCTGATTTCCAACATTAACATGAGCTTTTCTGTGATCTTAGAGGAAGAAAACAATGGATATGGTGGTTTTACTTGAGAGGAAACATCATAATGATAACATACCTTTCTCGCATGCCAGCAGGAAGAGCTTCTCGTCCAGCGTCGTCTCCTCTTTCACCTCTCTCACGTCTTTCAAGGCCAGAAATTTATCCGGAGAGGAAGCATCCGTGCCCTGGTACAGAGCTGCCATTACGACGGAGAGCGAGTACGGCCAAACACTGATGTGCATCCCACTAGAAACCAGCGACCATCACACTAGAATACAAGCCTGTCATGCAGTATGTGGTGACATAAGAGGAGTCCTGTTTGTGATTGTCGCAGCTGCAGCAGACAGCTTTAAAGCGTCGTCATGAGAGACTAAACCAAGTGTTGTTATTGCCGTCGCATCTCTGCTGCTGCTCCGTTTTGCGCGCGTCTGATGGATGGAAATATGACCTCCTTTTAGTCTTTAGACTTCAAATCTCGCTTTCATTGGATACAAAGTCCGACAGAACGACACAGTCATCTTCTCTCTCGGCGTGTTTACATGCACCATCTTCTTCGCATCGCATCGCTCCTGCTGGAGGATCTTTCTGGTCCTGATGCTGCTGACGAGGATGCTACTGCGCATGTCTTCCTCCTCCACCTGCTCGCTCTTTTCGCAGGCGCAAAGCCTTTCTCTTTCTCAGGATTACGTAACAGGGCACTTCAGTGCAGCTTTGCACTGACTATCTCAATGTGTGTGTGTGTGCATGCATACACTCTTAACAATTGCTGTTAATTTACAGCAGGATTTCAACAGTATTAACCTGTTATTGATAAAAAAAAACCCTGTGTTTTACTGTTAATAAAAAAGAAAACCTGTTAAATTACGCTCATAGGCTGTTTTTTAACTAATGCATTCTTAAAAAACATCACTTTACTGCTGATCAACTGTCTAAAGTATCATCAGTAACAGTGTCATGCAGTATTTTTTTTAATTCTGGGACCTGATCTGCACATGTGAGGCTTTTACATTGTACATGATTGTAAAATCAGTGAATTAGCTTTATTGTTCTTCACTCACATGTTGTTCTGGTTTGCATTCTGTGCTTGTAGCCAGCTAGAGACAGACATTTTGGGAAAAGTGTCAACAAGTCTATTATAGACTTTTTCCTAACAAGTGCCTTTAATTGTATTTAGTGTGACTATTCCTATGTCTGTAACCTGCTAAGTCTATTCATCTAGGCAAAAAATAATGTTTATTAAAATGTATGTAAAAACCTAAATAGTGCATTAAAACAAATCAGTAAGATAATGTAAAAGAAAGGTGAAAACAGCTATATAATGTATCTTTAAACAGTAAATTAACTGTAAAATACTGTGAAATTAATTAAAAAAAAAATCAAACTGTATTTTTCATTAACAGTACAAAGCTGTAAATTTCAGCGACAGTATAATAATGTTAATTTTACAGTGACATCAAGGCAACCCTGCTGCCAGTTCTTTACTGTTATTTTACTGGGAAATTCTTAACAGTGTATATATTGTGTCTGGTCCAGCATTATTCATAGCCTGTTTACTGCCAACATTTTTACAGATACTTGCAAGTTAAACATGCAGATTATTTATTAGGCATTTGGATGATGTATATTGTATATTTTATAGCATAAACTCTTAAGCATTAGTGAAATATATAGGCCTACATGTGGCTCAAGGTACATGCAGCAGCAGCATCACACCTTTGTTCTGTGCAAGATTAGTGTGTGCCTCTGTTCCTGCAGTAATGTGAACATGTCCTTAAAATTGATGTGTTTGGACATGCACGTTGAAATTTACTGCATATGGATAATGGAAAGAGAGGAAGACAGGTATCTGGGTCTGTATAAAGACTGGGAGATACACACAGCTGTCCTCCTGGCTTTCATCATCATATCCGTGCATATCAGTCTGTAATCACACACCAGTAAACATCTATGTAGCCTATAGGGTTGTAATGTAATGTAATGGTAAAGCTTTTCACGGTACGATAACCATCTCAGAAAATATCACGGTTTTCCAGTATCACAGTATTACACTATTATTATTATTATTATTACCACCAGATACAATGACCAATAACCTGATACAAAAAAATAGCATCCAACTAGAATATGTTATAAAACTAAAACATGTTAGTTTACATGTTAGCAGCACTATAGCATGCAATTAACTACTAAATGAAAAATAACATCAGCTGTGAGCTTTTAAAATAATGTGCCATGATTATTAACAATTAGCATTCTGTAGGTGCATGACAACACAGCCAGACAGCTCCTTTCTGTATCTTTAACTCTTTTTCAGTACCGTAGATCAGCAAATGTACACGGTATGATAACTCTCATACCACGGTATACCTTGATACCTTGATGTAGCCTAAATAATGACAGAAAAATACAGAAACTGATAATAAAGATAGTCAATTTGCAACTGGTAACTGCACAGTTCACAATATTTTACATTTGAGTAAAAACATATTCCCGGTAAAAAAGATTATTGAGAAAAAAATGTCAGAGGTCTTTTTATAAAATGGGAATAAAATTGTGTAATAGATTAAAAAAAAACATTTTTAATACAACGCTGGGAGTCAAACCATACTGTACCTTACACATTGGGAGGCAATGAAGCAATATCGTCAAAATTAAGGAAATAAAATGTTTTCAGCACCCATTTTGACATGTCATAGCAGGGTAAACACAGGTGTAAATGATAGAATTAATAATAATCTCATTGTATTTAGTGTCATTATCATTCCAGTGAGCCAGCATGCACAACACCAGGGCTGCATCCTAAGTCTCTTAAATTGCATCCATGTTTCCCTTCACTTGTGTCGTTTCCTTGTGTCTCTCCATACATCCCTGGTGGGAGGGATGCTTGGAAACGAAAGTGAGGAAATGTGGATGCAATTTAAGAGACTTGGGATGCAGCCCAGGTATTAATTACACGTGTTTACCGGCAATGACAAAATGGCAGCTCTGAAAAGGGCATAATGAGGAATTGTTTGAATCAAACAGCTGCTCAGGCAACGTGCAATTGAATGTGGGAATAAAAATAAAAATTTCCTTATAAATCTGTCTTAAAACAACATGAACTGAGAGAGAGAAAGATGTGCAATGTATTAGAATACATACTACTAATATTCTGTGCTATAGTATTTTAATTATTTACTCACTCTGTTGCTCTCCGTGGTAATGAGGTGTCCTCTTACTATTCATGAGTTCTCATCCACCTGAAAAATCCCACACAGAATATTATAAATCTCGTCTAAGAGCTCAGAGAAAAAGCTAAAAAATATAGTGCAGTCAGACGTGGCCCCTAGTAATTAAAATTCATGGAGGACCTGTTAAATTAAATGAGCATTTTAAAACAAGCTTCTCCCTATCCGCTCCTGTAGCTGCACTTTATTATCCAACAATACAGCATCCCCAGAACGGCCCTTTGTTAATCAGACAGAACTAAATTAGAGAGGAAATAAAGAACATTATGTACCATGTAGGAGGGTCGTACAGACTGTTATTTGGTGCTAGATACAGGAATAGGTAATCTCAAACGGAGGAAGACAGGGAGATAGACACAAAACCTGCTCTTTCTAAAGTGTGCCAGATATAAAGTCTGAATGATTAACAGTTTTTCTGAATAAATATGAAAATACAGGACTATCAAAATGACATTTGTGACTTTTTTTATAAGCTCAAGTAAAGCCAGAAACTGCTATTCAACATTCTCCCTATAAGTGATTTATCTTGATTACTTCCCACTGCCCACTTAACATTTCTATCAGTTGTTCAACAGGCCTAAATGTTGACACAATTGATCATAAATTATGTATAAATGCTTTGTTAATGTAAAAGAATGTGCTGTTTTGTTAGTCATCTTTACGGCAAAGAGAGAAAATCTGAATCTGATTGGAAACATAACGCTCCAGCAGAGGGCAGTCTGCACAAAGGTTTCCTTCTATGTGCTGGATGAGTACTACAAAATACATTCGGGGTAGAAGGATCACTGCACACTTAACAGAGCATGAAAGAGTAATTATTCACAGCATAGTCCAATAATCCAACCAATATCTAAGCTCTTTTCAGGAAGCACACACAGCTTTACTTGATCTGTAGCAGATGTCTTCTTAGAGAAACAAGGCTATATTGTTTTAAATGACCATATGCAAACAGACGTATTATAGATAAATAGTAAAAGAAGATTACAAGATGTATAAAACAAGTACACTAAAGTCACAATATAATCACCGCAACATTACCATAAAATCACTGAATCCCATTCTGGATATTACATACTGGCCGATAGATCTCTCATCAGGGGTCAAAGGGCCCGACCCCGGCCCCCTTTCACTCACATCTTTTGTGCCATTCAGTTGTGCAGCAGGGCTGTAATCCCAAACTGGCAAGCCTCTTAGGAAAGATGATTTTCAATCTGCAGAGCATGTGGTTTCCTCTGTTCAAACACACACACGGCCTTACAGCTTCCCAGGACGTGTCAGTTCCTGGGGAACAGCTGTCAGATGTCACAGCTCAGCTGACTCCACTTGAGAGGAAGTGTCACTCAATGTCGCTTGACTGCAAAAAGATAGAAATATTCCTTTAAACCTAGTCAACTTAAGTCAATTTTATTTGTATGGCCCAATATCACAAAACACAAATTTGTTTCAGGGGGCTTCACAATCTGTACAGGATACAACACCCTCTGTCCTTTACAGTACGACCCTCTCATCAGATAAGGAACCTTTAACAGGGAAAAACAAATGGAAGAAACATCAGGGAGAACAACAGAGGAGGGATCCCTCTTCCAGGACGGATAGACGTCCAATAGATGTCGTGTGTACAGAGTAACAACATAATGAAAATACAACATATGACAAAAAAAAATTGTACTGTTGTACATTATTTTCAATTATTTCTTTTTATCTTTCATCTTAAACGATATCCCCGTGGTTTACTCTAAGAGGAACATATTTGCTGCGATGTGTTTGTGGTATACTTTTAATTAATAATAGGATTTTTCCTTTAAGCGTAGGGAGCTGTTTTTTCTTATGGATCAGGGCTACCCTCTTGAGGCTGTAGTGGGGAAAAAAACCCAAATACATTTAATTTAAAATATTGATTCTTCTCTGCACCTCATGCACTATAAAGAGAAACATACATAATAGGAATGTAAAGACAGGACTCTTAATAGAATAACAACTTAAAAAGAGATTAAAAAAAAAAAAAAAGACAATGGGGATGGGTGAGTTTTTTTTTAGCAAAGCAACCATGAAAATCCTGCACAGCACTTTGTATATAATGTGCAGCTGCTGCATGTCTTACAAGGAAGGGTGGAGCATGGATACAAGGATGCAGAGAGTGAGTGAGGTAGGCCTCTCTAGAAACATGACAACAGCATCATTTCCCCCCACACACAGTCTCTACCATTGCTGCGATCTGTGGGAGCCAGAAACGAGCACTGAAAACGAGACAGACGCTCAGGAGGTCCAATGGCGCAGCTCGCTGACGCACGACGCAGCCAATAGGATCCCTCTGTGGGCGGGTCTTTTCCTCCTTGTATTCTGATTGAATCGGTCCAGTTTGTATTAGTTGGACGAGCAGAGAGAGGAGCAGGAAGAACAGAGGAGGAGGAGGAGGAGGGAAGGACGCTTTCTTTCACCAAAAAAAACGTTGTTCTCACTGTGGATACTGCCTGCTGGCTCTGTTATGCCCAGATGCGCAATGATGTGCGCGAAGTCGTGACGCGCGTTATTGTCTGCAGCCTGCATCTTACCAGGCTGCATTCACAAGGATGCATCAGATGAGAAGTGCGCAGGGATGCCTCTGGCTGAAACATGGACAAACAGGGCGTCTGTTCCAGTGATGAAGAAGGATCCTTCCTTTTTGTTTTCAACCACCCACGGAATCACTGCAACTTAAGCGCACAACCTCTCATCCATCCCTATGATTGCGCACTGCAGTGAAAACGAGGATATCGCGTTGTGGATTTGGAATCTGCTGGTGAGTATATTACCTAATAAGCTGCTATTCAGCTGGGCATCAAGTCCCAGTATAGCTTGTATACATCCTGCAGAGCAGTCGATGTAAGGAGCGTTGTCCAGTGGTGAGAGCCACTCTCCAGAGGGCACAGATGAGAGGCAAACAATACCATCAACCACTGAAGTTGACAGCGCCTTGGGAGAAGGATGCTGGCTTTGGGAGGAAGCTTAAAACCTACAGGAATCATACCAAGATAATAGCTCAGCCTGGGATCGTGATGAAAGTCCTCCGCAGGAAGAGGATTGTGTTATTCATGGCCTACTTCTTACTGCTGGTCCTCACTATGCTCAACTTGGCCAATTACAAATGGACTAAGGAGCCTCAGCAGTGCAACCATCAGATGAGGAGCACCACTTATCAGAGCAGGTCTGATATTCGCTTCCTCTACAGGCCCTCTCTGGCCAAAAAGAGACAGCTTGTGTATGTTCTGACCACCTGGAGGTCGGGCTCCTCCTTTTTCGGGGAGCTCTTTAACCAAAACCCTGAAGTGTTCTTCTTGTACGAGCCGATGTGGCACATCTGGCAGAAACTGTACCCGGGCGATGCGGTGTCTTTGCAAGGGGCAGCCAGGGACATGCTTAGCTCCTTGTACCGCTGCGACCTGTCCGTTTTCCAACTTTACAACAGCCCCGGGGGCAAGAATTTCACCTCCCTGGGACTATTTGGGGCCACCCTCAACAAAGTGGTGTGCTCCTACCCCCTCTGCTCAGCCTACAGGAAGGAGGTGGTGGGGATGGTGGATGATAAGGTGTGTAAAAAGTGCCCCCCTCAAAGCCTTAGACTGTTGGAGGAGGAGTGCCTCAAATATAGCACCATAGTCATTAAAGGGGTACGCATTTTGGACGTTAACGTGCTGGCCCCGCTCATGGAGGATCCGTCTTTGGATTTGAAGGTGATACACCTGGTCAGAGACCCACGGGCGGTGGCAAACTCCAGGATCAAGTCCAGGCACGGTTTGATAAGGGAGAATTTACAGGTGGTCCGCAGCAGGGATCCGAAACTTCGCCGGATACCTTTTGTGGATCCTGGCCACAAGGCCAACAAGAAGGACGGCGCGGACTACCACTCCATAGGAGCCATGGAGGTGATCTGCGACCGCACCTCCAGGACGTTGAGGACTGCCTTAAACCCGCCCAGCTGGCTGAAGGGGAAGTACATGGCCGTGCGGTACGAGGACCTGGTCGAGAACCCGGTCAAGACCTTGCGGAACATCTACCGCTTCACCAACCTCACCAGCAACCACGACATTGAGTCGTTTGCGCTGAACATGACCAGCGGCTCCAGCTCCTCCTCTAAGCCATTCATAGTCTCGTCCAGGAATGCCACACAAGCTGCTAGTGCATGGAGAACAGTGCTCAGCATTCAACAGATCAAACAAGTGGAGGACTACTGTCACCACGCCATGTCTGTTCTGGGGTACGAGAGAGTCAGAACAGCCGGGGAGGCCAAGGACTTGAGCAAATCACTACTGACACACTCCAAACTGTGAAAAAAAACGTACTTGTCACCAAAGACCTTTTAATTTAATGTTCATTTTTGCATCGAGTGCCGTTTCCTCTTATTGTGGAATTAAAGCTTTACTTTAAATCAGTGTTGGAGGAGCTCCGCTGGCCACATTTGGAATGTATCACATTTCTCTCGGTTGAATTGCAGTGGTGCATTTGAAGGGACCACTTCTTTTATACTGGAATATTGGATGTGTTTGACAATGCAGAGGCCTATGAACGATGACACAATTAGTGAAGCTGCAACAATGAAAAAAACAACAACAACTGTATAATTCATGTATCTTGTTATGATGACACTTCAAAGTGGATATTTTGGGGTTATTTTTGAATGTTCAAATCCTTACAAAAAATCTGTTTTTTCAGTCTCCATACTGTCTGTAAAAGTGAAAATAGTTGATGACAGAAAAAAACAAACAACTGATTAAAAAAAAAAGAACATAATGTTCATTTGTAAGATCTGGTTGAAGTCAGAGACAATCAATAAATTGGTTTGTTGATGTGCCATAGGTAGAGGTGTGATGACTAGGTGACATCTGAACAGCAGTAGTGCTTTTTCTAGATTTAAAAAAACCAAGAGGATGTTTTGATCTTTGTCACCAAATCCTCGTAGGATGATATCATGCACTGTGGACAATGTCATGGCTCTGGAGCTGGAGAGTCTCTCTCAGTGTCGGTGTAAGCAGTCTGTTCTACCATTTTCAAATGTTTACAATTGCTTGCTCTTATAAAAAACACATGATCTGGGAATATTGCATTGAGTAAAGTTCACAGTTAACAAGACAGTTTACGCATCTGTGTTGAACAACCCGCACTGCTGTACAGCACATGTAAAAATACAAAACATACACTGAGACCAGTGGTTCTCAAAGTCTGGTGCATGAGGCAAGATTCAAAATTAAAATAAAATCCAACACAATGAGCCACTGGATTTAATCAATACTGTAATAACAAAACAACTATATGCTATTAATGTGTATTTTTTTAATTACATACAGGTTTTTGTAATAATTTTGTTCTTTATATTTATGAGATGAGATGCATTATGCACCATTTGAGAACCATTGTGCTGAAGTAATGTCACACATTTGTTGCTATTTGCAACATAACTTAAAGGTTCCCCGTGGAGATTTCTTGTAAACAAAGTTTCTGTTTACATTCAGCGTTTCTCACCAAAACACATTGTGTTTATTAGTGGTGCAACGGTTCAACAGGCCCACGGTTCGGTTTGTATTGCGGTTTTTGGTTCACGGTTTTGGTTCGGTTTATAAAGCACATTAGGGAGAAGAAAAACATAACCATTTTCAATGTGTTTGAACTCCAAAATAATGATTGAAACGGTTTGGTTTTGCATCCCTAGTGTGTATCCTTGATGTCTAAGTTAACGTGTTGAATGCATTTGCCTCCGTATAAAACAATTGCAAAGCATTTTTTTCTCAAAAGTATGAAACTTACATTGTTTACATTAATGTATACTTTCTGGCAGTCTTCATCTTCCCTGCCTTTGCCGGAGCATTAATGTGTTTCTTGGTGGTTTAACGCCGCATGTAGAGCCAACCCTGTCTCCCACAAAATTACGTTGCCATACAGCTAAACTGTATTCTCAATTATGTTTTGAGGGAAATGTATTTACTCCCGGATTATGGTCGCTGTTTTAAACACGTGGTTATAAATTGAAAATATCAAAAACGCAGCAACATTACTTATACAGTCGCTCGATATATTACGTCACTTTCTCTGTTCGTCTCTCGTTGTACTGTGTCACTGGCTGTGGCCATCCACGGATTTGTAATAAGTCAAAGACAAAAATAATTAATGACAAAAGTTGTATGGGAATGTAATTTTTAGGAGACAGGCTAATCAGTAATATAGTGTGAAGCCATTTGCAGAAATGTGTTTCCCATCATCCCAATACATGTGCATCCTTGGGCACGAGAACAAACAGGGACCCGGGCTAAAACAATACTTGATAATGTTATTAGTGGTCAAAAACTCCACAGGGTGCCTTTAAGTATGTGTCATAAAAATGTTATTCATAATAGTCAGAAATACTGTATTCATTAGTTGGTAGAAGTAATTATTATAGTCACTGTAGATTCCAACTTTGTGACAACACAACCTTAAAGATCTCAGAGAAATGGCTCAAAAAGGGAAATACACTAACATTAAATGACTTGAATACAGAGTTGAAGGCACTTCATGAAAACCACAACAACGCTGAATTTCCACTTAACTCCGTCCAGATTCTGATGTGATTTGCTGAGGTTAAGAGATGTGATCTCACTCCGGTAAAACAGCTCAGTAACATTTGGATCATTATGCTCAAGAAGCCCAAAAAATTACACTTGAAAAGCTAAACAAGCAGCGTCTTTCCTTCCTCACCAAGGTCACACAGAAAAGTTGCTATTCCTCCTGCACTGACACAGATGCTGTAGCTCGTGGGCGTACTTCAATGAGTAGTGCTCAATGAAAACATTGAAAATACGGCTTTTTGTTCACCAGAACTGTCATATGTGGAAAGAGACATAGAGTGCTGCAGGAATGAGTCCTAAAACTCAGACATGAGTTAGCATTTCATCACTTCTGGTTCCTTCCCATCATATAAAAGGTGTTTATTTGTGGAGATTATCTTGCTGGACAAAATGTGTAAAATGTTTGTTTGCCAAAGAGCTTATTTTCTGCAATAATCCAAAACCCAATGAAAAAAGTCCCATTGTCTTTTTGTTGAGGGAACCAGTGTGATGCTAACTTCCTTGTTGGCCTACAAAAATACATCATCCCTGCAGCACTCTATTGCCATTGAAGTGGAATGTTTTGATAATTTGAGCATCACCGACCAAATGCATGATGTTGGGATGACCTATTGTACAGGTGATAGCTCCAAATCTCAGCAAATCACGCCAAAACTAGTACAATTGTACATGTAATTAGACAAAAAAAATATGTTGAAGTGCATTTTTTAGGGGGGGGAACTGTTCCTTTAAGGATGGAACTAAAGGTTGAGCCTCTATCTGAGGACTCATGATGCTATGTTGCTACCAAACTGAATTCAAACATCAGCGCAAACAAAGGAGAATGCATTGCATTTCTTTGCAGCCGCTGAGGACTGAAACAGAGGAGCGTTCCATTGATGCACCCATGCATCCACTACATAAAATGGAAAGCCCTCACTTCAAGGACAATGGCTTTATTAATATGAGAGAAACAGTCTGCATATTCACAAAGCCTAACCTTCACAGATTGGATGTGTGCAGCTCACAGCACCCTGCTTCACACAAGGGGAACGGGGGCCCAGAGATTTATAATGATGCACTCGGAAGGCAAGCAAAGTGCAATCTATAAAGAAGTCAGAGGAAACCTCACATGCTAATAGTCTCTTTGCCAAATGCTGTTAATATACTTAAGCATTTGGAAGTATTCTAGGCAAGCCGCAGAATGATAAGCAAGTCGTGGAGGGAGATGGGTGGGGAGTTAGGGGGGTAATAAATTCAGTGGAATAAATTTTGAATCAGTTAAAAGGATTGTAGCAGAAAACAGTGCAATAAAATTTTAATAAGGAGTCGGGGAGCAGCAGAGCAAAGTTGGCACAAAAATACCATTTCAGCTGATTACGGGAAATACCGTAGCTTTCAATCACAGCAGATACCCACGAGCAATTCTGCCTCAAGCTTGAAACCAAGACCTTATGTAACTGAGTGGCATGAAGCTGCTCCACTGGCAATTAATGTTTGACGTAACATGTTGTATTTTCACCAGAGCTGTTGAATTATAATTTTGCTTGCTGGGTGAAAAGTAAACTGAGCACGCACAGGTCAATTTGTGCTTCCTGTCGGTTGTGTTAAACATAAATTAGAGAGGATTAATCTTCTATTTCAGCTATTAAATTCCTTGAAACTGGAGCAAAACAAGCTGAGAAAAATCAAAGCAACAGAAAGAGCAATGGCCTTTTGCAATTCCTCCCTCTGCGAGTGTGTCTTTGCATGCACGTCAGCACAAGGGGAGTGCGTGACCTTTTGGGAGCCATTGTAGCGCTGACTCCCGGTCGGCTCCTTTCAGATGCCCTGGCCAGTGACCCCGTTCACTGTGGGAGGCAGGGCCTTAGCCTCAGGGCAGCATGGGCTGATAAGCTGGGGTTGGAGGTGACTCCTGAAGCTTCAGGCCTCCCTGGCGAGAGCGGGAGCAGTGCCAAGTCCCAGGTCTCCCTCCAGCAGGTCTTCCTGGTGCACGGATCCGGAGTGGCCTCCTATAGATCCGAGCTGGTTCTCTGTTTCCTCCAAATCGAAGGTGAAGTCATCCGGCTCAATCTCACACAGCTGCTCTTCGTCCTGAATGGCAAGTAGTGACTTTAATTTCTTTCTATACTCTGAAGATATTTACAGTACTGTATGTAGTGACACACTTACCTCCTGGACACGGGGGCTGCTGAAGAGTCTGCCAAATAGCCCACACCACTGTGGCAGTGAGTCGGAGAGGGGAGGGCCACAATGTGTCAACACCGGCTTTAGATATCTGTGACCTTGTTAAGGGCATGGAGGCAAAGGTGTTAAAGTGCCACTGACAGTAAACAGGAGAGGAAATGGTTTGTGTGTTTCCAAATCTGGCCTCAGGCCACCAAGTGATAATTTTAGCAGCTTCAAAGCACATCTCACAGGGGGCACATTTAGTGACATGTGAAAAGAAGATGTTAAAGTGTTTTACTGATGTATTTTAGAGAGTTCATAAAGGTTCATGACATTAAGGTGTGACATCTTAGTTGTATTATATTAGCTAAGTATGTTAATCAGGGGTGGGACCAAAGAAGTTTGGGGGAGATGTTTTATTGTTTAGCAACAGATGTGGGAGGGCGAATCAGGACAGTGACTATGTTAGAAATCATCGGTTAAAGTGAGTCATTCTTTTCTGCTGGGTAGTTGTCTTAAGAAAGAAAAGCCCACAACAAAATATGCAACAAAGAAAGACTTTCCAGGAGGGTTTACAAGAGCAGAAATGCAAGGAGCTCGATAAAGATAAAAATAATTCACTCATAGAAAGAAGGCTTCAATGCAAAATGCGTCTTGCACTTGATTGAAACCTGAGGCAAGAACTGGTGTATTTAAAGGGATAGTTCAGGTGTTTTGAAGTGGGGTTGTATGAAGTACACAGGCCTGCTCTAGTAAAACTTTCATTATTGACATGTAAATAAATTCCTGCAATGCAAATGTATAATTCAAATGCTTTCAACATTGCAATACAATGCTACAAGATCTACATTAGGGAAATTAAAGCAAATCCGTGTTGTATCCATCTCCTTAAAGGGATGGTTCGTTTTTTTTTTGAAGTGGGGTTGTATGAGGTACTTATCCATAGTCAGTGTAGATGACATTCAGCACGGCCACAGCTTGGAGAAGCAGACAGGAGTTACCGCACAGACGTAAAGCAATGTAAACTATCCCTTTAAGGTAGTGCAGACAAGCATATTTCTGATCAGTGTTGAGAGCAGAAGTAGAAAGGGCTGTTTTTAGATGTAATGGTAAAGTCCTATGGAGGTGTTGTGGGTTGCGAAGGCAGGTAGTCACTTGATAATAACATGACATTATACTCCCTCTAACACCTCTTTTCAGGCCAGATTTCTGCATACAGTAGCTTGGTGACATCTTGTGATACACCTGAGTCTGTATCCTCTCCATTACAGACCCTTAAAAATGACAGCACACACTAGCTTTAAGCTGTAACAAATAGTTCTGATAATAATTGCCCTTCCGCAGGTGTTCATACTTTGCTCTCCTTGCGCCTCGGAAAAAAGACAAAACAATATTTCACCAATGCTGTAATTTCTGTACAAAAACAACCTTTGTACCTCAGAGCCTATGATGAATAATGTGGTACTTAGAGGCGACACAGAAGTACACAATCCCCCCTGGCATAAGCACAAAAAAACAAAGAGCAGAGGAAAATTATCTAATATGTTATTTGGCACCAATTTTTATATTCTGGTGCTGTTATCAGCAATATGCAAGAGGTGGGAATTATGGGACCTATTCTGCCAGCTAACAGGATTTATTTATAAATGTCTCAAATGAGGGACAGAGAGACAAACGAGGACAGGGGATGAAGGATGAAGAGGCAGAAAAGGAGGGAATAATGACTTCCTGAGGACCTGCAGGAGTGACTTGTCTCCTTGTCGGCACGGCGTCCTCCTGTACCACGCTGGCATAACACTAGACAGCGATGGTAATTATAACTGCTAGAGCTGCTTTCTGCTCCACAATGGTGTCAGGTTGTGTGTGTGTGTGAGTGGGGAAAGGTGCTGAGTAGCTGTGTGGGGGTAGAAGCCCAACTGCTGCCTCAGCCATCATCGCAGGAAGCACCATTCCCTCCCTACATGTCCCAGACGTCACCTCTTCCTGACCTCTCATCAGTGGAGGAAAGTCACTGAGTACTCAACTACTGTACAGTTTAAAGTAAATACAGTAAAATTAGCTTCACTCTGACCAGCTACAGCAATAAAATGCAATGCAAGAGCCCTCTGAAAGGGATCATACTGCATAATGAATACTTGTCTCTCACACACAATACAAAATTTACAGTCGGTGCCACCCCCCTCTAAATGTTACTTTCTTCTACAGCATTGTTTATGCCTTGCTACTGTGGCATATTATATAATACCATAAATATAGGTAACACGGAGTGATTTAACTCCCGAGTCACGCCACAGATTCATCCAGCGACCGAGCCGTATAATGCAGCCACACCGGGTGGCCTCTGGGACGCCAGAGTCAAAACAAAAACAGCGGTTGCCATCTCTGAAACCACAGTCGGCAAACCACTTCAGCAGGGAAGATCAAACAGGCTTTGATGTCCGTCAAAATCCCTGCTTAAGAGTAAAATGTTTGTCCTAATGAGCCTTAAAGCCAGGCTGACAGGGAAACGTTTAAGGAAGCAGCAGTGCGCCTTTATGATTGAGACACCAGCAAGCCAAGCTGAAGCTCAATTACCTGGCAGCGGGATCCGGGCTGAGGCTCCTCTCACCTGGTCCACATCAAAGCATCTCTATAATACGATTTTCTTTTTCCATCAATAGGAAACATTGGCCAGGTTTGTGCCTTTCATCCTGGCTGCTCACGGCTTCTCTCATCCCCTCTCTCTCTCTCTCACACATTTATATGCATATACTGATTCAAAAAAACAACTATGTAGACTTTAAACTAAAGCCAAACGGTGTGGGTATGTAGTGACTATGGTTACACAGACTGCAATGTTGTGTTGCAAGCAAGGAGTGGGTAAATGAAGTTGTCATAAGTGGAATGTTTGCAGTGTGTCGTATTATGTGTGTGTGTGTGTGTGCTAGCCATAGAAGTGGACGTAGTCACCGTGACGTCACCCATTGGTTTGTCGACTACGGTTTTGAAACCTTGAATGCAGAATTTTGACCGTCGCAACCTTGTTTTTTTGTGCGATTCATTGCAAATCGGAAGTCAATTTAAATTAAAAACTAGAGAATCCTGTCGGAGAAATATTCCTGAAAATCTAATTTATCTAATTTATGACATTTTAAGGTCCCTGTTAAAAGCGATAGGAAAAGTAAACTACTACCGCATGCTCGCAAAGACTTCTTTCAAGCACAAATCAACTGAATGGAAATGGAACTAGCAGCTGTGATGTTGTTAAAGCACGTTCACAACAAACACAACACAAGCACTACAGCATATGTACAACTGAACGCTAAATAGGACATTTTTAGGTGACCAAAATGTTGTAATTAACTTTTATGAACTGAAAACACACTGTGAAAGAGTTAAAGTTGTAAGACGAAACCACAAACAACTCCCAGACTGGACAACGCCGTGGTAGCGATCTGTCAATCACAAGGTAGCCACGCCCTAAAGCATCCCCTGCTTTATGGTCTATTTGACTCTAAATGGGAACATAATTTACTAAATGAACATCATGCTGTATTGAAGAAGACTTGAAACTAGAGATTGAGACCATAGACTCATGTTTACAATGTTTACTGAGGTAATAAATCAAGTGAGAAGTAGGCTCATTTTCTCATAGACTTCTATACAATCAGACTTCTTTTTGCAACCAGAGGCGTCGCCCCCTGCTGGCTATTAGAAAGAATGCAGGTTTAGGGCACTTCCTCATTGGCTTCACTTTTCAGACCCAGTTATCAACTCTCTGGCTGTCTCAGTAGACACTGGAGAGCTAGCCTGGCTCTGTCCAAAGGAAAACAATATATATGTATTACGATGTATTATACACATTTTTTGAACGGATTAAACAAACAAGATATAAGATGTTAATTGGTGAGCTTTGGAGGTGCCGGTAGGCGGATTTTGTTACCTTTATACAGATTCAGCCTAGCTGTTTTCAGCCTTTATACTAAGCTATGGTAGCCGGCTGTTGGCTGTGGCCTTATACACTCATGTACACTTCTCATCTAACTCTTAGCGAATAAGCAAAAATGTCAAATGTCAAGTAGAATCTGCTTCTCACATCTTACGAGATATGCTTTTTCAATCCTGTCTAGACTGCTGTTCAGTGTGTATTGTCAGAAACGGTGTATACACTAATTCAATGTCGCATTACCGTCATTTTGAAATTCCATCAAATATTGAGTGAAAAACACCTTCACCGGTTCAAAACTGTATTGAACCTTTAATTAATTTCTGCAAAGAGTGAGAGTTTCTTTATTGCTTTTAGCCAGTAATTGTGACAACTAGCAGTCGGTTCTGAGGAAAGTAGCATTTGAATCAATGTTGTCAATGTCAGCTCAGAAGAAAGACTAACAACACACTATGAAATGCAAAATAAAGGCTTCAGGAAGGACATTAAATCATAGCTAGTTCTATGCTTTATGGGGATTTCACAACTTATCCAACCACATTCACCTTTTTTGCATTTTGTGGTTCAACAGCGAGACTCGAAAATGGGTTTGATCAGGAACTTTGCCACTAACACTTTTAACAAATAAAGTAGTAAAGCAGAGTAAAGAAACATATAAAGCAAAAATATTAACACCTTTGCAATGATTCTCCATGATGAGCTTATTCAGTTGTAATGTGTGAAGCTCAATGTTTGGCAGAGTTTATCTCTCATCTAACACCATCCTGTGAGTGATGGTGGTGGCAGCAGTATCATGTTGTGATGAGGCTTTTCAGCAGCAGGGACATGGAGACTTGTGAGAGCACGAAGGAACAATGAAGAGGCGTTTCACAATTTAAGACATTAGAGCGAAGGAACAATTTATTAAAACATCCTTTTGAATATCTTCAAATTACTTAAAGGTATAGTGTTCACAGATGTTCCCTGTTGATTAAGTTTGAGTTGACATGCAAAGAACAATGTGAAAAAAATCTCTAAATCTAGTGGGGCCGTGTGAATACAGACATGACCAGGAAAACCTGAGGCTGTAATCGATGCCAAAGTTTTTCTTGACAAACTCAGGCTGTTCTCATACAGTTTGTAGCTATACCTACCAAAAGTAATGCATAAGTAATGCTATGGTATATCCCATGAAATCAACTCATATGCAATCCACGTAATCATGAACCAGGAAGTAGAAAAGAGCGACAAACGTAGGGAGGAGGTTGGGGTGGATCGAAAAAACCCAGGAGACCGGTGCTTCTACCCTGTCAGAAACCAGAAGTCAACGTTGATTTATTTGTAACTTCTGTACTTAAGTTACGCTACTTCCGGAGTTATTTTAAAGCCACCTAACTAAGTAGTTTTGTTGCCTAAACCTAACTAAGTACTGTTGTTGCCTAAACCTAACTAAGTAGTTTTGTTGCCTCAAACTAATTAAGTAGTTTTGTTGCCTCAAACTAACTAAGTAGTTTTGTTGCCTCAACCTAACTAAGTACTTTTGTTGCCTAAGTATAACTAAGTACTTTTGTTGCTAAACCTAAATACTGTTGTTGCCTAAACCTAACTAAGTACTTTTGTTGCCTAAGTATAACTAAGTACTTTTGTTGCTAAACCTAAATACTGTTGTTGCCTAAACCTAACTAAGTACTTTTGTTGCCTCAACCTAACTAAGTACCTTTGTTGCCTCAACCTAACTAAGTATTTTTGTTGCCTAATCCTAACAAAGTAGTTTTGTTGCCTCAACTAAACTAAGTAGTTTTGTTGCCTAAACCTAACTAAGTACTGTTGTTGCCTACACCTAACTAAGTACGTTTGTTGCCTAAACCTAACTAAGTACTGTTGTTGCCTAAACCTAACTAAGTACTTTTGTTGCCTACACCTAACTAAGTACTTTTGTTGCCTAAGTATAACTAAGTACTTTTGTTGCTAAACCTAAATATTTTTGTTGCCTAAACCTAACTAAGTAGTTTTGTTGCCTAAATATAACTAAGTACTTTTGTTGCCTAAACCTAACTAAGTAGTTTTGTTGCCTAAATATAACTAAGTACTTTTGTTGCTAAACCTAAGTACTTTAGTTGCCTAAACCTAACTAAGTACTTTTGTTGCCTAAACCTAACTAAGTAGTTTTGTTGCCTAAATATAACTAAGTACTTTTGTTGCCTAAATATAACCAAGTTGTTTCTTGTGAAGACGGAAGTTTATTTTGAAAAGACTCGAGCAGAAATTGACACATGCGTCACTTGTTGCTGGACATTTGTAGGAAAACGCACGAAAAATAAGGAATAACTTTTTGTAAGATATCATACAAATTGTTGTATGAGGATACGTTGCAAAACTAAATACTTGGGTTGAAAACTGAGATCTATTTTTTTCATCTCTTCATATATTTATAACATGTTTTGACAGTCATTTTATTGTATTGTGTGTATGCTATCAATATACAATTAAAATAATTCATTTTTATTCATCTTGCAACACCACAAAATGCAAAAACATCAAGGGAGTTCAAAGATACCGTAAATACAGATGCTATTACCTGCTCCACCTAATTAAGGGTGTCATACTGTTATTATGTCAGAGAATTAGCTGTTATTATGACAGCCATAACATGAATCATGTTAGTCATGAAGTATGCTGCTTGTTTCTCACACTATTAGACAGTTTGTTGTAAACAGTTACAACTAAGACGAGGAGAGTTTAAGTATTAGGAAAACCGGTTGACTCAAGAGTGTCCTGTCGTCACAGAGAAGGGAGTTTATTCCGTAAACAGAGCTCCATTTTGCCTAATACAATACTAAACCTGTTCTCCTGCACCGGTTAATGATTTACCAACAGTCCAATCATGAATGTCCCCTAACTGTTATTCACTTTAAATGCACTTCTCCAAAACAAATCATATAATATGAAATATTAAAACACTCATGCATTACATGAATACTCTAAATGAATGCATTAGCAAACCCGCATCTCATTGTTCTGCAGTGGAGATAGAGTCCATAAAATAAAATGATGTGCTCCGACCGAGCACCAGGCCAGGTCATGAGGCCATTACGTGGTAGAATTAGATTAGCTTAAAATTAATGAAATTCCACTGCACAGGACAGGACTGTTTTCTTACTGACAAATGATTTAACTACATTCTGTGCTTACAGGAATCCTGTTCACATGTAGTCAACAGCAAGTCAATTACAAACAGACTGATACTGTAACAGGGGAAACAGCCAGCCTGGCTCTATCCAAAGCTACAAAATCAGGTTGTGGTTTTACCCCCTGTAAAACCTCAACTTGTTGTTAACGCAATTCTTTTTTTTACGGATTAAACAAACAAAATACAATAATCGTTAGCTTAGAATGAGCGCTTTATATCTACATAGGGTGCGGGTCCTCTTCACGGAATCGGTCATGATTGAACAGTAGTCTAGAACGGACAAACCAAACAGTGGCTCAACTGAGAGCCTTTTGCATTTTTACGTTACCTGAAGGCCACCGTAGTTCTCCGGCATGCTTGTGAAACTGCGGTAACGTGAGTCGCAGAGTGCAAAACTGTGGTACCGCCAGTTGCCGTCCGACTTCCGTTGCTCCTAAAGTAATGTTTTTATGGTAAGGATGGCCTCTGAGCGAGGGGAATGGCGTTACCACAGTTTTGCACTCAGCGGGTCACGTTACTGCAGTCTTGAAAGGGGAGGAGTGAACGGAGGGGTACTCAGTTGGTTGCAATCTGCAACCACACCACTAGATGCCACCAAATCCTACACACTGGTCCTTTAAAGGTGCTAAATATAAGATTGGGAGCATTGGCCAGTGACTCGCAGCTAACGGTGCGAACAGTGCTAACAGTTGTTTGCTGCTAATTAATTAATGCTCTGGAAATCGTATAGAGCACCTTTAATATACATAGACCACCCACCTGAAGCAGGTCATGAACTTCCTGTTTGTTCTGCCGACATAATGGTCTTTCTTCACATTCCCTGAAATGAAGCACTCTGCTATTTTCCCTTGTACTCACTGTATAATACTCCTCCACAGACTAGTGCATTAAGCATTGTGAGTGCGAGCAGATGTGAGAGTGCTTCAGAGAAGAAAGCAGTGAAAGGATACTTGTAGTCCAGACGGTGCCACAGGCCCCGTGTTGTGTCTGGCCTCCCTGTAGCAACCTGTAGACCATGAGAGAACCACTGTTACTCATTGACACACAAAGACCCTCTTGGGTGGCTATATACGCTGCCTGATGGATAGGCTGAAAACCTGCACCACTGGATGGTCAGCGGGGCCATATCCAATGACCTAAGCTTTTAAAAGTGGGACCTCGGGTGCTGTGACTATATAGGAAAATCTTGTTCTCGAAAACGGCAAAGTCCCTAGAGATCGAATGCCCCTAGCTGTCCCTGTGTGGACTCTCGCTCTAACCATTTCCATAAGAAAGAGCCCTGGAGCTCGGCCTCACCTCATCCAGCCTTACCCGCCATGCTGCCTATTCTGTCTGCCCCTCTGGCCTCATAATGCCAGGGAGCTGGCCAGACTGCGTCCCACTCACAGCGTGCAGATAACAGTCAGGTCAAATAAGAAGATGAAAGGGAGGGGATGGAGAGCTGCTGGGAAGCAGTGAAGGTAAGGTGGTAGGGGTGAGTGTGTGGGTGGGTGGACGTGTCTGCACAACAAAAAGGCACACTCAGGAGTGCTGGCAAGGATGTGCTACAGACTGTCATTTAGCAGGAAGCAAAAAAGTGCATTTCCTCCTCTTGAAGCTCTTCTTCGCTTTAATGTCATGCGGTGTTAAAATAAATAACAGAACCAAGATTAAAGGGTAGACGCACATTATGTGTCAGTGGAAGAGGAAGACAGGATGTACTGTAAATCCTTGCTATGTACAGTATGTGTAGAAATGCTGCATATTGCTCCCTGTAATGCACAGTGTGTGCAAAAAAAACCTCCCTGTACCAGTAGTCAAACACGTGATGCAGTAGAGCCCTGCAGCACTTTAGTGGTAATTAAAAATAGCTCTTAACTAAATGAAGTTTCATTGTCTTTGAATGTGATCGCTCCTCTCTCACTTTCTCGGTTCCCTCCAGTCGGGAGAGCTGTAATGTTGGCAACTAAGCAGAAATCACAGCTTACTGCACAAGATACTGCATACATACTGTCTGTAGAATCACTTTGTTTCACTTATTTCAAGTATTGTGAATGAGTGAATAATAAAAGCTGTTGGGCTTTCATCTGCTAAAGTCATCTGGAAAGCAAATGACGCTGCTTTTTAATTATATTTTTTTGGCTGTCTATAAAGATATCATCATAAAGATGATTTTTTTTTATCAGTGATTATGGCATCGTTTTAAGCCCGGAGAGCTGTTTCCTTCTGGCATCTGTCCTTTTTCTCTACATATTCTGGAAATTAGCTCCACATTTTACAAGTTTAATGTTTACTGGAAGAGTCTTTTCATGGAAAATGTAATCATATGAATCTCTAGGGTAGACCATTAGGACTACTGTTTGTTTTAAAGCACACAAAAACACCTATTGTTTGTAATACATCAATATACGGCAGCACTAATGCTCAGGATCCTAAGTGGGATTGATGAGAAATAGCTACGAAGTGCAGCTAAATGGAGGCAGCAAACCACAAACAATGATAGTAAACAGTGTTCTCTTGGGTATTATGGCTTTTTTTGTAAGACTAAAATCAGGAGAAAGCAAGACAGATTGATGCTCTGCTGTCTGGTGTATACACAAATCATGTTTTATAACCTATACTTAAAAAAATACAAATACGTTTTACATTGTTGACCGGAGATTTACTGCACATCATAATGTTTATGCATTTCTGTAGAGGGAGGCTGATAAAGCATGGCACTGACATTATTTAAAGAGTAACTTGCAGAAAAAGATTGTGGCACTGCAGATTAAAATTCATGTCAATGTCAATTCATTGTTGATTAATCTTGTGATTATTTTCTTGATTAATTGATTAGTTGTTTGGTCTAAAAAATGTCATAAAATGCTGAAAAATGTTAATTTGTTTTTCCCAAAGCCCAAGATGACGTCCTCAAATGTCTTGTTTTGTCCACAACTCAAAGATATTCAGTTTACTGTCATAGAGGAGTAAAGAAACCAGAACATATTCACATTTAAGAAGCTGGAATCAGAGAATTTGTTGCCGACTAATCTAATAGTTGACAACTGATCGATTACTCTTTGCAGCTCTACATGTCAGTGCCAGAAAGGAGAAAGACTGCAGCAATAAATAAAGCACACTGAATAGTGACAATAAAGTGTTTTTACCTCAAAAGAAAAGTCCTCAGGATTTTCATCTGCATCCACCCCCACTCTAGAAAATGAAAACAAACACAGTCAAACCCTGACTCAGCACAATAAAATGACAAAGAGACAATTTTCTTCACCATTATATGTGAAGTTACACCTGTTTAAAAGTCAGTCTAGCGCTGCATGTGACTCCGCAATGAAAGTGAAAGTCAGCGTGGGACCCGTCTCACTTAGAACATGACCTTTCAGACAGTCTCATCAAAATCAGCCTCGTCTTACACGTCGCACCAAGAAAATGTCAGCTTGGTAAACCTTTGATAAATGACAAAACGACGTTGCAATTATGCTTGATATGCTGCGTGTCTGCGATTATTAGCCAGTCTAGGTGCGAACCCCACTTTGCTGCGGGCGTGCTCGAGCAACCGGGCAGAGAGGAGAGGCCGACCGGCTGCTCGCTCGCTCTGAATTGAAATAAAGTGACTCAGCATCGGCCAGTGACGGCTTAGTGAGCTGCTTCATTAGGAAACAAGGGTGTTATCTCAGTGTGCGCATGCATTCTCTGCATCTAATCTAAATGTGTTTTCTGGTTGTTATAATAACACAAACGCAGAGGTCCACCCGTTACATACACATGTACTGAACACCCACACTGCCGCACACCATTTTTTACCCTGAATCTGAAATCAAGGGTGATGATAACTTTTTAATTTTCATCACGTGATGATAATTCAGCTTGACACCCTAAATCTATCATTAAAGTTAAACAGTAGCCCCAAAAAAAAAAACTCCATTCAGTTACACTGAAGGTTTAAAATTTCCCACAGAGCTTAGAGGGATGCCGAGCGCGAGATGGCTGTCGATGTTAGTTCCTCCAGGTCAGCAGTTAACTCTAATAGCCTAGCATTACTGCTGCACGGCTCAGGACATTTGGAGATAGCCTACCACTATCACTGTGCAGTTTCAATGTGCTGACGCCAAAGCCTTTCACTGAAAGGCTCCTGCAATAGCACAACAGAGAGGAGATTCTCATCAGAGATCTACTTTAGGTCGTGCAGATTTTTGTCTTGGCTGCCTTCCCTACACAATCAATCTCCGGCGTTCGTCTTTACTGTGTTTTTTTTTTTTTATTTCTCCCTCTCTGATCATCTTGTTATTGGTTCTCACATGTCTGTTTAGTCTTTGTTTTTGTCTAAGGTATGAATGGATGCTATTTTTGCGCTTCTGAGAAGTCCTGTGCTGCGAAAACTCAAGAAAACATCCTGGATATTTTTGTAATTAATTAGATTTTGATCCTGGCTGTGGTCTATCCCACCAAACCATCCATCACTGAGCCATTTCTCTTAGTTTGTTTTTCACCATCTGTCCCTGTCTCTTCCTCTATTTACTTCACCCAGCTCCTGTCTCTTCCTCTGTTTTTGTTTCCTTGAGCTTCCTCCCTACACCCTTCGTTATCTTCACCACATCCATCTTTGTCTCTTTCTTTCTCTTCTTTGCCTAAGATTTTTTCTGTTCCGGTTTTTCTAAATCTTTTCTGTCCGCTCTCCGCTTTCAAACGTCTCATTGTCCTCCGCTTTTATCCAACTCTCTCTCCTCAACATCCATTTCACTCCCTCAGATCACTCTTTTCCTGTCTTTATCACCTCCTACCTCCTCTTAATTCTGTTTCTTTGTCTCCTCCTACCACCAGCTCCCTGCTATCCTCTTTATTTTCTGCCCACCACATGCATCTATCCAGGCTGTTCGCATACCATGTTCATACTTATATGAAAAGTAATGCAGTATAATTCTATATATAACCCATGTAATCCTGAACCAGGACAGGTGACGTAGTATAAAGAGCAAAGACTCCATATAAGAAGTGTACGTAATCACCCATTGGTTTGTGGACTGCCAATTTGAAGCCTCGAGTTATGGATTTTGGCTGTCACCATCTTGATTATTTTGCAACCAGATAACAGTAACAGGAGAGGGTGGAGCTTAGTACAACCGAATGTTGAATAAGACATTTTTAGGAGAACAAAATGTTGCAATTAACTTTCATGAACTGAAAACACACTGTGAAAGGGTTAAAGTTGTAAGACGAAAACACGAACAACTTCCAGACCGGACAACGCCGCGCTGCGACCTGTCAATCACAAGGTAGTCACGCCCTGAAGCATCCCCTGCTTTATGGTCTATTTGACTCTAAATGGGACCATAATTTACTAAATGAACATCATGCTGTATTGAAGAAGACTTGAAACTAGCGATTGAGACCATAAACTCATGTTTACAATGTTTACTGAGATATCATATGAACCGCTGTATGAGGACTTGATCTATTCTTCTTGTCAGAACAGGAGAAAGATTGAAATTGTGCTGAAATTGCACGGGGATGAAGGAAAAGAAGGTGCTGTCTTTATTATGCAAGGTCCTTCTGGGTTCGACACTGGAGCAAGTTGTTTTGGTGCAAAGTGTTATGGAAAAACCTCTTGAATGGGGCAGGTCGTGACAAGCTCAAAGGGCCTGCACTGCACATGACGCATCGCCTTCAGCCGGTGGGATGCATTCCATTGCGACAGACAGGCTCTGTCACTGAGCTACGCTGATGGAAAGAGGAAAGGGCAGATAAGGTGTGAGGGAAAGAGCCAGAAAAGGAACACAAGAACAGGGGGAGGAGAGCAAAAAATAAGAGATGGAGTTCCAGTTTCCTGAGTGTGATGGTGAGTGAGATAGTCTGCAGTGACATGAGAGTGACAGAATGAGTTGGTGCTGCTGGTGAACGTGTGAGAGAGGGAGAAATAGTGAGATGGTGACTTTGTGAGTGACTAGTGGAGACAGGACGAGACAGCCAGAGAGAGACAGAGAAAAAGACATAAAGGAGAATGGAAAAGAGTGGCGGTCTTTCTCAACACCGACGCAAGATAGGAACAAAGAGATAACAAAGAACGGGGGTGTTTGTGAGTGGGTCTGTTTTATGTCTCGGGGAAGAATATTTTGCTGTCAGCCAGCCTGCTTTCACAGTTTTTAGATTGATGTGACCTCTGTGTCCCTCATCCACAACACACTGACACTCAATAAAGACAAATTAAGTCCAAACTAACTGTGTGACCGTGAGTTCACAGATATAAATCTGCAAATGAGTGAAAGTGGACAGCCAGAGGCACACACTGGGAGAGGAAAGAAAGTGCAATGGAAGAGGAAAGTCTGTAAACTTTGCATAAATTATATCTATTAGAGGAAATCAGGTCCTAGACAAGAGCTGAGTCACAGATACTTCTGAAATGAGCCTCTACAGGAGTATACGGTCCTCCAAAATGAGGCGGAGTTCCCCATTCTGCAGGGAAATCACACCCCTGCAATAAAACCCGATTGGAAAAGAAATGCACAATAGGGTAACTCAATCTTCCACAATCTGGCAACATTGTAAGATTGAGTTGTGGCTGCTATCCTACGAGTCATCTGCAGCCTCCAGAACCAAAGTCTATGCTTCCTTCTCTGTTAGTGGGCTCTTTGTGTGCTGATACAATCTCCTTGTGAGCTCCACTGAGACTAAAATATCTCTGAACGCGTTCCAGGATGACAAAGCGCTGCACAGGGCCTTCACTGACGCCTCATCACGGCTTTTTGGGAACGTACTATTAATATAAACACGTTGTCAGGTTTCTGTTTTTTTTTTTTTTTTTAAACTGACTTTTTTTTTTACTACATGTATAGCTTTTCTGACACATTTAGTACAAAAAAGAGCAGAAATTACACACCGAGATGGATGAAGAATGCACCCACGCTCACCCATAAACACCTCCTTACAAGCTAATATTTCCACTATGCAAAATAAGTTGGCCTTGAGCAGTGATGCAATCTGTGTGTGTGTGCACATACAGTACATGTGTCTCTGTAGCGTTGTTATCAGAGGCAGTAGTGGGCTGATAAAGCTGCGCTTGCTGTGCTACAGGCACACTTTACACGGCCTCAACAGGAGACGTCGCAACATCACAGACACGTCAACCACTCTGCACATACGGCTCATTTATAATGAGTATCTTCGAACCTCGGAGGCAGTCTACAGGTAGTAGTTAACTGTGTTTACGTGCTGGCAAAAACATTTTCCTCGCCCTCATTTCCTCGGGAGGAGAAAATCTCCTCAGGATGTGATTAGCAGCGCTAGTTAATAAACATTCAGATGAGTTCAAGTGCTCAAGTAGTCATGTACTCAACAGGCAGGGTAAATCAAGTTACAACACTCCTCCTCTGCGCTGTGCTCGCTCTGTGCTATTTCCTCTACTTGCTGCTCCGTGACGGAGAGAGAGAGAGGATGAGAGAGGAATAGACGGAGGAGCACAGAGAGATAGAGGCGGGAGACAAAGAGAGTCAGAGTCTCATAGGGACTGTGTTTGCTCTATACTGTGAGTTTGGACAAGAGGAAAGCTGTAAGTCATCCTTCCAGTTTCCTGTTTGTATATCCCACTTGGTTGCTCTTCTCACTAGGGATTCACATGGATTCCACTCCCCCAACACACAGCTGAATTTGGAACCAGCATCGATATGAACACTATACACAACACACATATATATATATATACACACAAATAAGGGATGAGTGGTAGAACTGGTATGACTGGCACAGCCGGGCTCGAGTTTGAGAAATTGGCAACCAATTGTTGGCGTTAGCAAACAGATGAATTCTGGTAGCTCTCCCAGTCTCTTCAGCTGTATGTGAGAAGGGATTCAGCTTTCTAAGCAGAATCAAGACAGATTGGAGGTCGTCTCTGAAAGTAGAGATGATGGACAAGCTGCTATTTGTGTCACAATCGTAAGACTTCAACGCTGAAGGGCCGGAGGATCTGTGGTGGGAAATTAGCACAAACTGGTCCAGAAAACCAAAACTTGAAAGGGAGAGAAGGGATGAACAAACAACCCGTGACTTGCTGGATTCATTTCTGAGAGATCTGTGAAGAACATAACAACAGCTGCACTACTGGTATCTTGTATGTCAGGAATTGTGGGTGGACACATTAATTGATAACACTTAAAGATAGGTGAAATGCTATGAACCTGGCTGTACTGTTTTCAACAAAAACATAAATTGAAATCGCCACATCATATGAAGTGCATTGCAAGCTCATCAATAAGAATACATTTATCTGCAGACTATGCAGGGCAATTGTTGTTGCCATAGGCGTCAATACAAGCAACATCTTTTATCAACTCAAAAAGAGAATGTGTCAGTAGCAGTCGAGTAAAAAGACAGGAAGAAAAGAACACAATGCAGACATCAATGCCTGCAGTGACTCAGACACAGACTGTAAGATCTCATTGTATTGACTGAAGTGATAAGAAAAAAACAGCCATGGAAGGATCTTATAAAATCTAGAACTGTGCATTAACGTAAAGAAGTGTCCCTCGTCCAAACTGATGAGATGAACAATCTGTATATTTTTATGCTCGTATAAATTACAAGCATATTTGAATAAGTAGTTTGTCTTGTCTGAAAATAAGCATTTTGTTTATTTGTTTCTTTGATTATGACTGAAATTATAGGCCTGATTTACAGCTTTATTTACTGATTTAACAAACCTACATAGGAGAGCGTCAGAAACATTTAGTTAGTCCATGTATTAACCCTATAAAAACTGACCTTGTTGTTTGCACAATCCTGTTTAAATCAATATAAAATAAAAACCATAATAGCATTCATTTTTTCTGCAGCAGAAAGCTAAGGCTTCTGTCTTTCGCGTCATATATGCGTTGTACGCTCGTGATTATGTGATGTCACGTGCGGAACGTAACGAAAATATTAAAACGCCTTTGCAGTTGATCTGCTCATAAAAATTAGCATATCTCAAAAAATAAAAATTGTGCATGGTTAAAATAACTTATGGAGAGTTTAGAAGTATTGTGCTTATGTTTGTGCATTTGGAAATCTTTTGGATCAATATGTTGATGTTTAGGCTGCACGGTTGTGCAGTGGTTAGCACTGTCGCCTCACAGCTAGAGGTTTGTGTGGAGTTTGCATGTTCTCCCTGTGTTAGCGTGGGTTTTCTCCGGGTTCTCTTTGCCGGGCTCCAGCACCCCCGCAACCCCGAATGGGATAAGCTGTTACGGATAATGGATGGATGGATGTTGATGTCTTGAGTGTTTATTTAGTAACATTTTATGAAAAAACATTTATGACAATTTCAACACATTTATCAATTATTGTAGCTTAGGTTGTACAGATTTTAGGGATATGAAGCATTTGAAGATACTCCAAGAAATGACATCACAATAAGCAAAGATACCATGTAGGCACTGGCGGACCATTTCTATTGCAGAGTTCAAAGGGTTAAAAGAGCTGAGTTACTGCGGGGGTTTGACCCTAAGATAACCTGGAATTTGTAGTATGCAACAACAAACCACAAACATTTCGACCACCCCAAAAAATCAGGAAGTTGCTCTTTAGATGTCGTGAGAAAGTGGAACGATACTCCCACACTGACACTCACACACTTAATAGTTCACTGATAACTCCAGATAAATAATAATTACTATCCCAGCCTCTTGTACCACATTTAAATCACATTCTCTTGAACTACATGAAGGAAAAATAAATTATATAATTTAGCTATATATTGTTACCACCCTATATTTATACTGGGTCAAAAGCCGAGCTTTACAAGAGACATAACTGCATATGAGTTGTCATGCATGAGGTGTGCTGAGCCGTATATCTCTCAGTGTTACGACTCGGCAGTGGATGTGGAGATAAAACAAAGAGCAATACAACATAAGCTTCCATTCCTATTACTGCAGTGTTACAAAAGAACAATCCATATATGGCCAAGTCTCCGACTGACTGCGGTATTTAGGTCAATCTAGTGAAACCTAGAGTGAGAGTCCCACTCTCTCTGCAGCTTTAACCTAAATTTCACATCATTTGAGCTGGTATAAAAATAAAATTGGCAGAGTGGTGTGTGTGTGTGTGTGTGTGTGTGTGTGTGTGTGTGCTCTCACACGCACGTGTATCAGTGATATTAGTCAAGCCTCCATCTGTGCATGTTGCAGTGGGCTGTGCAAAAGCATTTACATAATAACAATGTTCATTGTCTAAGAGATAATGTCTTTTGGTAGATATCTCATCTAACCTAGAAAAAACTTTAAACATTATTTGCATTATTGCACGCTGATGAATGATCTCCCACTCAACAGATGTCCAAATATCACATTATTACGTCTGTTGTTTAATCTGAGCCACAAGATAATAATGGCCAGAAATAATTCTGCACATTATGTAATGCCAACTTGGAAATTGCTGCTATTCATGACTTGAGGTCTAATACTGTACTCACATATCCAGTAACAGCCATCACAGTGGCATTTTCACTACGTTGAAATGCACTTATGCGATAATACAACTTGTAATTTAAATGTATTAAATTCTTTCAGTTAGGTAAAAGTGATAATACCGCAGCGTAGAAGTATATAACTAAAAGTAAAGACTTTGAATTCCACATTTAAACTGAAAATAAAAGCTTAGTTTATTCATTTATTTGTCATGACCAATGCTAATTGACTGACAGAAAGGCTGCAAATACTGTAAACAACAGGGAGCATTGGTCTTTCAGTGAACATGGCTTATAATAGGCTCATAATGGACAGAAATGACTACTAACAGTTAATTTGTCCATTTGAACATGGTGCTTTTTACTTGATGTCACTGAGCTTGGTATTTATGATGAGACACATCTTGTTTGAAGCATTGAGTATTTGATGTAAAGTTATTTTTTATTACCTTATTTTGTTTTAAATCAATTTTAGTTTTTTGTTCGTTATCCTTTTTGCATTGGCAATGGGTGAGGGTTTGGTGGGAGAGGTCTTGGGGGGGAAAATACCAATATATGGAGGGACAATCATTTACATTTGTGCTTTATTTGTATGTTTCTTTACACCTGATGTTCCAATAAATTATTATAGAAAAAAAGAAGAAGAGGGTTGTAGCTTCATATTTAACAGACATATATGAGTATCAATGTTCTCATCTAACTCTCCACAAGAAAGCGAATAAGTGCACTACCCAAATGACGGACTATTTGTTTGTTGTTGTTGGTTGATCAAGGTGGTCTCTACTCTAACTACTTCACTGTTAAACAATAGCCAGGTATTATATTTCAGGTGTTAAGTATGTAAAAAAACTACAGCCATCAGATAAACGCAGTGGAGAAAATCAGTACATTTCTCATAAAGGTGAAAAACAACAAGACAAACTGCGATAATACTGTAACGTGTCTCTGTTTTAGTTTTTCTCACTGTGTCAACTGCTAGGGAGAAAGACATCCCTCCACCACGGAAGCTGACAGCCATCGGTGTTTCAAACTGTGTCAGTTTAGGAAGGGAGTCTTTTTAGCATTTCAGCCAGCTGGATCCCTGTGGATATCCAAGGACATTTGGGAGCAGAGGAGGCAGTGGGAGCCAGAGATATTTTCATCACACAGAATTCATTTCCCTTCTCACACCGTTCACCTGGATGTCTCAGCATGACACGGGGAAATGGCCTAAATTTAGCCGTGTGGAGCTAGCGGGATACGGAGCATGGCAAGGATTGGCAAGTTAAAAGTCACTGCCCAAGAGAATAACATCAAACCAGTATTACATTTTCTTTAATACACATTATATTTAGAGCTGTTTTTTTTTGTTTTTATGTAGGAAACTGAGTGTTAAGTTAGTTTGATTTGAGTTGCAAATAAAAAAAAAGACACCCTCGCTTTATTTACCCACATTATTTTGTTCATTTTGCAATGTTTTGAGTTGAAAAAAAAGTGAAAAAATGCTTATCTTCTAAAGACATCAGCGCTACTTTGTTTCCCTGATTACTCACAGGAATGAGAGGTGTTATTACTTTTGAATAAAAGAGCTGCAACCACCAGCTGGCCAGTTTGTAGTGGCGCAGATTTACTGCCCAAAAGGAATAACATTGCTTTTGACAAATATAGTACTAGGCAGATATATTACTAGCTCACAGGCTCTGCTCTGGTAAAACTTTCACTAATGGCATGTAAATAAATTCATGCAATGCAAATGTATGTTATTCAAATGCTTTCTACATTGTAATACAATGCTACAAGATCTACATTATGGAAATTAAAGCAAATCCATGTTGTATTTATCTCCTTAAAGGGATAGTTCGGATTTCTTGAAGTGGGGTTGTATGAGGTGCTTATCCATAGTCAGTGTATTACCTACAGTAGATGACGCTCGGCAGGTCTCCAGCTTGGAGAAACAGAAAGGAGTACCAGCACTGGAGTAAAGCAATGTACTGCTGTGGACTAAATACAACCCCACTTCAAAACACCCCGAACTATCCCTTTAAATGTCTAAAGTTTGCCATCAGCAAGACCTATTATTGATTGTGTGAAAGTGTAAGCCGTGCACAAATATGGACGGCTATGCCAAAGTCTCTTATAGCCCTCACGTCAGGTCCTTGTTGAATGGCTCTAAAACCTCAAGCTGTTTAATGATTGTTAATGACTAGCAAAGTGTTCGACTGAAAATACAATAATAGCCTGTTACATTACTGCTCGCTGGTGTGTGTAATGTGCAAGGCGAACTGGGAAATCATAATGAAAGGGGTTGTGGTCAGTGAAAACCACCTAATTTGAAAAACAAGACTGTTGATGAAGCTTTCAATAACTGGACTAGTCTGATGGTGCTTGCCTGCGGGTCTGTTTAAGCTGCCAGATCGTTTATAACTGTGAAACAGAACAAATGGCTCCTTCCTTCCTTCTTCCTTTCAGTCACTCTTGCCAAAACTGTCTCAAAGATGTGGTGAACGCTGGTGAAACTCTTTCAAACAGTCTTGATGTTATTTGGCTGTCATTTTTGGACTGTGCCATCTCTTTGTTGTAGAGGATTAAGGGCGGTGTTTGCTGGCACCAGCTAAATTTATCAGGAGAACCTCAGAGACAGGACTTAGTGGTATGTGGGTTAACATGACAAGGCAGTTGCAACAACAGTAGCCTGTTTTGTGTGTTATATATGGCACTGGGCTAATGGCTCACTGCTTCCTGCTGCACAGCTGACTGGAGGGATTTCCTTGTCTTTTCTACAGGAAAATGGCCCGCTTTTGTATTTTTGTATTTCACCTCAGGCTAAAAAAAGGCAAGTAAATTAAACCTGCCCTGGACGGAGACTTGAAAAAAAAACACCGTGACCATTGTGCAGCTTTTTCAAGTGGCAAGAGATGACAGGAGTGGTGAAAAGATAAAGGAAAGTGTATATGTGTGTGTCTGACAAATCAGTGTATCGCACCCCACCCCCCTCCAGGCATGGAGCTGGTATGCTGTCATATCTGTAGATCCACTCATGCATGTGTTGCAGCTGCATAAGTGGTCAGTAATAGTTGATTTGAACGAGGATATAATCACCCGACTTTCTTCCACCTGCTGCCTCATCTCCCGCTTCCTCTCATACGAACACATTCTTCACAGTGCTGCCGCTGAGGGGGATATTGTTCTCTATATATGTAGGTGCTGATGAAATTTTGAGGGCGAGTGGTGAATTATTTAAGAGGGAGGATTATGAAAGCAGCTTCTTGGCGCGTTGCTAGCGGGTATGAATCGATATGAGCCCCCCTCTTCCACACCACCACCTCCCCCTCCCCCCTTTTTTTTCTCCCTGAAACCACAGACCCTATGAACAGAAGTCCAGACACATGGCCACGGGACACGGCAGACTGGACAGCCAGATGCACTGTGCCAGTGCGCGTAAGAGGCTTGATGAAATACAGTACATGAGAAAGCCAGTTAGAAAGAGGATGGGATTGTGTATCTCTGTGTGTGTGCGAGACAGACAGAGGGGCCTAATTCAGACTGACCACATCCACAGGGACAGATGGCCAACTCAAGGCCTGCCAAGTCTATTCTCCTTTCCTCTGGTTCTGCCTAGAGGCGTGGGGTCTACAGTCCTAGTCAGGAAGGACATACACACAGATGTAGAGCACGCACACACACTACATTTCTACAGGCGAAGTCTGACCGTTATAGCTGTACAGTTCCTCCCAGTTGCCTTCGATGCAGATTTGATTTCATGGACTTGATTTGTGCGGTGCCAATGCTTGAAGGCTTTCATGACTGAATAAATGACCATCTTCCAGCACTCACTCTCTCGTTTCACTTGATTGTTTCATAGTGAGTTAGTCTACATCCATTTTTTCTCTCTGTACCTCCCTCCGCCTCTCCTCTCTCTATGTGTGCCCATTCTGCTGAACCATTAAATCTGCCTCTCTTTTCTCATCTGTGTATTGGGAGCCCGTGTTTGGCCGACGCTGTTGTTCTCTCTCTGGCCAATGATTTCCTGCCTCAAGAACAAGCATTCGGGACCAAACAAGAACCACCTCAGGGAGCTTAGATTTCACAGCACCGATCAAAGAGAAATGGACGGGTTGCAACCTTGTGGTTGCAGGGCAGAGCGGTTCATCATTCACGAGATGGACAGAAATAAAAAATGGCCCACAAGGATGACAGTGTTACCTTGAAGGGAAACTCAGTTTGCATGTGCTTTAAAGAGGACCTATTGTGCTTATTTTCAAGTGCATACTTGTATTTTAGAACATGTTTACATGCTTTAATGTTTTTAACGGCACCTCTTTTCACCCTCTGTCTGAAACGCCGCCCCAAAAGCCCAGTCTGTTCTGATTGGTCAGCTGGCCCACTCTGTTGTGATTGGTCAACCGCACCAAACTCCTCGGACTCCGCTCCAGCTCTGCTCTAACTAGCTTTGTTTGAGGGCGTGCAAAACTAGCTGCTAGGCAGGTGTTATGCAATCTGTTACTTGGTGACATCACCACGTTATAGAAGAAAAGGCAGGACTTCAATCAAGACTATTCAGGCAGTTCAGAAGCAGTGTTTCTGTGGAGGAGAGTAACTCCCTTTGGCGTGGACTTTGGGCTTTGCAGACTTTTACATACACAAAATATATATATATATCACACACTAAAGGAAAGGGAAAAAGCACAAAAGCATCATAGGTGTGTAGGTTGCGATATGATTTGCGATATTAAAGGGAATGATCATTTTTATCATCGTTATTCTCATTGTCACTGAAAAACATATTAAAATAATTATGGTGTGATTTTTGCTGGGATCGGTACCAAAAAAATATGTTTTCTTAAGTCTATATAATATGATGTGTTGGTCAAGACATCTCTGCAGCACGACAATATTTAATCAAAATGGTATTTTGACACACATATCACCTTTAACAAATAATGCGCCTTCTGTGATTATAAAATTGCAGTAGGCCATATTGCAATTTTGATAAAATTTTGATTAATTGTGCAGCCTTAATTGTGAGCATGTTAACATCCTGATGTTAGCGTCCAGTCTAAAGCACTACAGTGCCTATACAGCCTCACAGAACTGCTATCATGGCTGTAGACTTTTCCACAACTTTTTTTTTATGAAATTACATTTTATAACCAACATTTTCGGTGAGCTCACTTCCAAATAAGCATTTTAGATAGTAGCGCTAAAGAGTCTACAACCTGTCTGACCTTTCGTGTCTCTTCCCCCAGAATCTCTTGTGCTACACTCCAAGGTCTCTGCAGTTATCTGGGTGAGCAAAATGTTTTCATAACTGGTAAGAATGAATGAAACTATGAGAATCTTTTTTTTTTTTCAGGTAATTTTCTATTACAGGTATACAAGAATGGATTTTTTAAACTTTTCAGGCTGTCTCTCTCTCCAATTTTCTGTCTCCATCTTTCTCCCCAATGTTCTTTCTGTAATTCTTCAAGAGGCGGAGGGCTGAAATTATAGAGGGCTAAAAATAATGGCTCTATAAATAAGAGGTGCCCATTGAGAGTGATTGAGAGGCGAGGTCGCTAGGCAGCTGGGGATGCTGGGTAAGTTGGATTCATTAGCGCTCTCCGCTTCCAAAGAGTAGCCCCCACAACTCTCCCACACAAACACACGGCACGGCTTTCTCGTAAACAACACGCACACTGATGCAGCGTTGGGTGTTGAGTGTTTCGAACACACTTTCTATCTCTACCTCCGCAGCTCTCGGCGGTGTTGCAAATTTAGCCCCATCAGTACCATCCATCAACCCTCATTACCACTTTCCCGCTCCCTCGGAGGACTCCGTGCAGACCACATTCTTAAAGCATTGTTCATCCAGCAGCGGAGTGGAAAAATGTTTGTGCGTTTGCATTTATGCATGTGTGAGAGAGGCACCCCGTGTCTGTTTTATTATTCATACTCATGTGTGGATCCTCTTTCAGTCCACAGACACCTGCCAGAGATACACACACCACATACTGATGTTCGCACTATATTTTCTCTCTCCCACTCTGGTGCTTAACTGACTTTCTTTAAACAATAAACTCAAAAATACTGTGTGTGTCCCATTTGCATTTGATGTGCATGCAGAATTTAGCATTTAGAGCATTTTATCTGCTCTCATACACCCACACAAATACACACACACACACACACACACACACACGCACACACACAAGTGGGCCCTTTTATTGCCCTGATGCTCTTTCTAATGGCCCTCCTCCTCCCTCTCCGTATTGACGTCACATCCATTAGGCAGTGCCTCGGGGCCTTTTTAGTGGAGCACAGGACTCCAATGTACGAGACCCCCGTCCAGAGTCAATCTCCACCTGATAAACTCGCCGTATTGGCCGATCTGACAGACGCGGTTACCACGGCAATCTGTTCAGCCTCTCCGCACACCGCCATGACTATCAATCCTCTGTGAGAGGAAACCCAATGAACTGTGTGTCAGAGGGGAGAGCGGTGTGTTAACGGTAGCGCATGCACTCTACGAGCTCTCACCTGTGTATTGTCTGCACACACACACACACAGCTCAGCTATCAACACACATAGGGGTGTTGATAGTTGAGCTGAGAGAAGACTATCTGGTGCCACGCTAAAGTGAAGAGATAATGTTTCTCGTCTGATCAGCAACAGAATCATAATTCACTGTCCTCTTCCAACCTCCACCTCTCTCATTATGTTCCCAACAGCAACATCTCCAGTTAAGGGTCACAGGAACAACCCTGTTTCCGACCCTGAATATAGCACTTAACTCTCATTAACACCTTACTACCTTACAAGTTGCACTGACTGACTCTTTTCCCCTTCATGAATATAGAATGAGTGTGAAGTACATAGGCAACTTCAGTCTTAGCAAAACAGAGTTAGCTAGACTCGAGTGGTGACATGCTGTGCCGCCTGGCGTAGACAGAAATGGCAAATGACGGCTTGGGGTCGTGTCGATTTGGAGCTGAGAGCCACTGCTGAATGAGGACAGGCTGAATTTTGAGCCTTTTCCCTGAAAGAAACCGTCTGAAATGTTAAAATGAGGCTTGGTTCTTCAACACTCGGGAGACATAATCAATGGTCGGTGCGGCTGGCTGAACTGGCAGGGCTCCGCTGTGACTTAGTGCTGCACATCTAAACCCCGTCGCCCAACTGGAGCTGAGCTCAATGTAATGAGAAATGAGACTTAACTTTCAGTACAGTGAAGGAAGGGGAAAATTACCCAAGGAGGAAGAGGGGAAGAAGAAAATGAAGGCAGAAGAGAGGAGAGAGAGAAAAAGAGAACTGCAGGTTGTTTTGATAAATAACAGCGACAAAGTGTTCTGGGAACAGTATTATAGCTCCAATCCATCACCAGATCATCAGACTACATTAATAATGAATGTTTTATAGACATAAAACGTTCAGTGTACAAATCAGACGGTAGTGTTTTGCTCCACAAATCGAACCAACAGTCACCTGACCCACTTGATCTATTCCTTAAGGGACAACAACAAGCGTGAATTCGCAATAGCTGCAACCACGTACGCGCATGCATCCATGCACACACACACAACCTCAGAAACACTTGACCTCGATGTCATAATGAAAAAGGCACTTATTGCTGATACCAATGAAACCTCCAACCTGAGTCTACGACAAACGGTCGTGTCTAGAAGGTAACCTCCAAGTTGCTAAAATGTGCAAAATCTCTCGCGAGACTCGCTGCCTGTCGATTTATCCGAACCTTAAACATTGAAGGTCATCGTCTAACCCTAACGCCGAATTCACACCAGGTAGTGGCGAAGTGCAGCTTGCCACAATAACATGTCACAGTGGCTGCGGGTCCTCTCTGGCTGCATTTTGCCACTAAAAGTTAAACTTTTCCCATCTTTTGTTTGGCGACACTTTGCCGCAGAATCAAACTGCCGCAGCTTGCTGAGGTCGGGAGCAGCCGCCGTAGTTTTTCATAGATATTGCATGGCTCCTCGCTACAGGCCAAATTTCAGTCTGAAAACTTCAGGTGAAAACTGTGGTCGGCAAAGGGTGGGGAAATTTTTGCAGACCGATCAATGAACGACAGAGTGAACTACAGAACTGCTGGTCGCAGCAAAAAAAGATGTATAATTTTTCACATTCAGAAAGCTTGAAGGATTGCTTTGGAAAGCCCATTAACGAATATCTTACATTTTTAAAGCATGAAAGAAAAGCATCTGTTCCCTGTCTAAGTTCCAAAGTCATCTTTTGCTTTCCTCGCACTTCTCTTATATTTTCCAATTTCTATTTGTTACAAAGTAATAACTTTGACAGGACAGAATAAAGAATATACCAACGAAAGAGAAGTCAGGATTTAAGCATTTCTCTTCCTCTGTCTTATTACCTCCTTTCCTTATCAGTAGGGGCAAACCTATGCGGGAACCATTCGTCTTTAGAGTGAAATATATTCCATCCGTTGGCATCCTTTTATTATGGACAGTGTGTATTTGCTTGTGTACATGATGATATGTGGGTGACTTTCCTCTCTCCTTCAGTCTGTCATGCCTATATATTAGGAGGGAGGAGGAGGAGTGTAAATGTGTGTGTGTGTGGCTTTACTCTTGTATTACACGGTTCTCACAATTGGAAAAAATGTTATCAAAGCTGTACAGGCAGATGGATGTCAGAAAGAGGGAGTGAGTTAGTGAGCGAGAGAGAGAGAGAGATAGTGATAAGAGGTCAGTGGGGCATGAAGGAGAGTGAGTGACATCAGAGACATGCTTTTCCACCCGTCCATCTGTCCACTCAAAACAAAAAGGCCAGTCATTAGCCAGGCTCCAGCTGTTACATCTTAGCCTCCAAGATTTGAACACAGCTCATCTATACATGCACACACAAATACTGTCTGTCCTACACTATGACGAGCATGACATATTTCAAAATGACATCATCTCACAAAACTGTGGCTTGCATGCGAGCAATTTTCTCATCGTGCTCATCACTCTCACTCCGTGGAGCATGCAAATTAACAAGACTAAAAGTCTACAGCCATGCTGGCGGCTCTGTGAGGCTGTACTTAGACACAGCGGTGCTTTTAATGCAAAAATCAACATGCTAACAAGCCCACAGTGACAACATGCTGATATATTGACCAGGGGAATCATCATAGTTTAGCCTGATAGTGTGCTAACATTTATTAGGGTGCTTTCACACTTTTAGTTCAGTTCATTTGGTCTGGACCAAGGGAAAAAAATTATATATTGTGGCATTTTAGTTCTGGTCCGGTTCCTGTTCACGCTGCCTTTTTACAAATGAACCAGAGGAGTAAACATGAAGTTAAACAGAATGATGGGTAACTGGTTGATTGGACAGTTTTGGCGATCGTCATCCTGCATCATCAGGACCCACGTGGATAAATCAAATCACTTTAACGCTCCCAGATGACTGGTGCGAACGCATAGTCTGAACCTCGGGGAGCGTATGGACACGCGCATGATCAGCGTACTGTGGGATCGCTGTCATACTTTTTAATGGAGTTAATGAACTGACAAAGTACACAGAGTCGGATACAAGCACAGCTGTTTTAACAGCTTATGACCTATTAATTAGGGAAAATACATGCGCTGACGTGCATATCTACATGGCCTTAAATACAGGTTGCTCTCTGAACCGATTTCACGATCAGCAGATGGATTTATTAGTAGTTTAGCTTTTGAAATCACGCTAAAAATCACATATCTGCTATCACAAAATTCTGTGGTTGGTTCGTTTCCTTTAACACCACAAACAAACCACACCAAAGTCGACCACCTTTTCAAGCGGTCTCGGTTCGGTTGTTTAGTCTGCACCAGGGTTCAATTGACAGCTTTTACACCAGCCAAAACAAACCGTACTAACCAGGCAAACGGATTTGAGTTTGTTTTAACAGAACCAAACAGGTTAGGTGTGAAAGCACCCTTAATTAGCACTACAAACACAGTACATAGTAAAGACCAACCAACCGACCAACATCATCCATAGAACCATGCCACTACAGTGGCTAAAAATCAACACAGGACACAGCATCTGCCCTTTTCATGACATTAAGTAAGAATGGAAATCATGAATGTGTGTTCAAATATAGAGCAAAGCTATAAACTGCAGTAAAAACAGACCAGAGGCAGTAAGTCCATAGACGATGTGATCGCTTCTGCACATCTACGAATAAAGAATAATAAGCACAAAATAAAACTATTACTCTGAGCTGGACTGAGGAGAAATAATGATATTCAAAGTGAAAGGGCTTGAAGAGGACATGACTGGCCAACGTTCAAAGCCTAGGGGCCCCAGACTGCTCACTGTGACTGGGTCTCAGATCTCCCCAGGGGTGCCCTGCCACCTCCAGCCCTCATCAAAGCCAAGGAGACAGACCGAGACTGAGAACCGCCAGTGTGACGATGTGTGTGTGTGTGTGTGTGTGTGTGTGTGTTTGTGCGATACTGCTTGGGCATAGACTTTACATGAGCAAAAGAAAAGACAGAAACAAACAGAACACTGTGACGTGGTGTCATTTGTTATAATTTAAGTGTTTTTTTAGCTGAATAGCCCCTGTCAATTTGTAACAAATAAGAAATATGAGTCTATACAGTTTATATTTTGGGCATATGACTGATTCTCAAAGATTTGAATTGGACTAATAAAAAGTGGTTTGAAAAGTTTTTATTTTAGTGGACTTCAGAAAAGTGTGTCAGTGGCCTATTATCGCACTTTAAACTAATTCTACAGCACTGTAAAGTCTGATAAAGCCTTAAGGAGAGATAATATCGCCATGTATACTCTATTATTGACAAATGACAAATAGTGGCTTTGAACACAGAAACAAACATGGATGTTTTCCATCCTGGTGCAGAGAAGATGCTGGCACAAGGCAACTTTTTGCCCTCATGACTCTGTTTAGTTATTTAATGGCTCCACACATGGGTGGAATATCACAAACACAAGCAGTCTGTGCATAAGGTGGTGAGGTGCACACACAAAACCTATTCAATATAACATAAACCTTTTATTTATAAAAATGAAAAATCACGTTTCAATCTTTAGTATTTCTTAAAACTTGAATATTGTGGGCAAACAGCCAGTAATATTAAATCATTAATAGCACCAGGTATGGGGCACCATGTACACATAAACCAAACCAACAGCAGTACAATTCATCAACAGAAGTCAGACGACATATTTATCATTTCCTATCTCAAAAATTACAAATTTTCCAACATATCATTAGGCTTGCTGCGGTTCTCGGTGTTACCGGTGTTACATGGTGGTCAGGCATACAACGATAACATAACTTGCCCACTGCCCCCCTAGTAGTTTTGCTTGTTTAATAGAAATAAAACCCATTATGGTTCATTTATAGTTATCAATACATAGTCGGACGAAGGACGCTACAAAGTGAAAGGGAAAGTGTCTGCTCTGTACAGAGTCTCAGCACAGAATAGCAGGAGTCAGATTTCACACACACAGGATGAGAGAGAGTTGACAGACGAGACGATGGCGGAGGATTTGGTGTCAAAGCGAAAAGCAAAAAGCGCCTATTTGGCAAAATTTCGGATTTAAACTAAATGCTACAAGGGACCCATAACGTTAATGAGGTAATCAGAGCACGAATCGTTCACGGTGGTGCAGTGGCGCCGGGTGGAAACCTGTGGCATCGCAGCAAAAGCTGGACCGGAGAGAGGCCAGACACACAGCCATCCAACGTTAAAGGTCAAAGTAAGCACTCTACATATATTGAGCGTCGTCTTTTCTTGTAAAATGTCAGGTGTAATCGGTAACACAAGTTTATCAACCGGTGGTAAAAATGTCCCCACCGTTACATCCCTACATATCAGGACAAATGAGGCTTGCATTTCATCTTCAACATGTATACATAAAGCACAGCTAAAAAAAGACTCTTTTCCAGACTGTGCTGCACTGCACCAAGGTTGAGCTTTCATCCTTGGACACCAAAGCGTGTCGGTTGGTTGAGCTTGCATTTACGCTTGAATAATAATAGACCCCTTTATGTTTGTTTTTACATTACTGTTTTTTTTTTATTTCAGACATTTCTCTCAGATGGGTATAATCGGTTTGTTTTTGCCTCCTGCAGAGTAAAACTACCATTAACTGACAAGTGTGTGGGTTTGTGCATGGGAAAGCAGAGACGTCCCTGGAGGTTGGAATTGGTCTGAAGCAACAAGCATGACAGTGCAGAGAAGAGAAAACGAAAACCAGAGAAAGGAAAAATGACCATTATACTGTTTCCTGGTAAGTTGTGTTGAGATATATCTATAATTACTATGAATTGCACAATACAGGAAAATAACAATTTCATTACTGTATGCATTTGAGTGTAAATAATCACTTTTATTTTGCGGGGGCATGATGAAACTCTCAAGTGTGGGCAATAATGTACCTTGAAATTGAGATTGGAATGGAGAGAAAAAGAGAGGAAATGGTGAGAGGAGGAGAGGCAGACAGTCTAGGCTTTAAAAGCGCATTTTGCTTTGTTTATGTTCAAAGTCAGATGTCTGACTGAACAGTGAGCTGACTCCTGAATACGGAGGCAGTGTTTTTTTTTTTTTTACTATGTAGTTCTCGTCTGGTTTGAGCCTTAAGCATCTATCTAAACATGAAGGATATGAATTTGACATTGCAGCCTGACAGACAGCTCATCACGTCTCAGCTCAGCTCAGCTCACCCCCGTACGCCACGCATTTGTATGTGAGTGTGTGTTTGCATAAATGTGTTTGTGTTTATGCATGTTCGTCGCTGGCTGTGAGAGTCTTAACAGCAGCATAGTGGAACAAACACTGGCATCCTATATTGACATTATATGTTTTTCCTTTGAGCCTCAGTTATAAAATTGATTAATTCTAGTGCCCACTTTATGGTTGGAAACTTTCTTTCATGCTGTTCTATGTCATTGGGTTACACTCAGTAGGGGTGATAGTGATGAAACCAGCCTACAGTAGGCCTATGCATCCCAATATTCAGTACGTACAAACACCAACGCATGACCTCCCTCATATAAACGTAAAATGACCAAGTATATTTGTCTAATTATAGTCAAAATATCTCATAACACTTAATATAATAGATACGATCACCTAACAAGTAACATTAAAGTGAGATATAGGCACTTGTTTTTAGAACACAGCGAAAATAAACCATTTCAGAATAGGCAAAAAAATGTGTACTGCCTCAAAACTGCATGTGATTATCATAAAGTGGGCATGTCTGTAAAGAGGAGACTCGTGGGTACTCATAGAACCCATTTTCATTCACATATCTAGAGGTCAAAGGTCAAGGGACCCCTGTGAAAATCGCCATGCCAGTTTTTCCTCGCCAAAATTTTGCGTAACTTTGGAGCGTTATTTAACCTCCTCCTCGACAAGCTACATGACATGGTTGGTACCAATGGATTCCTTAGGTTTTTCTAGTTTCATATGATGCTAGAACTTCACTATACTGTAACTTTAAAATTGAGTGTGCTACAACCTTCAAAAGATCAAATAGCGGCTGGGCTTGACAGCGGGACTTCAGATTTTTAAGTGGTTAATTAAAAATCAACAGTACTAAATATTACATCTTATTTCAAGAAATCCTACCATGCAAGTTATCACTTGATCCATTGGCAGATTGTCAACTAAAACACCTTGTATTCATTGTTTTTTTTTTTACTTATTTTTTAAGAGGCCTTTTTTTCCAGTGAACATACCCCGCTTTGGTGTTTGAATTGAAAATTTAAAACACATATGTCTGACTGAAAGAGACAGATCATCATTAGATCACCATTTCCTGTCTACAGTGTGTGGAAATGCAGACCGGCCTGCTTTACTGCACCCACACACACGTACACCCAGCACCTTATTACCCGTGATATATCAGCTTTCTTGAGGAAATTTCACAAAGTGGAAACAAAAGACATTTTAGTACCTCTTTTTCTTTTTTGATGCCTGCGGTGGTAGGTCTTTTGAGGTAGCTATAGGGGTAAAAAAAAAAAAGAAAAAGAAGACCGGAGTAATTTCACACAGAGTACAACAAGACTCCTCCACAAAGCCATTTCAGAGATTGAATGGAAGTTAAATTGCTCCAGGTGAAGAAGATGTAATGTATTATTCACTGAAATGAAGTCTTTCAAAGCTGTTACTTGTCCCTTCACTTCATACAATCGGCTGAGGGAAGGGAGACGAGGAAGGAAGTAGAGGTGGGAGTTTGGGATGGGAAGTGAGGAAAACAGAGCTATTCTCTGAAACATGACAAGCCTGAAGGCTCGACTCAGTGTACTGTGATGGGCTCCTGAGACGGAACGACTACCCACGAAGACGGCAGTATCATGGGGATAGAAATATGCAGTCAGTAGAGGTGTAGTATTCAGGACAGATATCCACAGGTACACATGTATGCACACACACAAATACACACATGCAGGGTAACACAAAGTAAAACAGTAATATAAAGAAAAAGTAATTAAACTAATAAAATATTTTAATAAAATACCTGTCACATTATGCATTTTCATTATTATTTCGGCTGCACAATCAGCCACAGTGTGCCAATTTAAAGGCCCTGGAAACCAATTTTCTCAATAAGCTATTACTTTAAGAAATGGGTTCCTTCCCACATGATTTGCTGCCTGCTATTTTACATTTTCTATTTTACATTACATTTACTATTTCGTAATTTCTGTATTTTATGTTTTGTTCTACCCGGTCTCACAGAAAAGTGTATAAATAGCACAACATTAAAAGGAGATTCCACATGTCATGAGGACGTATTTTAGGTTTTTCGCGTGTCATTTGTATGCCACTTTTTGTGTGTTATTTGTACACCACGCAATAAAAATACGGTAACGTACGCAGTTAGGTTGAGGCAACAAAACCACTCACTTAGGTTTAGGAAAAACGTCATGGTTGGGCATAAAATAAGTATGTAAACTATGTAAACCTCATTAAAAACAAGTAAAATAGTATGGAAACACAAAAACATAAGTGCGTAAAATACGTCACAAATGTCACTAAAAACACATGTAAAATACGTACGGAAACAACGTAACATAAGTATGGAAACCACTTCACAAACGTCACTAAAATACATGTCAATAACGTTTTATTTGTGCTTCTCTTATTCATTTCAAGACACAAATTAGTATTCCAAGCAGAGTGTTTTTAAATATCTTATAATGTGTCTAGAGGGGATCTTTAACTTTGCTGCCTATTTAGTCACAAATATTTAATGTTGGTTAGAAATACTTTAAAACTAGTTTTCATGTGATTTAAAGACAGACAACAAAGGATCATGAACTCATCATGAGGTGAAAGTCACTAAGTGTAAAGGCAGAGTAACCAAGCTCCGAGCCAATCAGGAGCCAGAGAGACTGTAACAGTAAAAGCAATCATATATTATTGTTTTAAAAAACTACTAATAGCCTTTAGGAATGTATCTTCCAGAAACACATTTCACCAGCATTTGGAAGATGCTATGTGTAATCTGTGACCCTGAATTCTCACACAGTTCAGCCTTGGTGTAGATTGGATCTAGAGACAACAGAGCAAAAACTCCTTAAGCTGCTCAACTGACACACAACAAGAGACCCGTGTTTGTGGACACAGATCCGGCGCCCTGGAGGGGATTTTACAGCGATATTGGCTCTTTGTCCGGTTCATAAACGTTAGCATCACAATGAAATGAAGCTTGTTTGGCTGTAAAAGCTCAAACCAACAACTTGGCGGATTGAATTACCAAAGCCTATCTGCAATTCACTGACAACAGAGCACCTCAGTGTTTTGTTACACATCACAAATTGCCTCATTGTCTGTGTTTTGCAGCTTTAAAAGAGGGTGTTTTAATGTTCAGAAATGGTTTGCGGTGTGCACTTTTGGATATATTGGATATATTTTTTATGTTCTTACTTTTAATACAGGTTAGAAATATCCAATTGGGCAATTTCAATGTTTAACTGAACTGCTTCTTGTTTTTCACCAATACTTTTATTTACTTCTTCTATTCTTCTATCACAAAAGAAGACATTTACTTTGTCTGCACTGAATTTAGATGTTTTTCTTACAGTTACAATAGGCTTCACTGACACATATGTACACACCCACACACACACACATGCAACTGAAAACCACTGGAGACTCAAAAAGCACTGCCTGGAAAGACCGTGGCAGACAATTATACCACTGTGATCTGGGCCATAGATTACACTTTAATAACATAAGTATCTAATTACGGCATTGCATCCTTCACGCCTCTTCTGCACTCCTTAATCATTATCGCCCACTGGCCTCGAATCCCAGATAGTATGCAGACTTGTGTGGGACTGTGTGTTCTCCTCATATGTCTACAGTATTGTGTATTCGGGGGTTTCTGTGTGCTAAGTTGGGCTGAGCAGCGAGGGGAGGAGGCAGAGGAAGAACTCTTGCATGCAGAGGAAAGCTTTACAAAGAGCTGTTGCATATTAAGTGGGTTGAATACTTAATGTGAGAGTCTAATTAAGCTGTGTCTGTCTGTGAGAAACCACAAATGATGGAAAAGAGAGATAGGGCGATTGGTTTGACTGTGTCACTTGGCGAGGTGGTAACACTAACCTGATGTTCAGACGGTGCAGCACGGGATGAGCCGCCGTACCCAGCACCCAGACGGTGAAGCCAACCAGCAGCAGTGTGGTGGTGAGGATGGTGCGCCTCACTTCTGTGGTTGTGTCTCTTATAGCTAGGCTAAACGCTACAGCCCCCCTGAAACCTGAAAGCAGGGAAGACATTTCTGAGCAAACAGCTGGATTACTGCCATCCATCAAACCGCCAGACAACCACCTACCAACCAATTATTTGAAAAAGGCAGGAGAGAGCTATCCAGTTAATAACTCCTGTCCACGGGTAACATATTACACCCTGAGTATCACTATCGTTGACCAGCTGCTCACCAGCAAGCAAACTTCTGGACTGCTGTAGTGACATAATACTTAAAGCCAAAACAATTCCCAGAGTAAATCCTTTACTGCCACAACGAGAAACAGATGGGGGAGGTGGTGGTGGTGGTGGTGGAGGTTTGAGAAATAGCAAGACAAGGGCTTTTTACAAAGAAACCTTCTTACGTAAGAGGTAAAGTGGGTCAGGCAAGCAGCGAAACATGCTGCTGCTGCACTACCCCACATCACTTCACATCGAATATTCCTTTCTACTGCATCATCAAACCGTTCAGAGCTTCAACCATTAGACTCTAAAGTGAGGCGATGCCTTATTTAGTCTTCTCCAAAATACAAATGCAAAAATAGAAAAGGCTGAGAGGGAATTATTTTTAAAGAAATCTATTATTCTGACGACATCAATTAATGCAAAAATGCCCTACACACACACATCGTCCACAGGGGACACAATCTTTCAGCATCCTCACTAATGCCATAAGCTGCAGGCAGTGAAGAGAATGGAATAATTAAAGAGGTTTCATAGGATAAATTGGGGTAAAAGTTTTCATTCCCGAATTTCTTGCAGCAATAATATCACAGACCCAACGTTTATCAAAATAGCAGCCAAAGATGTGATCAGACAGAATTTTTCAGCAAAGTCCAAAAGTGCAAAATGTTGCTACAGATAAAAATAAATCACAATAATATGTATTATCAAGAACTGTACCTGCAAACATCATGAAGTGCTGGAAGGAGCAGGGTATCTTGGTTGTGCGTCCCAGGTTTAGGAGGAATGAGAAGGGGTAGATGTTACAGGCTCTTGATATGAAGATGGAGAGCTGTTCGTAATGAGCGCAGATTAAGGAGAACACTTCTGACTGAGACACACTCACAGGTTGAAGTACACTCATGAGTCAACATGTTGCCATGGAAATCTGGGTATTTTTCAGTGAAAATCACAATTTCTTGGAATCATATTAGGAAAAACTGGCAGTCCCAGAGACATGTTTTTGTCAGAAATGCATAGTTTCAGTTAAAGTTAAATTCAGTTGCAATTAGGGCTGTCAATCGATTTAATATTTGTTTAATCACGATTAATCACGATTGTCCATAGAGATTTGTCAAGTATCTAATACTCTTATCAACATGGGAGTGGGCAAATATGCTGCTTTATGCAA